>NW_006408639.1:5789110-5793483 GCF_000296735.1 Chrysochloris asiatica | reverse complement strand
CCACTGAAAAATTAGGGCTACTTGGTGGAACAACGTAGTTCTAAATAGCAGTTACAGCAGTTCGAAATTACTAGCTTTTCTTCAGGAGAAAGATGAGGCTTTCTGCTCCTGTAAAGATTTACAGCCTCGGAAACCCTGTGCAGGGTCGCTGTGACTCGATATTGACTCCACGGCACATAACCACCCCCACCACCAAATAGCAGTTAAGACCAATGGTCAGTAGCAGCAATGAGGTCAGTAGTTACTATGAGTATTCTGTCCTTGTTTCATTGCATGTATGCGCTTGTACACACACCATGAGGGTGAATCAAAAAGTACTGTTACTGTGGTTTCAGTTCATCTATGTACAGCTTTATCCCAAACAAACCGTGTTAAACACATGTCTGCAATCAGAGGATGGCTGCAGACAAGTTTACTCAATAATGCAGTTGTCTTAGTCTCCTTGTTGTTGTTGTTGTTAAGCGCCGTCGAGTTGGTTCTGACTCATAGTGACCCTATATAGGGTTTTGGAGGCTGTAAATTTTTATGGGAGTAGAAAGTCTCATCTGTGTCCTGCGGAACCACTGGCAGTTTTGAACTGCTGACCTTGAGGTTAGCAGCCCAACTCGTAATCACTATGTTACCAGAGCTCCTTAGGGTGCCTTTAAAAAAAAAGGCCCCATAAAAATGGTGGCTTCATCAGTGATACCAGAGATGGAGGCAGAGATGATGACATCGAGAGAGAGTACAGCTGAGGACTCTAGGCTCATGGAAAGAGAAAGGCTGTGCGCGGGTGGCCAGGTAGCCAGCTTGTACAATGTGCCTTTGGGTTATTTAAATGATTATATATACCTGAGTGTTTCTGTGCACATGAAACAAACAACAACAAACCCAGAGGGAATAGAAGTCAACACTGTTGAATGGTGATGCATGGAGGGGATTGTAATAACTGCAATGAAATGAAATACAATGTATGAATGCAAAACTGATGTTCTCCCAAGTAACTATAACTCAATTCACAATTTAAAAAAAAAAAATCATGGTGGCTTCCTAGGGGATCTACTGAGCCAGATAAATTCAAGACAGAGAGGTCAGTTCAGAAGGTTATAGTGAATGGGGTAGGGGGATTACAAAGGGATCATGTTGACAGATTTTCTCAAAGAAACAAGACTATTATGAGGACTTATGCAGAAGTTTTAAGAAAACTGAAAACTTTGGTTATAAAAAGGTCAGGACATTTGTGTTGAGTGTTTTTCCTTCACTACAATAAGGAGCTCTGGTAGAGTAATGGTTATGAATCGGGTTGCTAATCTCAAGGTCAGCAATTCGAAATTACCAGTGGTTCCACAGGAGAAAGATGAGGCTTTATGCTCCCGTAAAGATGTACAGCCTCAGAAACCCTATGCAGGGTCGCAATGGGTCAGAATCGCCTTAACAGCACTTAACAATCATAACACAATTCACTTACTCATTCTCCAGAGTCACCAAGGCCCACCTTAAGGGGATTTTATTGGGCAACCTCACCTCATCCAGTGGACAACCCTGATCAAGCCCCTTCAGACTTAATTTGGTCCCCTAAACTCAAAGAATATTTAAAGGGAACACAATTTGAGTTCCTCAAATGTGAATAATAAAGGTTATGTATCAGCGTGGCTGGGTGAGGGGATTCCCATGGTTTAGCACTGAAGACATAGTTATCCCCTCTGTGATGAGAGCTCACACAATGTAATCTGATGTCATCAAGCCTAATGTGAGGTAATCTTCCTCTGTGTTGTCAATTCCCACATCTATGACGTTGATGAGAAAGATGCAATCTACAGGATCAGGTTGTATCTTAAGTGAATCTCTTTTGAGATATAAATAAGATTAAACAAACAAGCAGAGCTCAGAGGATAGAAGAGCTGGCAGTAGAGTGCATCTTTGGATCTGGAGTCCTTACACCAGGAAGCTCCTAGATCTAGGGAATGAACGATGCCAAAACACATGGAGATCTACAAGGAATGCAGGGCTTACAGATGCTGAAAGGAGACAAGGACTCCCCCTACCCCTTGTCCCCCCAACCCCACCCCAAGCCAGTGGTCTGAATTCAGACTTTTCTCCTAAATTGTAAGAGAATAAATTTCTGTTTGTTAAAACCATCCAATTGTAGTATTTCTGTTATTGCTCATGATGCTCTTTAAGAGCAGATTCCCACTCTTAGCAACTCTGCATAAGGTTTCAGAGGAGCGTATGGTGGATTTGAGCCTCCAACCTTGTGGTTCACAGTCCAGTGCTTACACTATGCTGCCACACCAGGAGTCCATTTCTATTACATCAGCACTAACAAATGACAGAAGAGTTTGGTAGCTGGAACTGGGTACTATTCTAAAAGATACCTAAAATGTGTTAGTGGTTTTGGACTTGAGCAATGAACACAATCTGGAAGAGTACCAAGCTGCCTAAGAATAAAAGCCTAGATTGTCTAGAAGAGGCTGATGGTGGAGGACAGATGTCAAAGATGAATCTGCTCAGGGCTCAGATGTGAGCAGAGCTGTAATACCATGGACCAACACAAAGCAGCATGGGAACCAATACATACAGCAAGAGAGCTGAGCAGCTTTGTGCAGGCAGATTCCTGATGGAGTGGGTCCCTTTGGACACTTGTCAGTGAGGTAAGCCTAAGTCTACCAACAAGTAAGAGAGCTGAGTGTCTTCAGGCCAAAACTTACTGATAGAGTAGAGTGTCTTTGGGTAAAGAGCAGAGACCAAACTGGCCTCTTCTAGAGATCAAGGAACCAGACAGAAGAAACTCAAGAGACAAAGAGCAGAAGAAGTAGAGATGCCTCCATCTCAAAAGATAAGGTCATGACTTCTGGCCTATCAAAGTGTGAAACCATGACCTCTGGGGTTTCTAAGGATGGTGCCACATTTTTTAAAAATTTCAAAGAATTGGATCTTGGTTACCAACTTGGTTCTGAAGTGTGAGTCTGCTGTCAAGATGAAGTGTCTACTCAAAGCTGAGGGGGCAGGGCTGCCAATTCTGAGGAAGAAGAACAGAGCCTGCCTGGGTTGAGTGAGTGAGGTCAGCAGCCAGATGGACTACAAGAATGGGCTGCTCAGAGGGAGCAGAAGTGTCGATCTAGTGGGCCTGGAAGGCAGAGCTGAAGCCTAGGGTTAAGGGGCCTCTATTCAGAATACTCAGAAATCCTGTGCAGGATCACTATAAGTCGGAACCGACTCCACGGTGCTTACCAACAACTCAGACTCCAGAGTTCATGACCAACACCCAGAGTCTAGAGGTCAGAGTAACTACAGGGTCTCAGAGACCCAAGGATTCTTTTGAAACCTTGAGATCAAATGCAAATTGTTCTTCTGTATTTTTAACTTGTTTCGTGTCAATAACTCCTTTTGGCCCTTCAATTGCTCCCATATGTAATGGAAAGTCTAAATTTTATCTGTTCCAACATTGTATTTGGATGCAGATAACTTATATTCTAGATTCACAGATGATGAGAAATTTTGGACTTGGACCTGGAAGAATCTGGGGATAATATAATGGAGTGAATCCATTGGGTAATATAGTGGGTTATAAGCTTAGCTGATAAGCACAAGGTAAGTAGTTCAAATCTACCAGCCCCGCCACAGGAGAAAGATGACACTTTCTTCTATCATAAAGATTTACAGCTACAGAAATCTGGTACAGGGTTGCTATGCACCCAAACCAACTTAGTAGCACACAATCACCATCCTAATGGGGTGAACACATTATAGATTGTATGCATGTTAGGAGTCAATATGAATTTATAATTTTTTAATATAGGGATTATATATAGTTTAACAAGATGTGCACAAGTACCATGTTGGCACAAGATATTTACAGTTTTGTGTTAACTTGGTTGGACAAGGATTCTTAGTGGATTAGCAGTTAAGATACAGTAACCACCTGCATAATGAGATCTAATTTTAAATAATCATGCCCCCCAGAATGTGATCTGATGTTATCAGTTATAAGCTAATGTAATTATTCTGTGTAGTAAGTCCTCACTTCTATCATGCTAAGAAAATCAGATGCACTCTATAGACTATATCCTTTGCAAGTACGTTTGATATACAAAAGAAATTAATCAACCAAGCAGCACCCAGAGGGACCTACTGCTACCATCACCACTCCCATGTCAGTTTGCTATATTGCAGTGGCATGTATGTTTGATGCTAGAAGTTACACCTCTGGTATTTTAAATGCCAACAGGGACACCCATAGTGGACAGGTTTCAACTGAGCTTTCAGACTAAGACAGACTAGGAAGATGGAAAGACTACTTCCAAATATTTACTCAATGAAAACCTTATGAACAGCAGTGAGCTGAAATGAAGTCCTGGTGTGGTGCTGTAGGGTAATGCGCAGGACTGAAAGAT
>NW_006408639.1:5784960-5787479 GCF_000296735.1 Chrysochloris asiatica | reverse complement strand
AGTCGGTTCCGACCCACAGCGACCCTGTATAGGGTTTCCAAGGGTGTAAATCTTTACGGGAGTAGAAAGCCTCATCTTTCTCCCGCGGAGCAGTTGGTAGTTTCGAACCACTGACCTTAAGGTTCGCAGCCCAATTCATAACCACTACGCTACCAGAGCTCCAATAAGAAGCATGAAAAGGGAAGCCCACATCCTGATCACACCTTCCTGGAAGCAATCAGAAAGCAAATCACATGATAGAATTTTGCAAGAACACTGACTTCTTCATTGCACATACCAGGATGGTGAGACTTCGTCTCTCTTACTTCAGACATGTTATCAGGAGGGACCAGTTCCTGAAGAAGGACATCATGCTTGGTAAAGTGGAGGGTCAGCGAAAAAGAGGAATACCTCCTTCAATGAGATGAGATGGATTGGCACAGTAGCAGCATCAATGGGTTAATTTGTAGTAATGATTGTGAGGTTAGCACAGGGCAGGCATTGCTTCCTTCTCTTGCGCTTACCATCACTATGAGTCAGTACTAACTAGACAGTACCTACAACAACAACAACAACAATGCTACCAAGAAAGAAGAGCCGGGAGTAGAGGACAGACAGCCTTTGGATCTGGGGTGTTTGCACTAAGAGACTTCTAAATCCAGGGGAAGATTGATGCCAAGACACACGGAGATCTCTAAGGAACAGTGTGCCTACAAGATGCTGAAATGACCCAAGGACCTTTTTCCAGAGTCAGCGCTCTGAATTCAAAATTGTAGTAGCCTAAGTTGTGAAAGGGAGCACAGTGGCTCCATAGGAAAAGCACTGTGTGTAATGACAATGAGGTTGATAGTTCGAGAACAGCAGTTGCTCCACAGTAAAAAGACAAAGCTTTATGCTCTTGCAAAGAATTACAGCCTTGGAAATGGACTTGAAGGCACTCAATAACAATACAGCATGAGAGAATAAACACATTTCTGTTTGTTAAAGGCATATCCAGTTGTGGTGTTTCTGTTATAATAGCTCTAGGTAACTAAGCACGAGATAAAAGACATTAAGGATGACAAAACTGCCATTTTGAGGTGGTGTAAATTGAAGAGCACATTTATCATGAGAGGCTTAGATAGATAGAAATAGATGCAGGATACGTTGAGGAAACAACACCTTCCCATTTAAATATTTTTAAAGAATCGTTAATAATGTTTTTAAAGTCGAATATTAATTTTTATGATTTTCCAGCAGTATATTTTAACTCACCCTCACATAGTAAATCATTTTCCTTTTCTTCTCTCCCCTGTAAGGAGTTCTGGCTACAAGTCCAGCTGTTAATCAAGGTCAGCAGTTCAAATCTACCAGCTACTTTGGGCAAGAAAGATGAACCTTTATGTTCCCATAAAGATTTATAGCCTCAGAAACACTATGTAGTAGTGTAACTATGGGTCATAATTGCCTCATGGCACATAACCATCACCATGACTTCCCATATCCGATTATTTATAAATTACATGATGTAAATGAAGCTTTATGTGTGTTAGTTGTATCATGTTATATGCAAGTATGACTTCTTAATTATCTTTCTTTATAGAGATTCTGTATGGCTTAATGAGATATGTACAGGGGTGAAGTTGACAAGTGGTGAACTGTGAGGGTTTTCATAATGTGTCAACTTGGTAGGCTATAATAATCAGTGGATTAGCACACATTAGAATGGCTTCTCTTGGATCACATACTACAATTTAAGCATCCTCATTTTGTGACCGGCTGTGATCAGCTATGTCATTGAAAAGCCAATTGGTTTTCATGGGGCTGTGGTTTGCATCTAATATATAAGGATATTCTGGAAAAGCTCGCTTTCTCTGGATCCTGAGTTTAACTTATTATTCTTTGACCTCTAGTAACTGGAATATGAGTCAGCACACATTCTGATGTCTGACCATTTTGCCCACTCCTACAGCCCAATGGGTCAGTAGTCTGCCAGCTGACCTGTTCATGTTCAGATGTCAGCGCCTGCAACCAAACGGATCAGAAGAAGCTTCTAGCTCACCATGAACCATAGATTTAGGAACTTCCTGACCTTCACAACTGCATGAGTCATTTCAAAGAAATATATGCATCTCTCTCTCTTGCTCTCACACACATATATGCTGTTGCTGTTTAAGTGACGTCAAGTCAGTTCTGACTCATAGCAACCCTGTATATGGTTTCCAAGGAGTGGCTAGTAAGCTTGAACTCGCAATCTGTGGTTCAAACCGACCTTTCTGTCCAGCACATTAACCCACAGTGCCACACCAGGACTTCATACATATATGTTGTTCTTGTTAGGTACCATCGAGTTGGTACCGATCAAAGGGACCCTATGTACAAGGAAACACTGCCCAGTCCTGGACAACCTCACTATCGTTGCGATGCTTGAGCCCACTGATGCGGCCACTTTGCCAATCCATATTGCTGGGGGTCTTCCTCTTTTTCTCTGACCTTCTACCTTACCAAACATGATATCCTTCTCCAGTGACTGGTCCCTCCTGATTATGTCCAAAGTATGA
>NW_006408639.1:5758633-5763061 GCF_000296735.1 Chrysochloris asiatica | reverse complement strand
TGACAGTGTTTCTCTGCTATTCATAAGGTTTTCAGTGACTAAATATTAGGAAGTAGTTCATAACTCCTTCTTCCTAGTCTGTCTTCATCTGGAAGGTCATCTGAAACTTGTCCACCATGGGTGACCCTGCTGGTATTTACAATACCCGTGACAGAGCTTCCAGAACTACAGCAACTCACAAGTCACTGCAGTGTGACAAATAAGGGATTTCAAAAAGTTCATGAAAAATCCCATTATATTTGCATTCCATTTTTCCTGAAACTTATGAAGTACTCTCATGTGTTTATACATACACACTCAGAGTCACATACACACATACTTGTAGATGCTTCACAGGTTTTACTCCTCTAGAGAATCCAGTCTCAAGCACAGACTAACAGGGTTAATGCAGTCTTCTGTGGTACCATGTTCACTCACATATATATCCTTGGGGTACAGCTTAGATCTGACTCACAGTGTAGCATTATTGCTTACTTATTTTTCCAATTTTTAACATTAATTTGTGTAATGTTTTATATTCAATTTGTTACTGATGATAAATGCAGACGGTGGCAAAATATTTCCCTCATACATTCAAAAGGAGAAGTAAAGACTATAGGAGAATCAAGAATACAAATGTTATTTACTAAATTGAGCAAGTGTGAACTCTATGGATTTGAGATTAAAAGCATCTTTGCTTTTAATCTCTTCAACTTCACTGATCTTATGGCATCTTGGATTCTTTCCTTTTCATTGGAAGCTTGGCACTCCCTATATATTCCTTTCATTTCTCCCTTTCCCACTCATGTGAGATTCTGTCAGGATCAGGTCTAATTTGCATCCTGCTATCTCAGAGATCCTAGAACAATGTCACATACCCAGTTAGTATTTAAGTGTAGATCAAAATATTTGACTTAATCTGAGCCTGGAATTATGAGAGAGAATGGATTCATTATGTCTAAATTTGATATTGACATTGTTTCGTTCTGCTATGCATGGGATCACTATGAGTCGGTTCCGACTCGATGGCACCTGACAACAACAACAACAGTTTTGATAATACGAATTCAGGGACTCCAAAGACAATGATTTAATTCTGTATAACAAACAGCATCAGAATTTTCCCTCTCCATTTCTTACAGTTATGAATCTGGTACTTGTACATCCAAGTGAGCATGGATTTTAAGGGCATGATGATATCCCAGTTATAGAAGAGATGACAGAATCACTTGTCTATAGATGTCAGGGATGGATGTTAAATGAGTGAGTTTGGTGGGATGTAACTGTATTTTAGTTACAAGAAGAAAGTGGGGGACCACATGCTTCACTGGAGGGGATCAATGGCAGCCATGGTTGCTGGGCATTCTACATTTTTAAGAGACATTTGAAATTCAGACTTTTTTTTCTGGGGAAACATTTTTATCCCTCCAGTAGTCTTGTATTCTTAGATAATAATCTTTATAAAACATATAAAGATACTAGGTTTATAGGGAGTGCACTGAGGGTCGGAGAAGACATGTGTGTCTGTGTGTGGTGAGGGGAAGGACTTGATTTTACAAAGACTTGCAGTCATACATGATGTCTTGCATAGACAATGTTCATATAGTTAGGAACAAAATGTCTAAATTAAGAGTATGAGGTGTTAGCAGTAGGAACATGGAGCCACAGAATTAAAGATTCTTAGAATTATTTTGTATCAACATTTGATCTTCACACAATGTAAATTTATGAGGCATTAGATGGTGGTTCAAACCCACCAACTGCTCCTTGGAAACCCTATATAGGGTCTCCTTGAGTCATAACCAACTTAGTGGCACTTATCAACAACAGTTGTTAGTGTTGGTGTGGCACTGCGTCATAAGCACTGCACTGCCGGGTCAGTTTGAACTGCAAGGTCAGTGGTTCAAACTCACTAGCCACTCTTCAGAAACCCTGCATAGGGTTACTATGAGTTGGAACTGATACGACGACACTTAACAATAACAACAACAACAACATTGTTAGTTGCTGCACAGTGAATTCTGAGTCGAGGACCCCTCATGTGTTATAGAGTAGGATTCTGCTCTATAGGGTTGGCTTGGCTGTAGTCTTAATGGAAGCAGATCATTATTAGACTTTTCTTTCACAGAACTACTGGGTGGATTCCAACCACCAGCCTTTCGGTCAGCAGTTCACAAACTGTGTGCAAACTGGGGACCACTTTTATCTTCTTCTCATATATAACACTGCTAGTCCAGAATATAAGGAGCTCTGGTAGCACAGTGGTTATGCATCGGGCTGCGAACCGCAAGGTCAGCAGTTCAAAACCACCAGTTGTTCCGCAGAAGAAAGATGAGGCTTTCTGCTCCTGTACAGATTTACAGCCTCAGAAACCCTGTACAGGGTTGCTACGAGTCAGAACAACAAGACCAGAATATAAATCAGACATTTACTCTTTAGATATATTGCTGCTCCTTACATTTGGTGGGATTGCTGGCTATGATTTCTCTCATTACTTTTATAATTTATGCTACTTTTATATCATTACATTATAAGTTTTTAAATGATGGTCACTTATGTCTTCAAATAAATGATTAAATTAATGAGTTTCACAAGACACTATGTAATTTTGGTAGATCTTTGGAGTATATACCAGGGGACTTCAAAAAGTTTGTGAGAAATTTTCATTATCTTTTAATTCCATTTTTCAATGAACTTTTTGAAACCCATTCATATTGTATTCCTTTGAGACAAGATATCGCTAATCTACCCTCTGGAGTCCTGGTGTGGCACTGCAGGTTAATGTGCCGGACTGCAAGGTTGTTTTGAACCAGAAGGTCGATGGTTCAAGGTCACTCACCAGTCATTCCTACGAAACCCTATACAGGATCAGAACTGACTCAACATCAATTCTACCCTCTTAGATATTTATCTTTATAAAAACTTTTAAGTATGCCCTAAAAATTGTATCCCTGCTTTTTGGAGTTTAGGATAACATAAATAACTATCATAACTTATTTTGTTTTTTTGCTCAGTGCTAACACCTGTCTGTCAGCCTGTTGTGTTGCTGTGGTGCCGGAAGTTATACCACTGATATTTTAAATATCAGCAGAATGACTCATGGTAAACAGGTTTCTTCTGAGCTTGTAGACAAAGGCAGGGAAGAAGTAAAGGTGGATTACTTCTGGATGTTTTGTTGTTGTTAAGAGCCATCAAGTCAGCTTCGACATATAGAAACCCTATATAGGGTTTCCAAGGAGCAGCTGGTGAGTTTAAACCTTCAACATTGCAGTTCAAACTGACATACTAGTCCAGTGCTAGTCCTACAGTGCCATACTCACTGAACACCTTAGGAAAAGCATGGGAACAGCGTCAGATAAAGTAATGGAAGATGAGCACTTCAGGCTGGAAGGCACTCAAAATGCAACTGGCAGACAGAAGCCTCCTCAAAGTCAGTGGTGGTGTCGGTGGCTGTGTGTGGGGGAATCAATTTCCATTCAGAGCTACAAAGGCTGTAAATCTTTATGGGGGCACAAAGCTTCATCTTTCTCCACGGAGCAAATGGGAGATCCAAATTTCTAACCTTACAGAGGATAAGCACTCAACTGCAAGGTCAGTTTGAACTTCAAGTTTGACGGTTCAAACTCACCAGTCACTCATTGGAAACCCTATACAGAATCACTATGAGTCATAATCAACTCTATGGGACTTAAAAACTACAACCACCACGTTAGAATTAGCAGTCCAACTCATAACCCACTAAGTTACTAGAGTTACTTCCTCAAAGCAGTTTGTGCTGGTGATGGTTGTGTGCTGTGTATAGAGTTTTCAAGGTTTTAAATCTTACAGGAGAAGACAAAGTAACTGCTGACTTTGCGATGACCAGCCTAACACATAATCCACTATGCTACCAAGGTTCCTTTCTCAACGTAGAGTTCACCTTAAAAACTGAATGGAGCATAGTTTCAAGACCTTTTTTCTGAAGTGACATAACTTAAAATGAAAAGAAACATCCATTAATAATCTGGATATGGAAAATACAAAGTATGAATCTAGGAAAACTAAATGTTGTTAAAAATGAAATGGAATGCATGAAGGTCCATATTCTAGGCATTCTTTTGTTACTATTAAGAATCATTGAGTTGGTTCCAATGCATAGAGTTTTTCCAAGGAGCAGCTGCTGTGTTTGAACCTCTAGCCTTTCATTAGCAGTCCAGTGCTTATCATAAAATGCCACACAAGGACATCCAGGTCTTAGAGGTTAAAATGGACTGGCACTGGTTGTTTTGAACCCGACAAGCATAAGGTTTACTATACTGGTAAAGACAAGTTGAAGAGGAATGGCATCACATTCATTGTCAAAAAGAACAACAGTTCAAGATCTGTCTTGAAGCACAATGCTGTCTATGACAAGATAATATCCACATGCCCACAATTATTCAAGAGCACAGCCTTCGGTATGGATTACAT
>NW_006408639.1:5739363-5754235 GCF_000296735.1 Chrysochloris asiatica | reverse complement strand
GAAGTGACTGGCTTACAAGGTTTCAAGAGGGAGCTTAGTTTAAGAGTGTGGGGGGGCGGGAGGGGGAAGAAAGAGTCCCCACTGAATAGCTGTCATCTTGTCTAGATGGGTCTGGTGAAAAGAGACGGGTATAAGATTCAATAGTGAATAATTGTTATCATGACTAATCACAACTGCCACAATTGTAAAGGTAGAAGTTTTGTAACAAAAAAAGGGAAGTGGTTAATCTTACAGTCCAGAAACAGAGGAACCTAGGACCATCAAGAGAGGAACGCACAAGTACAATGCAGGACCTTATCCAGAGAAGAAGCAGCGCCAGAGATCGAGGCGGAGATGGGGAATGGAGAGGGGGAGCGGCTGAGGACTCTAGATTCATGGACTAAGAAGAGAAGGACTAAGAACTGGTGACCAGGAGCAGACTAGCAGAATGTGCCCTTTGGAGATGTAAATTATTATATATGCCTGAGTGGTTTTTTTTTGTTTGTGTGTTTTTTTAAAAGCTAAAATGGATAGAGAGAAATACTATTAACTTATGGTATATGGAGGGGATTATCATCATTGTAATGAAACAAGGTATATGAATTGTTGAATGTGAAACTGATTATGTGCCCTGTAAACTTTCACTCAATCCACAATAAAAACCTTAAATTAAAAAAAAAAAAAAAAAAGACAGGAAAGACTTGCAGGAGATACCCTTTGATTGGCTGATCATGCATGGAAGGAATTGTAACCACGGCAATCAATGAAATGATATAAAATAGGATGAATGTAAAGCTAATGCTCTCCCACATAAACTATCACATAATTCACAATAAAACATCAAAAAAAAAAAAAAAAAAAAAAAGACAGGAAAGAAAGAAAATGACTAAAAGGGACATCAGAAGAAATTCTGAAACTTGCTGTTGAGCAAACAGAAGCTAAAGTTAAATGGAAAAAAATGAGTATGTAAAAAAGCTGAACAGAACATTTCAAAGGGCAATTCAAGTAGACAAAGTAAAGTATTATAATGAAATGTGCAAAGTCCTGGAGATAGAAACATAAAGGGTATAATACATTTCAATATTTTTCAAACTGAAAGAATTGAAGGAAAAATTCAAGCCACAAGTTCAAATACCAAAAGATTCGATGGGAAAAATACTGACTGATGAGCGAAGCATCAAAAGAAGATGGAAAAGATACACACAAAGTCATTGTAGCAAAAAGAATTGGGCGACGAGGCTGAAAGAACTGAAGAAAAAGTCATGTTTTGGGTTGCAATAGTGACAGATTCTATGAGCAAAATATTGAATGACAATGGAAACATCAAAAGAAGATGGAAGGAATGCAGAGTCACTGTACCAAACAGAATTGGTAAGTATTCAATCATTTCAAGAGGTACCATATGATCAAGGAGTGAGGGTACCAGAGAGAGAAGTTCAAGCAACAATGAAGACATTGGAGAGAAGCAAGGTTCAAGGAATTGATGGAATGCAAATGGAAATGTTTTAACAAACTGAAGCAGTGTTGGAGGCACTCAATTGTCTTTGTAAAGAATATGGAAAACAGTTATCTAGCCAGCCTGCTGGAAGAGACCCATTAAAAAACGAAGATGACTCAACAGAATGCAACTCCACTAAACATTAAATATATTTTCTCCATTTAGAGATAAGGAAGCTTTTGATCAGGCTTTGTTGTCATTGTTGTGTGCTGTCAAATCGGTTCCAAATCATGGTGACCCTGTACAGGGTTTCTGAAAGCAGCTAGTGGACTTGAACTGCTGACTTTGCAATTAGCAGTTCAGTTCTTATTCTATAGCACCACACCATGGCTTTGAACAGGATTTAAGATAACTATTATCTTCATAGGATTTTTCATACTCTATAGTTAGTATGTTTTCATTGCTTTTTTATCTAACTGTATATAGTAGATAGTTGCATTAAATTTTTTTCAAATGACTTAAAAAAGAAAAGAATTGTACGATCAAGATCTAATGGTATTGAAGGAAAAAGTCCACACTGCACTAAAGGCACCGTGGAAAAACAGGGCTCCTGGAATTGATGGAAGACAAATTGAAATATTTGAACAAACTGATGCAACAGTAAAACCCCTCACTAGTCTACATGAAGAAACTGGGAAGTTTCCTGATAACCATTTGGAGGAGATGAATATTTGTGCCTATTCCAAAGAAAGACCAAACAGAATGTGGCATTGAACAATATCATTAACATCATATACAAGTAAAATTTTGCTGAAGATAATTAAAAAAATGTTGCAACAGAACATTCACAAGCAGCTTCCAGAAATTTGATACATCTGCAGGGAAATGCCATCAATTCAAGCTGGATTCAGAAGATGATATGGAAAGATGGATATCATTGCTGATATCAGATGAATCTTGGCGACAAATGAAGAATACCAGAAAGGTGAGTTGTGCTTTATTGACCATGCAAAGATATCCAACTCTGTGGCTAACAAACTATGGATAACATTGTGAAGAATGGGTATTGCAGAACACTTAATTGTGCTCATGAGGAATCTGTACACAGACCAAAAGGCAATCGTTAAAACAGAACAAGGAAGCAATGAATGATTTAAAACCAGAAATGGTGTGTACCACGGTTGTACTCTTGTACCACACTTATTTAATCTGTTTTCTGAGCAAATCATCAGAGAAACTATATTAAATGAAGTACAAAGTGGTATCAGGATTGGAGGAAGATGAATTAACATCTGTGGTATGCAGGTGACTTAAAATACTTACTGATTTAGATCAAATTCTACAGTATTCAGTATCAGTTGCACCTCAAAGTAAAGAAAACAAAAAAATTTCCCAACTAGACCAATAAAAATCATCATGATAAAGGGAGAAAAGTTTGAAGTTGTCAAAGACTTCCACTTCCTTTTGCTTGGATCCACAATCAACACTCATGAAGAAACAGTCAAGAAATTAAACGACATATTGCATTAGGCAAATCTGCTGCACAAAACCTCTTTAAAGTGTTCAAGAGCAAACATTTCAGTTTGAGGACTATGATGTACCTGACCCAAGCCATGGTATTTTCAATAGCCTCATTTGTATGTAAAACTTGGACAGTGAATAAGAAAGACCATAGAAGAATCAATCCATTTGAATTATGGAGTTGGAGAAGAATATTAAAAGTACCACGGACTACGAGAAGTACAAACAAACATGTCTTGGAAGATGTACAGATGGAAGGTCCCTAAGAAGCCAGATGCTAAAACTCTGTCTGTCATGTTATCAACAAGGACCAGTCCCTGGCGAAGGACATCATGGTTGGTAAAGTGGAGTATCAGTGAAAAAGAGTATGATCTCCCAAAAGTTGGATGAATACAGTGGCAGCAACAATGGATTCCAACATTACAACAGTTGTGAGCATGGTGCAGGGCAGGGCAGTGCTTCATTTTGTTGTACAAATGATGACCAGGGATAAGAAATGCCTTGAGAGCCCCTAAGTACAACAATAACAAGGTACTGTAAGTGTATTATCTGATTTATTTTTCATATTATATTAAAAGATATGCTTTATTGTCTCCCTGTTTCAGAAGGGAGCATTGAGGATATTAAACAATTTGCCTACAGTTAATTACATCTAGTACGGGACAGAGCTAGCATACACATTGACATCAGTTTAAACTTAGGTTTTGACTCTTAAATGTCCCTTTTCTCTCAACATCATAATTTTTTAAAAAAACTAAAATTGATTTCTAACTTAACCAATTTTCCAGAAAAGCAAACCATTACATGTTTGTCAAAGCCTCAAGTCATTTCAAAATGTTGATGTCAATAACATTCTGTTTCTGATTCCTCTCCGATCTCACCTAACCCCTGAGTTAAAATCATACAAGCAAGTTTGACTTTCTCAAAATACTTTCCCTGTTAATGATATTTAAAACAATTACTTTGCTGAACGTTTAATCATCTGAAGGAAATAAATGTCACTATGGGGCATAAAGGCGCAACATAGTAAAGAACCTGAGTTGCAATAATAATTTGTTTCTTAGCAACCCATAGCAAAATTATAAAGTTGATGCTAGCACATCTACAAAAGGCAGCATTACAGCGCTGGGAATATTGTGACTGTCTTTAACTGTATAATGTTGTGAGTAATTAGCTTTTGCTACCATCATAGATAAATTATTTTGGTTCCGCTTGAACAAAGCCCCAAAAAATTCTCATTAAAAGCTAGCTAATATTTTTTTGTGTTGTTTTCTCCTTTCACCACCTTTGTATGGAACCCAACTGTATCGGCTATTCCAAGCATTATCAATTTAAAAGAATCAGTATGATCACAACAGAGTCCTTTAATAAACAAGGGAAAGAAGTTTATCACCATAATAGCTCCATTTCCTGTCTGAAACAGCACTTATTAAATGGTTAGAGAAAATTGAAAATTTTTATAACAGATAAGAGTATAAGAAGTACAGTTTTAAAGAGTTCTACCTTGAGTTCTGTGTGGCACTATAGGATAAGCACTGGACTTCAAAGTGGGTTTGAACTACCATTCAAACTCACCAGCCACACCTCAGTAACACTATCCAGGGCTGCCGTGAGTCAGAACGGACTCAATGGCACTTAACAACGCCACAATATATGCTGTCCAAGGAGATCTGGGGGTGTAGTGGTTAAAACACTCAGTTGTTAACTGAATGGCTGGCAGTTCACACCTACCAGACTCTCCTTGTGAAAAAGATGAGGCTGGCTGCTTCTATACAGATTTACAGTCTTTATACAAACCCCGTAGGACAATTCTACTGTCTTACATGGTTGCTATGAGTCTAAAGCAACTCAAGGGTAGTGCATTTGGATTTTCACACGCCATAAATGGAGAAAAAACAAGAATAATTTTGAATGGTCTTACATTTTAGAGCTTAAGATGTTGTCAGATACAAACTTATTTTTGAAAGATGATATTGTTGTTGTTGTTGTTAAGTGCCGTCGAGTCGGTTCCGACCCATAGCGACCCTGTACAGGGTTTCCGAGGATGTAAATCTTTACGGGAGTAGAAAGCCTGATCTTTCTCCCGCAGAGCAGCTGGTAGTTTCGAACCGCTGACCTTAAGGTTCGCAGCCCGATTCGTAACCACTACGCTACCAGAGCTCCTTAAAGATGGTATTATGTCTTGCATTTTGGGCAGTGGTTTTTATTTTCTGTAAGATAAAGCACCAAACTTCAATGTTGGTTTGAACAGCACATTCAGAGGTTTACACTCACTAGTCACTTCTCGTAAACCCTATATAGCGTTGCTTTGATGACACTAACAACAACTATTCTGTATGTGGCACTGGACAGCAAGGTCAGTTTTGAATTCCAAACTGAGCTCAATAAAAACTTATTAAATAAATTTTAATTCAGTAAAAACCTACAAGCAGTTCATCAAATAGTGATTGAGTACTGACTGTATACCAGGCTTTGTGCTTGGTGTTAGAAAATTACCAATAAATAAGATACCATCTTTCCCTCAAGAAGTTCACAGACTATTGAGGGGAGAGGGCACTATATATAAAGTCATGTAATTAATATAATATCTTATTGTTTAGTTGTTTAATGTTCACTTGGTCCCAACCACATAGCCACACAGACTAGAACTGGCCCATGGAGTTTCCAGGCGTATAGGTCTGTAATGCCAACTTTAAGTTCGTAACTGAGCGCTTAGCCACGGCACCACCAGGGTGTGTTATGCTGTAAGTACAAAATGTAAGGAACAACATCAAAAAAGAGTGGTTAGTTCTATCTGAAAAGGAATATTCCAATCAACAAATACACTCACTCTCTACTTACCAACAGTTAGCTTTCAAAGACCATGCCATTATGCAAAAATTGTCTGTATGTGAAAATGGCAGAAAACTACATCAGATTGTGAAACAGAGGATGACTACATCATTATATAACAGGAAAAGTACATCATTATATAACTGCCAAATGAAATCATTTTATAACTACCAAATCACGGCCCAGCCAAGTAAATACATTACCTTACCCCATCACAGTCAAGGTTACCCTCACTTCACATGGAGGCATTCATTGCTGCCTGATATTCATAGTTAGCACCCAAAATACTCACAGAATTGATTTTTCACTACTGTTGTAAATATGAAATGTCATAATAAGTGAATAGGTAGGTATGTTTGCTAGCTGCCTGCATGAGTCAGGTACAAAAGTAGGTGTTGCTCCAATGCTAGCAACAAACATAGAAGAGAACAATCACCTTAAGAAGCTTATGTTATAGCAAAGGAGACAAGCAGAGCTTTAATAAATAAGAAAGTGAAATAGTTAATCACAGAGTATGATAATCATTTATCTGATTAAAACAAAACAGTTATATTATAAATATTAAATGGTGGCATACTACTTTCTAGAGAGTGGTTCAGAGGTAGTCTGCTTCCACTGGAAGGAATGCAAGAGGAGGCATCAAAAAGTTAGTGTAACCAGGCTCAGTGGTTGGACTGAGAATGACGGAACCTACAGTAACTCTTCAGGTCTGGAACTGAAAGTAATCCCTGTGGCTGAATTGGTCTATAAGGGGAGCATACCAACAACACTTATGACACTAACAGGTAGGCACACTTTACAATAATCAACCATTTGAGATCAAAGAAGCAGCATTTATCTACAGGTGAAGTTCCAAAGGATTAGGAAAAGAGTAGAAATGGATGAAAATGGGAAGCACATGGAGGAGGTGGGATAAGTGACGGTACATTGAGAAAATTACACTCAGTGAGAGGAATCAAAAAATATATGAATACAGGGATTGAGACGTGGTTTGAATGGGTAAAAGAGGGGAAATGATGTTAGGATACTTGGCTATCTTTTGAATCTTGGTTTCCGTTGCCTACTATTGTAAAATAGACACTTGAGGGGGAGAGAATGGAATAGCCAGAAACATCACCATAAAAAGCTTGTACATCCATCTTCAGCCTCTAACTGATTGCAATACCTAAAATGGGGCTAGAACTTGCCCAGTGAAGGAGGCTTCCTGTGGAGCCTCTGCATTGCATAAGACCATAGGTGGAATCCTGATCCTAATCCAGAATCTTCTGAGGTGGGAAATTTCCACTTGAAAAATCAAGCAGACCAGCCTGGAGTGGCTAGAAGAACAGAAGCTATTTCTTGAAAGAAAGACCAGCAGGAAAAATAAAAAAAACAGTAAGAGTAGTCTGATTGATGACTACAAGAACAAGCAATATGTTTGCCCAGGAGCCATCAAGGCAAGAGGTCGGGTCCCCTCAGGGCAAACCCCCTTTCAAGACTAAGACTCAAGGGGAATACACAAGTAGATATGTGGTCTTGCTGGTGACCACGGTGGTCACTGATAAGGGGAAGTGGGGGGAAAACAGCAATGAACTTGTGAGCTAAGTCTGACGATGTTCAATAGACTCCTGGTTAGCCAGCAGTACGGCAAGACCTGGGGACTCCTGGGCCCAGAGACAGGGACATGGCTATAGAGGACTAAAGTGGAAAGTGAAGTGGCCAGCTGATATGAAGTGAGGGGAGATGCACAGGAACACCCATACTTGCAGATAGTACCCAGTTGACCTGGCTTCA
The DNA here is from genome assembly GCF_000296735.1 of Chrysochloris asiatica. NCBI lineage: Eukaryota > Metazoa > Chordata > Mammalia > Afrosoricida > Chrysochloridae > Chrysochloris > Chrysochloris asiatica. The sequence continues at coordinate 5,746,692 of NW_006408639.1, read as the reverse complement.
ATGGCTGGATGATCAGAACTCGACTCAAAGAAGAAAGAAGAGGAAAAAAATAGTAATCTGCTACAATTTGATAAACTTGACCTATACTTATGGATGTAGTAGCTCAAAAGAGGGAACAAATCTTTACAGCAAGGATCATTCCCACCCCTTTAGTACACAGAGTTGAAAGAGATGGTCAACTTGGACATTGGCTACCCAAAATGGGGGGCCACAAAGGCAAGGAGTGACTGGCTTACTAGTTTTTAAGAGGGAGCCTAGTTCCAGAGGGGGTGGGGGAAGACAGAAGTTCTGCTGAGTGGTTTCCAAAATGTTTGAATGGGGCTAATGAAAGAATATGGGGCTATGACTCCTGTGGTTCAACAGTGAATAAATGGCATCAGAACTGATTGTGAGTGTTGCAAATGTGAAGGCATATGCATAACAAAGAAGGGGAATGGGTGAATCTTGCAGTCCAGGAGCGGAGGTCCCTGGGACCATCAAGGGAGAAAAGCAGAGTGCGGGACCCTATCCAGAGAAGTAGTGACTCCAGAGATGGAGACAGAGATGATGACATGGAAAGATGGAGCGGCTGGGGACTCTGGACTCAAGGGAGGTTGAGGGTCTGGGTGCTGACGACTGGGGGCAACCTTGCGGGGTATACCCTTTGGTTATTTGATGATGTATTGAGGGGAGTAATCATTGCAATGAAACAAAATACGATAGGATGAATGTAAAGCTAATGTCCTTCCATGTAAACTGTCACATAATTCAGAATAAAAATTTAAAAAGAAATTACATGAATTATTGAAAGTAAAACTGATGATCTGCCCTGTAAATCTTCACTCAATTCACAAAAAATTTTTTAAGGAAAAAATTCTATATGAATGCAAATACAATAAAATTTACTCTGATAAAAGAAATGTTTGTGAAAAAATTCCGTTATCTTTTCATTCAAATGTTTCATGAACTTTTTGAAACCCCCCTGTATAGGGAATTTGTATACAGAAGAGGATGACAGAGGTGCAGAAAAATTGAGGCTTGAAAACAGATTCACAAGAATGAACTTATGACTGGAAATAAAACACTAAGCAATATTTTAATTCTGAAATAAACCAATGCAGTGCCCTAAAGGAGTACAAGTGAGTGTTTTAATTGTTACAGTCACTGTATAAAGCATATGGATCATATCATACAAGATTAATGCTATTAAGATGCAAAAGCATACCATCACTTATGCCTGCTGGAAAGTCATTACTGTCCCACAGAGCATATGATGAATAAAGAACACCAGCAGGGGGCTGGCTGAACTTTACAAGCACAACCAATCTTTTGCAAAGCTGAAATAACTGTCCAGGCATCTAAAGGAATAGGATTATTCAGCTGACAGTTGAATAGGAATTGATATAAGAATCATAGGAGTTTTGAAAGAACAATAAACTGCAAATTGCCCCAAAGTGCATCTGCTTCATATTCTATATGGTTAACGACAACAAGAAAACAAAGTGCTAAATAGATTTCATGAAGCCGAATGATTCATTTTTATGGTATAAGGGTCACATATTAATTCCAAAGCTCCTCTAACATTTGTCTCTTGCGTTTTTTTCCAAATGAAAGTTAAGAGATACTTATGAGTTTGAAGGAATGTTTTATGTTCTATTTTGCTGACCTTCCCTCTTTTGCCCCCTGTCTCCCCACTGCCCCCATCTTTTAGGTCTAGTAGAGTCCCTTGGTAGTTTAAACTATTGATGTGCTCAACTGTTCATGAAGAAGTTGAAGGTTTGAGTCCATCCAGAAGTGCCTTGGGAACAAATGTCCTGGTGATCTATTTCTGAAAACTCAGCCAAGGAGAACCCTGTAGAGCCCAATTTTATTCAGATACACATGGATTGCTATAGGTTGGAGTTGACGTCACAGTAACGATTTGTTAATATATCCATTAAACAAGGGCAAAATTCAACGTCTCTTGAAGATCTTCCAAAGTTCAAAGTACATAAAACATCAGTTATCTCTTATGTGTTCACAAGAACTAATGGGGTGAAGAGCAACCACAATGTTTTACTTAATTCTTTGTAAAGGAAATGGGTTCTCTTTTCATTCTGATGTACAGAGGGGAGAATGAGTGATTGGCCATCACAAGGTAGAGGAAATAAAGGAAATGCAAGAACAAAGGAATGATATGGAAGACAGAAGGATGGAATGTTTGGGGTAAGGTGGATTAATCAGGAAGCAAGAAACTGGCAAGATAAAATGGAGATGAGAGGGTAGAGCGAACATATCTTTAAAGAACTAACCAACCAAATAACCACTTGTCTTTGTCAAAAGTCCACTTTTTCTTTCTTTCTTTCTCCTGTAAAAATATACACAACACATTATTAACCTTCTACACTGGAGATTGTGGGCTCAACTCTCAACCAGTGTACACAGGAGATTGAATTCTTGTCTCTCAAAGAGAAACAGGATAATGTTCACTGAAATCAGACTGAGCACAAGTCTCAGTGCCTGTGCAAAGCGATCAAGGAGATGGAATTATCCCAGTACAGCTCCAGGTAGACTATGGATGAGTTTCTTCTCAGGTAAGGGGTATACATTTTGATGTGCCATAGTGATCAATTACTATAAAATAATTATTTCTAAAACTGAAATCACTGTTCTGCTTAAAGCCCTTCAAAATCATTAGTCACTAAAATACTAACCCAAGTTTACTAGCATCTTGAACAACTTCCTAAGTGACCTGACCTTTATCTCTCTCTAACTAAATAGCTCCCCCCTGTACCCCAACAACAGCAACATATGGCTTATGTACACATCCTCTGCATAATCAAGATGATTCCTATGTCTTGCTTATGTTACTCTGAGTGCTTAAACATTAGGTCAACTCTTCAGACCCCTTTAAGCACCACTCAAGTCTCAGCTGAGGCACTGTCCCTTCTTGAGAAGCCTACTGTATATCTCTGAATGGGGTATACATTACTCCTCTGTAAAAATATATACAACACATTATTAACATGGTGTGTACACAGCTTTTCTTTCATTTACCAAAGTGTATGTAGTTCTGGTGTTGCAATATAGAATCAACACTGAAGGCTAACCACAAGGTTGACAGTTCTAACCCATCAAGGGATCCTCAGAAACCATATACAGTGTCACTATGAGTTGGAAATATTTAACAACAACAACATACTAGAATTGGAGTCCTGGTGTGACATTGTAGGATAAACACTGGACTGCTAACCACAAGGTAGGTGGTTCAAACCCACCAGCCATTCTTTGGAAATTTATAGGAAATTCTACACTGGGTAACTATGAATCAGAACTAAATCAATAACACTTAACAATAACAACAACATACTGGAATTAATACTTTATGAGCTTTTGCTTTCCCAGTAATGTGTAAGATCCCCCTTTAATTATTATTTTCTTCAACTATTTTTATCTTTTTCTAACATATTCTTCAACAGAGCATGTCTAATTTTTATAACATGACAAAAATATCTCCATATGCTTTATCCTGTTGTAAAGTGCTGTAGAGTTGGTTCTGACTCATAGCAACCCTTTATTGACTTGTCGAGGAGTGGTTGCTAGGGTTGAATGACCAACCTTGCAGATCGAACTGACTACAAGGTCTAGTGGTTAACCTATAGCACCACACCATGGCTTTATCTTCACTGATCCTTAAAACAATCATTGCTCTCAACATCACTCCCATTATACAGAGACTAAAACCAAGGCATGGAGAGACACAACGATTTGCCTGAAGCTGTATAGTGAAGTGGTGTGAGAACATAGAGATAACCATGTAATTAGTGTGACCGATGTTGTTGTTGCTAAGCGATGTTGTTGTTGCTAAGTGACATCAGTCGGTTCTGACTCATAGCAACCCTGTATAGAGTTTCTGAAGAGTGACTGGTGAGTTTGAACCGCTGACCTTGTAGTTCACACCAACCTTGTGGTTGAGTGCTTACCCTCTAGCACCACACCAGGATCCCAGCATTATCGATATTGTTTGTCAGTTCCTCTTAATGCATTAGAAATGACAGACCAAAACCTACTTTTCCCTAAGTTTCAGTTTTTACCAGCTTCCCACAGAAGGAGTGACTTACCATGCTGTTTAGTGTTTAACGCTATGGAGCCCAGGTATGGCACTATGGGTTTATGCACTGGACTACAAGCTGGGTTTGAACCGCAAAGTCAGCAGTTCAGGCTCACCAGCTGCTCCTCAGAAACATAAAATAGGGTCTCTATGAGTCAGAACTGACTTGATGGCACTTAACAACAACAACTTTTCATACAACATGACTTAATATTCACATTTAATTCTTCATTTAATGTTCAAAGAAAGGATCATTTGTAATTTCTAATCCTGAATTTAAAAAAATGGCATGCCTGCCTTCTATATGGGCAACTATATAGTCACAATTTAAGGACATTTTGAGGTTAACTTTATCAATATGTAGTTTTGCTCTAAGCGCTGACCTTGAAAACAAATTACTTTGAAGATGTTTGAAGTTCCACCATACTCTTTCAACTCCAGACTACTCAGAGCATCTAGGAACTACCAATGAAGGGCAAATAGTATTTTTCAAGTACATTTATTTCTCACTCTGAAATATGAATTTAAAAAATAAATGGGCAAAAAAAGGAAACCTCAATAAATCATATTTCTCTACCGGTTTGATATGCATTGCTTATGTTTCTGTAATTCTGACTGGTTAGTAGGGAGTTCCTGAGCTGTGCCTCAGACGGGAGCAGATTCTCTCTGAACATTTTACCCTTCACTAAGCGTTGCTTTTATCCCACTCTGTCAGCTTTTCAAAGAACAATTCTTAGCCACATGACAGTTGGGTTTTATAATTCATTTGCTGAGCCCAGTACTGATTATCACTAACCCTGTTTGTGACTTTGTCTGTATGTTGTAATCCTTAAATGGCACTGCATTGATTTGTGGGTAGTAACTGTCCAAGAAAGATGTGGGGGAAGGAAAAAAAAAACAAAAACAAAAAAACAATGCTCTGCATAATATCCACAGCTTCAACATCCCTTCTCTCTAGTGGAGCCAGACTGCTGACGGATTGTACCACAGGCTTCCTCTCTAGTGATGATAGGAACTGACTGGCTTGGTTTCAAGGTGGGGATGTATGTGTGTACATAATTTAATACTGCCTTATCCTAAATGACTATGAAATTCTGATGTTGTCTTTGTTGTTAGGTGCTGGGGAGTCACTGTTACAGCCACTGTATCTACCCATCTCATTTTGGGTCTTTTTCTTTTTTGCTGAACTTCTACTTTAAAGAATAACGCCCATCTCTCGGGACTACTCCCTCATGGTAACATGTCCAACGTACATCCGATGAAGTCTCGCCATCCTTGCTAATAAGGAGCATGCTGACTGTACTTCTTCCAAGTTAGATTTGTTTGCTTTTCTGGCAGTCCAGGAATATTCAATATTCTTGGTCAACACCGTAATTCAAAGGCAACAAAACTTTGCTGTCTTTCTTGTTCATTATTCAGCTTTCACATACATAGATGGTGACTGAAAACACCATGGCTAGAGTCAGGAGCACTGTAATCCTCAGTGATATCTTTCCTTTTTGCCACTTTAAAGAGTCTTTTGCAACAGACTTGCCCTAGCCAACACACTGTTTACTTTTTTGAAGTTCGAATAGACACCTGGTGTGGCACTGCAGGATGAGCACTGGACTGCTAACCAAAAGACTGGCAGTTCAAACCCACCAGCTGCTCCTTAGAAACCCAATACAGGGTTTCTGTGAGTCGGCTCATAGCGACCCTGTATAGGGTTTCTGAGGCTATAAATCTTTAAGGGAACAGAAAGTGGCTGGTGGGCTCGAATCACCAACTTTGTGGTTCGCAGTACAGTGCTTATCCTACAGTTACTGCGCTCCAATAGTGAAGTTCTAATAGCTGACTCTAAAACTACATGGAAAACGATGAAAGAGAAGCCACTCTTTTTGTTCCTCAGTGTTGTAGCTGTTGTTAAGTGTTGATGTTAAGCTGGATCAACTCACAGAACCCCTGCACAGGCTTTCCAAGGAGCAGCTGGTGGGTTTGAACCACCAGCAAGTGGTGGTGGTGGTGGTATGGTGTGCCACTGAGTCAATTCTTACTCATAGAGACCCGGTATAGGGTTTCCAACGCTGTAAATGTTTACGGGGACAGAAAACATATCTTTCTCCCATAGAGCACCTGCAGGACTCAAACTGCTGAACTTGGGTTGAACTGCTCAATGTGCAATCAACTATACTACCATGGTTCCTTGGGATTCTAGTGACAGCATATAATTAACGTAGCTATGACAACAGCACCTAGTACAAGTGCTGACACTCAACAGATGGCGTCCAGGGAGTGGCAAAATCATTCTTCTGGGCTTGATTCCTGAAGACAGTTTGCATGTTCTGCTGAGACCCTTGTCTGCCTGCTATGACGCGTTGGCTCTGTTGATGATTTCTAAAGGCTAATGTTTCAGGTGTAGTCCTGTTGTGGAAAAAAAGGGATAGTGTACTGGACCGAAAGGCCGTTTGAATCATAAGATCAGCAGTTCAAGCTCACTACATGCTCCTCGGAAACCCTATACAGGGTCACTGTGAGTCAGAACTAACTCAACGACACTTAGAAACATGCTTCAGGTCCATAACAAACACTTGGACCTGACACTTGCTCTATCAGTGGCTTGTTGCTTTTGGAAAACTTTGGTTTATGGGCTTTCAGATTTGATGACGTGATAAAATTTCAAGAAGGGGAAATAAAGGAATGAGGGTGAAACCAATATGACTATTTCTAACTATTGACATTAAAAAGCAGAACTATCAATTCCATGTTCTATTCAAGTCATAAAAGAAACGTGTCACCATTAAATATATGCAAAAGGCAAAATGAAGGATATAAATTATTCTTTAAATTGACTAAAGTCTCATTTCCTTTTTTTTTTTTTTTTGAAAGCATACTACACTTTTCTGCTGTACACAGGGTCGCTATGAGTCGGTACCAATTCGATGGCACCGAACAACAACAGCAAACATTTTTCTGTAGACTGCTGGAAATTTCATCATAGACAAGTTTTGGGAACCAGTAGTTGAAGGTTTACTCCAAAACATCTTTTTCACCAAATAAAGATAAGTAACTACAGATCAATTTTCTAAGGTGTCATAACAAAGTACCACAAACTAGGTGGTTTTAATAAACAGAAGTGTATAGTTTTGTTGTTCTAAAGACCAGGAAGTCAGGAACAAACAAGATGGATCGGGCGGAAGTGCAGTAAGGAACTTCGCCAACAACAACACAGAATACCCGACCAAGCAGGCTCAGGGGATGGTTCCAGAACTCTGAACCACATA
>NW_006408639.1:5736628-5738573 GCF_000296735.1 Chrysochloris asiatica | reverse complement strand
CGCTACAGGAACAATCAAATAAGATAGATACAGCATTGGAAACAATTCAAAACCTACAGAAAGAGGTCCAAACGATTAATAATAGATTATCACTGAAAGGGCAAAGGAGTAGAATTGAAAAGATAGAAGCCAGAACTAGTGAGCTAGAAGATAAATCTCTCAATACTACTAAGATAGAAGAACAAACACAAAAATAGGATAAAGACCAGGAAGTCTGAATCCATGGTGGAGTCTGCAAAGCCATGTTCTCTTCAAAGTATCTAGAAACCATTTTGCCTTAACTCTGCCTTCTGGTAACCCCAGGCCATTCTTGGTGTGTAGATGTATCTTCACAAGGCCATTCTTCCTCTGTCTATATCTGTCTTCCTATCTGTTCCATCTCTTTTCTAAGGACACCACTCAGATTGGTTTATGACCTACCCGACTCCAGTATAAACTCATGTGAACTTAACTGATGACATCTTCAAAGACCACATTTCCACAGAACATCATGTTCAGGGGTATCAAGATCCCCCATATCAATTTCGGGTAGACTGAACTGGATAACCTACGACAGAACATATACTCCTACTAGTGGAGACCTAATTCTTTGACTAAAGAATGGGACTCATTTCAAATGGAGATAGAGTGGGCTGTACTAAACAGACATCAGGATGGGAAGTCAGAAGCCTGGGTTTTCATTCCTCATACCAGGGCCTTATGGGTACCCCTTCTTATCTCTGAGCTGTACTTTCTTCATCTGTCAAATGAGGATGATGATGGGGGTAATATAATCAATTATACTTCATAGAGTTTTTTTTATAAAGACCAAAAGAAAGAACAGATCTGAAAGAGCTTTCTAAACAATAAAGTTGCTGGTGTTACTAGGCGCCTTTGACTAGGTTCTGACTCACAGCAACCCTATGAACAACAGAATTAAACACTGCCTAGTCCCGTGCCAACCTCACAACTGTTGTTACACCTGAGTCCATTGTTGCTGCCATTGTGCCAATCCATTTCATTGAGGGCATTCCTCTTTTTTGCTGAATCTCCACTTCACCATGCATGAAGTCCATTTCCTGGGACTGGTCCCTCCTGGCAATGTGTCCGAAGTGTGAGAGACAAAGTCACATCCTGGCTTTTAAGGAGCATTCTGACTTTACTTCTTCCAACACAGATTTGATTATTCTTGTGACAGTTCATGGTACTTTTAATATTCTTCTCCAACACCATAACATAGCTATCAGTTATTTTTTCAAAGCATAAGATTGTTGCTCGGATTACCAAGAAGATGAAGCAGAAAGGATCAATCCATATCTTGTGGCTAGTAGGACAATTTCCTGAGCTTTGCTATTTTCAAGTGCAATTATGAAGTGTTTAGGAGAAATCATCACATCATTCTGGGGCAAGTGGAGGAAAAATTATCGGAAATCCCCTCACCATCAAGGTGATACTAACTCATTTTGTTGTTGTTTTTTATGTGCCATTGAGTTGGTTCCAAGTCATAGTGACCCTGTATAGGGTTTCCAAGGAGTTGCTGGTGAGTTAGAACCACCGACCTCATGGTTCAAACCAACATTACAGTCCAGTGCTTTATCCTACAACAACACACCAGGATGCTGACACCGAATCACAGTGAGCCTAGTAAGACAGGGTAGAACTGCCCCACAGGGCTTCCAAGATGGTCCTTCTTTTTTTTTTTTTTTTAATTTCCTTAAATGTTTTATTGTGAATTACGTGATAGTTTACATGGGAGAACATTAGTTTTACATTCATTCTATCTTATATCGTCTCATTGCCATGGTCACAATCCCCTCCATGCAATCCTTCCCCTGTACCCCCAGGTCTTCAGCACACAGTCACTCTCCCTCTCCGGATCTAAAGTCTCCAGCTGCTCCATCACTCCACGTCATCATGTCTGGCTCCATTTCAGGCATCAATGCTTCTCTGGGTAGGGTCCTGCTCT
>NW_006408639.1:5671319-5733636 GCF_000296735.1 Chrysochloris asiatica | reverse complement strand
ATTCACATTTAGGTCCTTAATCCATGCTGAGTTGGTTTTTGTATAAGGTGTGAGGTGAAGGTCTTGTTTCAATCTTTTGCATATTGTTTTCCAGTTCTGCCAGCAAGATGGTCCATTTTTAAGGAAGCATACTGCTAGGTCATCTCTTGCAGAGCAGCTGGTAGGCGTGAATTGCCAATTCTCCACCTATCAGCCAAGACCTTTAACCACTATATCACTAGGTCTCCTTTAAGCCCTAGGCTTCTCACTATTTATACCAAAAGCTCTCTACAGCTGGCAGAACAAGATTGTACTACAAATCCGGTAAGTACTTTACCGATTTCCATTTTTCTACAATTTCAGTAAGATGACAATTCACAGTTAACAAATTTAATATTGAGCCAATTAAGCAGATCACCTACCTACTAAATGTAGCAACATTGATTCTGTTGAAATATTAATTATCCTAGACAAAATTTTCTGCTTAACCTTCTAAACAAGCTTAAAATGTACTATTTTATATCATTACCAAGGTTAAGAGGAAGATGTTCATGATGTGATTATCATTTATATTCCCAGATTCACCATTCATTTTTAGTGGCATCAAGGCCACCTGGCCAAATGAAGGATACATTTGTGATGCTTAATTTCCAGCAGGAAATAGCAATCACACTCAAAGTCATAAATATGAAGGCTGCACAGATGCAATACATTTGTTCATCTCTAAGTGCCACTCTTTGGCCATTTTACCTACATTTCAGTAATTTACAAACCTCAACTCAATGTAGCATTTATATGCAAATATTTTCTAGCTTCTCCATTCGGTTGGCAAACAGCAAATGACATCACATAACCAATGCTACATGACAATATTTCAAAATCATTTTCAATTTAACCACTTAGAGAAAAATATAAAAATATGGGAGGGCAATCCATTCCATTTAAGAAGCATTTTTGCCCACCTGCTGCCCACCAAGGATTATACTATTGTTGCTGTTAGCTAGGGCTCAGTCATCCCCAAGTAGAAAGGAATGAAACTCAGCCTAGTCCAGCGCCATTTCCATAATCAGTTGGGGATCACTCTGTTCTCATTGACTGATTTTCAGAAGACCTTTCTTCCTAGTCTATTCTGGAAGCTTCACTGAAACCAGTTCAACTAGTGTTAACAGGAATACCACAAGTGGGTACCTTTAACAAACAGAAATTTAATTTTCACACTTTATTGTTGCTAAGTGCTGTCAAGTCGATCAGTTGATGATGAGTTGATTCCAACTGTACAGGGTTTCCAAGGAGCATCTGGTGGGTTTGAACTGCCAACCTTGTGTTTCTCAGTGCAGTGCTGATCCTACTGTTGTCAACAGCCTATGAGTTGGTTCTGATCCAGTATAGGGCTTCCAAGGAGCAGCTGGTGAGCTGGATCTGCTGACCTTGTGGTTTGAACCCACTTTGTAGTCCAGCACATTAACCCAGAGTTTAGGAAGCGACAAATGTCCATTCATAGTGTGGGCTCTAGGGAAAGCTCCTTGTCACCTTTTAGCAACCATAGGCCCAACATTCCTTGGAAATCCCCGTATGTTTTGGCATCGACCTTTCCCCGGACCCTGGGTCCCAAGGACAAACTCTATTCCTGGCTCTTCTCTCGTGGTGGCAGTAGGTCCCTCCTTTCTCTGTTCACTTCTCTTTCCTTTAGCTTTTGTAAGATGAACGATGTTGCAGGCCACATCCCTGGGAAGTTCCCTTATATCAGATGAGGGCTGTGATGGGATTAAAGGTATTGAAGTCCACTCTTAATTCTCTTACTGGTTTATCACATCATGGGGAGTGATCACATGACTGCCACCTTACATCATTCCATAACTGTCAAATCACTGAGAATCATAACCCAGTCGAGTTAACACATATTTGGGGGGGGGAGGATACAATTCAGTGTATGACAGCATCAGGGAGACAAGTAAGCCTCCACTGACATATGGGTGAGGATTATGCATGATGTGCACCGGTTGGGAATTGAACCTGGTCTCCCACATGGAAGGGGAGCATTCTTCCACCAAGCCACCACTGTCTCCCAGCGGTTTGTTAGGTGTTGGGTTTTAGGATAGGTAAGCCAAGTGTACTGCCACCAGTGAAGTCACATTACACATTTCATTTTTTAACCTTTTGTTGTTGTTTTGTTGTTATGTGCCGTGGAGTCGGTTCCGACTCACAGCGACCCTGTACAGGGTTTCTGAGGCTATAAATCTCTACGGGAGCAGAAAGCCTCATCTTTCTCCCATGGAACAGCTGGTAGTTTCGAACTGCTGACCTTGAAGTTCGCAGCCCGATTCGTAACCACTATGCTACCAGAGCACCTTTATAGAATGTAAGTTATAGAACAAATCAGAGACACAAAGGAAATCAGAAGCCACTGTTTAAGATTCCTACTAGGAACTTTTCAGTAATCGGTCTTGTGTTTTGACTTCAAAATTTGCATGGCCTACTATTACTCTACTGTCTACTAATGGGACTATGAAATAAAAAGCAAACAACAACAATGACAATAACAATAACAAAACCCAGACCACTCCTCAAAGACTGGTGAAGAGCACTTTCATAATTATCCTGTTTTGAAATACAGTACCTTGGCTCTGATTCGCTGATGCAAACAGTGAGCTTGTTATAGAAATCAGTAACAGTGGAGCAGTTTGGTGTAAAGAGGGAAGGGGAAAGGAACTAGTACTTGAGCACAACCAGGATCTCTGATATAAAGATTACATGTTTGTCATTCACCTAATAACAAAATAAATCAAGTGTCTGGAGATTTTCTTTCTCCCAGCCCTGGAAAATAAGGATGATGATGGTGGTGAAAACACACTCATCCTAGTCTCTGAATTCATTTGCATACTTAGCTTTAAAACGTTAACATTTTCAAAGATACCATTCCTACTGGCTTCTTTTTGGGACCCTGGCTTCTATGTAGAGTAACTTACTAGCCTGACTTATCAATAAAAAATTATTGAACACAAGAAGACAATTGATTTTTTAGTGGAGTTGACAATCAATACACAGATTGATAAATAAGACTGTAGACTGTACCAAGGGAGGTGTACATTTAAGAGAGTCCTGGTGTGGTACTGTAGGATGAGCACTGGGCTGCTAACTATTAGGTCGCTCCTGGGAAACGATATACAAGGTTGCTATGAGTCAAAACCAACTCAATGACACATCACAATAACAGCAACAGGAGAGAAACATAGGTAAGGGAGTCTTGGTACAACACTAAAGAGGTCACCATGGTAACCACATGTTGGATCTTAAATACCCATTGGTGAAAACAAACTGACAGATTCCTGGTGTGGCACTGTAGGATTAGCACTGGCAGCGAACTGCAAGTTTGACACTTCAAATCTACCAGCCGCTCATTGGAAACCCTATACAGGGTCATTATGAGTTGGAATCTGCCTTAGAGCACTTAACAAGAACAAGGACGAGGGAGACACAAAGGAAATCAATAAGAATGTCTGAGTGGTGCAAACAGCTCATATGCTAGCCTGCTACCCATAAGGTTGGTGGTTTGAGTCTAGCAAGAGGTAGCTCGAAAGAAAAACCTGTCAATCTACTTCTGTAAGACCCGCCCTTGAAAACCCTGTGGGGTGCAGCTGTGCTCCAATACACACGGGGAGGGGAGACCATGAGTCAAAGTCCACTAAACAGCAACTGCTGGCCACAGGAAATCAACATCGGACTGAGAAAGAGCAAGGCATTAGGGGAAGGGCCACACTTTAGCCAGCTTGGTGGAGGCGAGTGATAATAGTTTTAAACTAAATATTTTAAATGAGTCCTATTGTGACTCTGGGCTTCAACTCTAATTTAGAAGAAGAGGCAATAAAGAGTGGTTTTCAAGGGGAGAAAACCGAGGATTCAATTGAAAAAAGCTACAGGCAAAAGACCAAATTATGGCTGGTTCTCATTTTGCCATTCCCCAAATTTCTAAGGTCATGCAATGCTTTCTGATTTAAACCTGGTGATTTATCTTTTCCAGTATTCAATAATGTTAGTTTCTGTGTATATGGGTATAATGTCCTGAGTGAGGAAACAGTAACTAGACATCTGTTTTGATCTGCATATATAACTTCTGAGTTTTCAATTAAACAAGTGCTAATGTGGCTCGCAAACCCTATATAGGGTCACTATGGGTCGGAACCGACTTGACAGCACTTGACAACAACAACAACAATGTGGCACTGTGGGCTAATGTGCCAGACTGCAAAGCAGTTTGAACTGCAAGGTCGGTGGTTCAAGCTCAGCAGCTGCTCCTTGGAAACCCTATACAGGGTCGCTATGGGTTGGAATCGACTCGATGGCACTTCACAACAACAACAATGTACTTCTGTGGAGGCCTGGTTTAGCACTGTAGGTTCAGCACTGGATTGCTAACTGCGACGTTGGCAGTTCATATCCACCAGCTTCTCAGATACCCTGTACAGAGTCTTTATGAGTCGGAACCGACTTGCTGGCATTTTACAACAACAGTGTACTTCTAGGTACATGAAGCAGAAGCTTTAATGAAGAATAAGGTTTATCCAGGTGGCACTTGCCTTATAGAATTGACAGTTTGGCATTTGACCACCTGCTGTATAACTTGAGACAGACAAATAGACAAATTTATATGTATTTCTTTCAAGACATAAAATTATATGCAAAATAACAGTAAAAAAATCTAAATACATTGGAATAGATTAAAATAGATGAACAATAAGAATAAAGAACAAAATATGATGCATACATAAAATGGAGTATTATTATTCCATCATGAAGAGAAATAAAATCTGATACATATTATGACATAGCTCAGCCTTGAAAACCCTATGCTGAGGGAAAAGAATCAGACACAAACAGACAAATATTGTATCATCCCACTTATATGAGATAGCTGAAATAGGCAAATGCTAGAAACTAAAGCTTATTAGCGGTTACCAGGGACTGAGGTGGATGGGGCACTTGCAAGTTATTGCTAAGGAATACTGAGTTTCTGTTTGGGGTCATGGAAAACTTTTAGAAATAGTTGTGAAGGCTGTACAGCATGGAAAATTTAATAAAGGTCACCTGAATTATATCCTTAAAATGATAAAAATGGCAAAAATTGATTTTACACACACACAAGGGTAAGTAAAAATTTATCCACATTCCAGTTATATTAAAATGTCTGTCCACGGCTGACAACAACACTGAATACGCAGTTGAAATGAGTCTACTGAATGGACGAATGACAGTGGATGATGTGGCAAGTATGCAAATCAACCAAGGCTCTACCTATGAAATAATCCATGACAGGTTTCAGTTTCGAAAAGTTTGTGTGAGATAGGTACTGAAATAACTTGTGGAAGAGCATGAACAGAAGTATTTGGACATCTGCAAACAAAAATTTGACCGATACTCAAAGGAAGGTAAAAGTTTCATAAACAAAATTATTACTGGTGATGAGATATGGATTCATCACTACGAGCCTGAGAGTCAATGGCAGAGTATGGAATAGAAACATCTTCAATCGGCAACCAAGAAAGAGTTCAAAAGTCAGCCATCAGCTGGAAAATGGATGTTTACTGTTTTCTAGGTCTCTCAAGGGCAGGTATTGGAACACTATCAGGAAAAATGCTCAACAATCTACAGTGCTCATTACAGAGAGATGCTCACTGAAGAGCTGAAGCCTACATTTGGATTAAACACAGAGGACTTTATCCAAGGGCATTGTGATCTTGCATGACAATGCACATCCCCATACCTCTGCCCATACTGTGGACACCCTGAAAAAACTTCGTTTTGAGGTGTTAAAGCATCCACCCTACTGTCCTGATCTTGCTCCATTGGACTTGCCCCTGTTTGGTTCCCTGAAAGCAGCCCTTCGAGGACGAAGATTCAACTCTAATGAAGAAGTGAAGACAGTGGTGCATTTGTGGCTTGGAGCTCAGCCTAAAACAGTTTTTAATAAGAGAATACAATACTTTGTTGACAAATGGACAAAGTGTATTGAAATGCAAGGGGGGTATGTAAAAAAATGATATATTTGCCTTTTCTAAAATTTATTTTAAAAACTTCTATAGCCAGAGTGTGGATAATTTTTGATGCACCCCTGTGTGTGTGTATGTGCATGTTTGTGTGTTGTTACATGTCACTGTTATTATTGTTACATGTCACTGAGTTGGTTCTGACTCATTGTTGTTGTTTAGTGCCGTCCAGTCCAGTTGATTCTGACCCATAGCGACTGTGTATAGGGTTTCCAAAGAGCAGATGGTGAGCTTGAACCACCGGCCTTGCAGTTTCAAACAGCTTTGCAATCTGATGCATTAACCCACAGCGCCACATCAAGACTCCTTCTACTATATACCAGACACTAAATTAACACAAATAAGTGGCTTAGCCTGCTTAGATCTTTACTACATGAATCCTTTTTTCTACTACATACCAGACACTAAATATATTTCCTAATTCTAACAAGAACCCTTTGAGGCAAATACCCTGGAAGGACAGCCAGGGGAAAGGGGTCCTGAAGTGGGAAGAGAAGAGCATGTGCAAGATCACTTCAGCTTCCTCCTCATCATCATCACATCATCACTGAAAGAGTCATCAGCAGTCACCTTACCCCCTCGTCTCTGCGCAGAAACTTACTGATGATATAGACTAGTGAAAACTGAAACCTATTGGGTCTCTCTCTGTACTCTTATCTACTGCAACTCAGCAATAACACTGGCTAAAGAACAAAACACAAATTACCTTTTCACTGACAGATGCAAACAGAATTTAGTTAACGACGTGACATTTAGAAATTGAGTCTGGCTACTGTATTACTTTCAAAAATCACTTAATGAAAACCCAATGAATCAAAAAGTCTGATCTGCGACCAACCATGGTGAGTGCAGAACTGGGCGGCATTTTCTTCTATTGGGTTGTCATGAGTCAGCAGAAGATCACACATCCAAACTAAGTTTTTGAACTCTCTAGCAAATTGTTCCCTTTGCTATAGGTGCATTTTCACAGTAGGAGAAATACTAAAAGCAAGAATATTGTCATGATTAATAATGTCAGTATCAAAGTCACATAACCTGGAATCATTTCCTGCTTCTTCAGCTTTCTAGCTGTGAGAACATTACAAAGTTTACTTAATGTTTTATATCTCAGTGTTTATAAGACAGAAATAGCAAGAAGACACATAGCCAGTGTTGAAGTGAGGATTCAAAGAGAATTCATATTTTAATGCCTGGCACACCCAAAGCCAATGGAGTCGTTGTTATGCACAGTTGAATCAGTTCCGACCCACAATAACCTTGCACAGGGCTTCCAAGGTTATCAATCTTTGCAAAAGCAGAAAGCCTCATCTTTCTCCTGCAGCATGACTGGTGGGTACAAACTGCTAACCCTGGTTCTCAGTCCAGTGCTTATCCTACAGAGCCACTGCATTCACTCATTAGTCATTGGGAAAAGCAAATCAAAACCCCAATGAGATGCCAAGTTCAATAAAGAATTACTATCTAATCCAGCAATTCAATTCCTAGGTATATCCCAAAGAATTAAAAACAGGTTCTTAAACATTTATACATGAATGTACATATCAGTATCATTCACAATGGCCAAAATAGAAACAAACCAAATATTCACTAACTACTGAATGTTGTTGTTAAGTGCCCTCAAGTCGATTCCGACTGATAGCGAGCGTGTATAGGGTTTCTGAGGAGCAGGTGGTGAGCTTGAACCACTGACCTTGCAGTTCAAAGGACTTCACAGTCTGATGCATTAGCCCATAGCGCCACATCAGGACTCCTGAATAGGTCAATGATATGTGGGATATTTCCACACAATGGAATAGTATTCAGCCACAAAAAGAAAGAAAGTACTGGTACACACTACAGAATGGATGAACCTTGAAACCATTATGTTAAGTGTTAAGTAGTCAGAGGCAAAAAAAAATCACATATTGTATGATTTAATTTATATAAAATATCAATAATAGGCAAATTCTTATGGACAGAAAGTGGATCAGTAGTTGCCAAGAGCTGAGGGAGGCAAACCTGCAGGTTAATACAGAATTTCCATGTGATGTAGTAAAAAATGTTCTGGAACTAGACAATGGTGATGATTGTACAAACATTTAGCTTAAAGTGAATGTACTTAATGCTATTGAATTATACACTTCATAATGGATAAAATGGCAAATTTCAAAGCTACGTATACTACAGCACACTTTTAAACACAGGCTTAAGAAGGAAATTCAGCAAAACATAACTGACTTTGTTGTTGTTGTTAAGTGCCATCGAGTTAATTCCGACCCATAGCGATCCTATAGGTATAGGATTTCCAAGAAGCAGCTGGTGAGCTTCAACCACTGACCTTGCAGTTCAAATGCCTTTGTAGTCTGAGCATTAGCCCACAGCGCCACACTAAGACTGACTTTAGGAACAACTAAATAAGTTGTTTAAGATATTTAAAAAAACATGGTTAAATTCCAAGACTATGTGATTGTATGAAACCCAGAATTATGTGAATGCAGAGGATGACCACATCACATCACAGCATGAAGGATGATTACAATAAACTGCCAACTTGTAACATTACAGAACTGCCAAGCCACTAAGAATTGTAGGCTAGTCAAGCTGACATATGACTTTAACTGGCAAAGCCAGCTATACTCTATACTCACTTATCAGTGTTCATGTCTGCCAGATGTCATTAATGTGTAGTCCGACACGTGATTCTTTCTTATGGCCCTAATGTGAAAATTTAGCTAATAAGATAGTCAATAAGTAAGGAGTTGGTGTGATGTCACTGACCCTAGCTCAAAATGGTGACATTACAAAGGCCAAAAATAAAAGTGGCTCAAAACTAAAGTTCACTCACTGTCTACAGAAATAAAGCAAGACAAATGGCAAGACCTACATAACAGAAAATGGATACACACAAACCTCTAAACTGCCCTAACCTAAAAGAAACTGCTATTCATAAAAACCATTATTTTATAAGCTTAACTTTAAAAAGAAAAATTAGAGTGAAGGGGTCATTGGTTCAAAAAGTTGTAGACCAGAATTGTAAATAAAAGAGGAAATTAATAAAGCATATACTCCTAACTCAAAGCAAATAAGAAGTGCAAACTCTTATCCTTATTACGGAAAACTGCTTGGAAATGTATGAACTGATGATGGGACTTATAGAAAACTTCTAACACATTGAATGCCATTCAAAACACTGAGAATTCTTTATTGTTGTTGTTGTTGAGTGCTATCGAGTTGATTCCGACCTATAGCGACCCTGTATAGGGTTTCCACGGAGCAGCTGGTGAGCTTGAACCACCGAACCAGCAGTTCAAAGGACTTTGCAGTCTGATGTGTTAGCCCACAGTGAGCATTCTTTATAGGAGCTCTGGTAGTGTAGTGGTTACGAATCGGGCTGTGAACCATAAGGTCAGCGGTTCGAAACTACCAGCCGCTCCGTGGGAGAAAGATAAGGCTTTCTACTCCCGTAAAGATTTACACCCTCGGAAACCCTGTTACAGGGTCGCTATGGGTCGGATCCGACTCGATGGCACTTAACAACAACAACAAAGCCAATTAAGAGACATGATAAAGAATAAGGATCCCAGGAAATCTTGAGGAAAGATGTAGAAGATTCTTCCTTTTTTTAAACTTCTTAATGACATCTTGGACATAGGGTAAGCACTAGACTGCAAGGTCAGTTTGAATGACAAGGTCAGTAGTTAAGCTCACTAGCCACTCCTGAGACCCTATACAGGGTCAACAGGGACACTATGACTCAGAACCAACCCCATAGCACTTAACAACAACAATGCCATCTTGTCCTTAACTATGTTCACCACTTTGCTCTATGCCCTCCAGCCACACGGGAGACTTCTTCAATCTGCACCGTGCTCTAGTGACCCCAGTGCCTTTGCATATATGGTTTTCTGTCTAGAAAGGACTTCTTCGTTAAGTATTATTAAGAGTCTGGTGGCTCACCAACAGAATTCACCTTCCAAGTGGAAGACCTGGGTTCAGTTCTCAACCAATGCATGTCATGCCTAGTCACCACATGTTTGTCCATGGAGGCTTGTATGTCGCTCTGCTGGTAAACATGTTTCAGCAGAGTTTTCAGACTAAGACCAACTTGGAAGCAAGGCATGCTAATAGTACTTTTGGATATCAGCCAGTAAAAATTGCAGGAATCCTAGCATTCTGATCCATAACCAATATGGGGATGGCTCAGGTCCAGGTTGCCTTTTGTTCCACCGTACATGTTGGGGGCCAAAAAGGCATACTGTTAGGGCACATTGCTACAAATGTCATAGAACCACAGTAATTGTCTCAGCATTTATCTCCATGAGAGATGACATATTTCTTGTGTCATTACTTAATTAACATTTTTCTGCTTGACTAGAAAATGAACTCTGTCAGAGAAAAGGCTAGGTTTAGCTTTTGGTACTACTGTAACTTCAGTGTTTAGCCAGTTTCTATTACAGAGCAGGTACTCAGAAAAATACAAAGGAATTAATGCCTTGTCCAGCCCATGTATTCTTCTCTCCACATGGCTGCCTCTTTCCCCTACTCTCCACTTGAATTTTTACTTCTCCTTGAACATGTGTCTAACCAGCTACTTTATACACAAAACTTACTTTCAGGCAATCTCTCCAGTCCCTCTGGGCTGCTGCATCCTCTGCCCTTTGTTCTTAGGAAATCAACCTTCCTAAATCCCATCCCACTTAAGGTTATTTGTTCAATATCTGCCTACCCTGATATGATAAATATGATAAGCCTCATATTTATCTAGTTCCTTGATGTATCCTTGGCATTTAACACAGTATTTGCTACCTAGTTTATATTAAATATTCATGGAAGGAAAAAATAACAAACAAACAAGGGAAATCTACACACTGAACACTGAGAACTCAATTTGCTAGAACACATTTACTTAAACAATGCTTTAGTATTTTTCAAATGTAATTACTTTTTCAAATATGTAGGGCAATTCACAAGGTTTTGACAGGATAGATAATCACTTAATGTTGTTGTTAGGTGCCATTGAGTAGGTTCCCACTCATAGTGATGCTGTACACAACA
Organism: Chrysochloris asiatica; assembly: GCF_000296735.1. NCBI lineage: Eukaryota > Metazoa > Chordata > Mammalia > Afrosoricida > Chrysochloridae > Chrysochloris > Chrysochloris asiatica. The sequence continues at coordinate 5,722,582 of NW_006408639.1, read as the reverse complement.
GAACACAACACTGCCTAATCCAACACCACGTTCACAATTACTATTATACTTCAGCCCACTGTTTTTACCACTGTGCCAATCCAGCTCATAGAACACCTTCAGATTTCTCACTGACTTTCGACTTTACAGATTCTTCGTAAAAACAGGTCCAAAGTAGGAGAGATGAAGTCTCACCAACCATGCTTCTATGGAACATTCTGGCTACACTTTTTCCCAAGACATATCTGTTAGTTCTTCTGGCAACCCAAGATATTTTCTTCATCAACACCATAGTTTAAATGCATTGATTCTTCTAAGGTCTTCCTTATTCATAATCCAATTTTCACATGGTGAAAATACCATGGCTTGGGTCAGGCACTTTGCTCTTTATTACTTTAAAGACATTTTCTTGTAGCAATTCAACTAGATTGGCCAAGTGGCAGCATCAATGGACTCAAGCGTGGCAACAGTAGTGAGGCTGGCTAAGGATTGGGCAGTGTTTCGTTCTGCTGTGCTTAAGGTCGCTATGGGTCAGTACTGACTTGATGGCACCTAACAACAACAACAACTACAACAACAATAGGTCATTTGATTTCTTGACTACTGTTTCCATGAACGTTCATTGTATATCTCAGCAAAATAAAGTCTTTAACAACTTCAATCTTTTCTCTGTTTATCATAATGCTATCTGTTGATCTGTTTGTGAGGTGGGTTGTTGTTGTTGTTGTTGTTTTTCATTTTCTTTACATTGAGGTGCAATCCATACTGAAAGCTGTATGTATTCTTTGATCTTTATCAGTAAGTATCTCCTGTCCTTTTTGCTTCCAGCAAGCAAGGTCATCTGCATATCTCAGGTTGTTAATGAGTCTTCCTGCAATCCTAACACCACTTTCTTCTTCATTTAATTCAGTTTCTCAGATTATATGCTCAGTACACAGATTGAATAAGGATGGGGAAACCCTGGCACACATCTTTCCTAATTTCAAACCATTCAGTATCCCTTGTTCTGTTCTAACGACTGACTATTGGTCTATGCACAGGCTCCTGGTAAACACAATTAAGTATTCTGAAATATCCATTTTTTACAATGTTATCTATAGTTGATTATGATCCACACAGTTGACTCTGCATAGTCAATAAAGAACAATTAAACATCTTTCTAGAAATCTCTGTTTTTAGCCTCTTCTAAACACAGCTTGAATTTCTGGCATCTCCCTATTGATATACTGTTGTAACCATCTTTGGATTATCTTCAGAAAAATATTACTTCCATGTGATATTAATGATACTGCTCAATGACTGCACATTCCATTGGGTCACCTTTCTTTGGAATGAGCACAAATATAAGTAGCAAGGCTGTCCTGGGAGAAATTTTTTTTTCCCCCCTATGAGGATTTTATTGAGAAACATTAACCCATCCATTGCCCCTTCAGAATCCTTTTTATTTCCCAAACTCAAACAATATTGAAAAGAAATATAATTTGCATTCCTGAAGGATGCCAAAACAAATGTTTTGACATGGTGAAAACCAAAGAGCACAGAATTCTTTGGGGAAAAGTTTAGCGAGATGGAAACACCACCTTCAGAAATATACAGAACTATATGGAGGATATGTCAGAATCGATATTTTGATATTGTCTTGCATTTTGATATTTTTGTTTAATAGAGATTTCTGTAATTTTTTAATTATACTTTTTGACTCACACTCTTCAGTATGAGCAAGGGAAAGTGTATTCATGACAATACAAATTACAAAATACAAATTTCATTTACCAGGCAATTTAATTCTCACAATTCTAAAGGGCAAGCACATCATTAGAGCCATTCTGTAGATGAGGACATTAAGGCTGAACTGGGTGAATAAACCTTTTCAGTGTTACACAGTCTATTATGGCTGTAGAGAACAAGTACTGAGCCAAGAGTGAAAGGTCTTTACAAATTCAGAGGAAATTACTTCTAGAGTCCTCAGGTGGAGACAGGAAACCTGCCAATGAAAAATAAACTCTAGGTCAGAATATCCTTTATTCTGAGAAAATCCAGTAAGGGCCCTCTAGTTATGCAAATGCACAACAATTACCTCTCCACCTGTCTCAGAAAAGTAAGAGATGAAGATATGCGGGCCAAAGTCAAATGGTCTGGATGCTTATTTAACAACACTCTTAGGACTTGAATACCTTAGAGAAAAAATATCTCTACATTAATCTGGAGTTAGAGTATTAGAGTGTATCTCACCAAAAAAAATATATATATATATTGATTGCTTTCAGGAAATTATAAGCAGCCTTGTTTCCAACACTATGTGCAGAAAACACAGTAGAGGCCCTGAGAAAGGAGTTAGGACAAGTAAGAATGAATTCTCTGAAAATTTGAAGAATCAGCGGATTCCAATTTTCCAAATGTGTCTAACTTAGGAATAGACGATCTAGGATTTATTGAAAATGGATTTTTTGTTACTTGGTTTTAATACAACATAGTTTCCTTATAAGGAGTATAGGAAGGAACCATAGCTTATGTGATGCTGTTGTTAAATGCTGTCCAGTTCTGACTCATGGCCACCCTGTAAAGGGTTTCAATGGACTGACTGGTGGGTTTGAACTGAAGACCTTGCAGTTAGCAGTCTAGTGGTTATCCTATAGGGGCACATCACCAGGACTCTTATAACTAGTTTGATAGCAACATTATATTTCTTTGATGCTAAGATACTATTAACAGATACCTTATAATTTCTAAATTACTACAAAGACACAATAATCAACAAATGTGTAGTTGTTAAGTTCCATAGTGTCAATTTCAACTCATAGAGACCCTGTATAGGGTTTCCAAAGAGCAGATGGTGAGTTTGAACCACTGACCTTGTGGTTCAAACTGACCTTAGGTTCCAGTGCATTATCTTGCAGTGCCACAGTGTGTAGTTAAATGCAGGATAAACAAAGCTCAGTGGAATAGAATTTAGAGTCCAGAAACCAACCAGAATATCTATGTTCAACTGCTTTTTAACAAGAGTTTCAAGACAAATCAATAAGTAGAAAAGAGTTTTTTGGAACAAATAATGTTAGCACAACTGGATACCCACATGTAAAAGAATAATTTAAGAAAGACTGAAATTAGACAACTACCTCTCAATTAACAAACTTTAACTTCAAGTGAGTCATAAACTTTTATTTTGCATTAGTGTTTAAATGCTAAAGCACTTGTTTTATGGAAGACTGGTCTACAATGGGATCCCTAACTCTAGAGTGAATCTTGACATAAGTTCAGACACCATTTGAGTCCCTTGTTATTATTCCAGTGCTTGCTGACCATTAAACCAGCAGTGTGGCTATACTTCAACAACCCTACCACAGTAAGCACAGAGTGGGAGAGTTTGCCCTTAGTAAGAGTCTGGTTAAATGGAGACTGATTAACATGCAGAAAGATGCTCACGCAAAGAACTAGAGAACTTACATGACCATGTACCAACAGCAGCCAATCAGATGCATGCTCTCTAACTTAAGTTAAAAGTTAGCCAATCAGATGCTTGCTATCTAACTTAGTTAAAGGTTGGGGGTCTTGGTGTTCTCTTGTAGCTACTTTGGAGCTATGTCTCAAGGCTTTATGATCAGGACTCATACCATGACCACCATTGGTTCAAGCCCGGAAACAAATCCTGTAACTTATTTTAACCTTCATTTGTGTATATATCCCAACCATGGGCCTTCCCCACTTCTGTAATCTCTCCTGTAATGGTGAAGAATTGGCCTGCAACCAATCATGATCTTGTGAGTGTTCTCTACTGTATACAATGAACACCAGGCCTGTGAGTTCACACTGACAGTTTCCCTCATCCTCCTTTAAAGTTTAATAAAAGGGTCTCCATAAGTGTGTTTGCATCTGGAGTCTTTTTTCTAGCAATAGAATTTAAGGGCTAAAACTATGTAACTCTTAGAAAATCTTTTTGACCTCAGACTTCTGCAAAATTAATTTTGTGTGTGTATGTTTATTAGACACTGTAAAGAAAATAACAAGACAGACTATAAAATAGAAGAATATACTTCTATTTTATAGAAATAAGATGGGTATCCCTTATTACATATGGATATGTGATTTACAAACATATTCTTCTATTTTATAGGCTGCCTTTTTATTTTCTTTCTAGCAAAAAAGATTTTCTTAGAGTTTTATTATTTTAGACCTTGCGTATACAGAATATGGAGTCCTGGTGTGGTGCTGTGGGCTAATGCAATGCGTCAGACTGCAAAATCGCTTCAACTGCAAGGTCAGTGGTTCAAGGTCACAACCTGCTCCTTGGAAACCCTATACAGGGTCACTATGGGTGGGAACCTACTCGATGGTGCTTAATAACAACAATACAGAATATACAAAGAACTCTTACAACTCAACAATAAAAAGAAAATTAATCCAATTAAAAAATGAAGGATTTGAATAGACATATCTCTCGTGGTGCTGTAGGATAAACAATGGATGGTAATCAAGAGGTTGGCAGCTCAAACCCACCAGATGCTCCAAGGGAAAATCTAGTTAAGGCTTTCTGTTCCGGTAGTATAGTGGTGATGACTTAGGCAGTTCAAAACTACCAGGTATTCCGCAGAAGAAAGATGAGGCTTTCTGCTCCTGTAAACATTTATAGCCTCGGAAACCCTACGCAGGGTCGTGATGGGTCAGAACCAATTCCACGGCACAAAAACAACAACCTCTGCCACCAAAGATTTACAGCCTCAGAAACCCTATCCAGACATCATTGCTATGAGTCAGAACCAATCAATGACAATGATTTTAAGGAGATCTGGTAGCACTGTGGTTAGGTGTCAGGCTGCTAACTGCAAGTTCGGCAGATTAAACTCATCAAGCTCTCTTAGGGGGAAAGATGAAGTCATTTTCCACTGTAAAGATATACAGTCTCATAAAACCTTGTATAGGGTCACTGTGACTCAGAATCAACTTAATGGCAGTTGGTTTGGTTTTGGTATTTCCAAAGAAGTTGTAAAAATAATAAATAAGACATAAATACATGCTTAATATTTTTTAGCCATCAGGGTTTCAAAATAATGAAAGCATAAAGAAAGAATTAAAGTTCATAGGTTTTATTACAGCAATCTGTAAGTATGCAGGGAGACCTTTCTGTTTAGAAAAAATAGGAGAGCTGTCTTAGGTCAGTTACAATGAGTTTTTAAGGAGGAAACGGAAGTAGAAAATTAACTACTACACTGCAGATGAATGTGCTGAACTGCAAGGTAGGGTTTGAACCACAAAGTCTACAGTTCAAGCTCACCAGTTGCTCCTTGTAAACCCTATATAGGGTCAATGTGAGTCAAAATCGACTCAACAGCATTTCACAACAACAATAATTTTAATATGGAGTTCTGGTGTGGCACTGTAGGGTAATGCACTGGACTGCAAGGTCAATGTGAAGTGCAAGGTCAGAGGTTCAAACCCACCAGCCACTCCTTAGAAACTTTATACAGGATAACTATGAGTCAGAACTGACTTGAAGGTACTTAACAATATTTAAAAAAATCTTTCAATGAAGTCCTGGTGTGCTGCTGTATGACAAGCACTAGACTACTAACTACAATATTAGTGGCTCAAACCCAGAAGGAACTCCTTAGAAACCCTGTACAAGATTGATGTGAGTCAGAACCAACTTGACAGCACTTAACAACAACAATCTTTACATGCACACTGGTATGGGTGTGAAGCTATAGGATATGCACTGTACTGCTAATCACACTAAACTCAAGGTTAGGCCAAACCTAAAATACAATCAAAATCATCTGATGGCACACAACACCAGAAACAAATCTTAACGTAGGAGGCTCGGAGTTACAAGTGAAGCGCTCATCTAGCAGTTGAAAGATAAGTGGTTGAACCTGTCCAGAGATTCTTCAGGAAAAAACCCAGACGACCTGTTTCTAAGGATTGGCAGTGGTGGTGGCAAGTTGATTCCAACTAATAGGGACCCTGTCTAGAGTTTCTGGGGCCGTAAATCTTTACGACAGCAGAAAGCCTCACCTTTCTTCTGTGAAGCACCTGATAGATTCAAACTGTGGACCTTGTGGTTAGCAGCCCAGCCTACAAAACTGTTTTACCAGGGTTCCTTTCCTTAAAGATTGCTGTTGTTAAGTGCCATCAGGTCAGTTCCGATGCATAGCGACCCTTTATAGGGTTTCCAAGGTGAGTTTGAACCGCTGACTTTGAAGTTCAAACCATCCTTATGGTCACATGCTTATACTGCACGGCTACAGCAGTTCTTCCTTCTCTGTATTGGTGGTGTGGTGTACCGTGGAGTTGGATTCGACTCACAACAACCCTGTGTAGGGTTTCCGAGACTGTAGAAAGAAAACTTAATCCTTCACCCTCAAAACGACTGGTAGTTTCTACCTGCTGACCTTGAGGTTAGCAGCCTAACCAGTAACCACTATGGTACGAACGCTATGAGGCACTTCATACTGTGTTGTACTGGGTACTATGAGTTGAAATCAACTCGAGGACATCTAACAAAAACAATCCCAACAAGATTGATTGCATCATGACCTTCTTTTTGAAATCAGCTGATTACTAGGTAGTGTATGGCCTGGATAGACACCCCAGAAGACTTTCATTCACACAAATCCTCAGGTGTAGCCTGGAGTTCAAAGACACCCCAACTACTCAGACAATTCTAAAGTTTTAGAATTATCTCTTAGGAAACCAGTGAAATCATCTGAAATTAAGTTCTTTGCTTAAAAGAAACTCTGAGTTAGTTTATGGTTAACAGATGTCTTTGTCTTAAAGAGGAATCTGTGCAATTTCATAGTCATTGTGTGTTCACAGTATTTCTTTCCATCTATTTTTGAATACATTTCACCAAAGTCAGTGACCTATGTAAATTTTCCTATGCACACAGAGAAATATGTCCATTTTACTTTTAATTTCTCTCTATAACAAGGGAATTGAAAATAATGACAATAAAATACAACTTCACACCAAAATGAATAGCTAAGTAAAACAAACAAAAACATGGAGATACTGAATGACTTAACATCAGAACAGGTGTGTGCCAGGGCTGTGTTCTTTGACCATGTTTATTGGACCTGGATTATGTGAAGAAGAACAAGGCATCAGGATTACAGGAAGACTTATTAACAACCTGTGATATGCAGATGATACACCTTGCTTGCTGGAAGCAAAGAGGATTTAAAATACTTACTGATAAAGATCAAAGTCCAACCATAGTTTTCACTATGGATTGCACCTCAATATAAATAAAACAAAAATACTCAAAACTGGACCAAGAAATAGCATCATGACAGAAGGATAAAAGATTGAAATTGTCAGTGACTACATTTTGTTTGTTGTTCTATTTCAGTTCTGTGGAGCCAGTCTGAAAAACAGCAACCCTGTACAGGGTTTCCAAGAAGCAGCTGGAGGTTTGAAATGCTGACCTTGTGGTTAGAAGTACAGTGCTTACCTTGCAGCACCACCACACCAAAAGTCCTTGAATACAGAATCAACACTCAATGAAGCAGCATTTAAAAAACCAAGACGTATTGCATTAGGCAAATCTGTTTCAAAAAATCTGTTTAAAGTGTTCAAGAGCAAAGATATTAGTTTGAGAACTAAGGTGTGCCTGAGCTAAGCCATGATATGTTTAATTGCCTCATATGTATTTGAAAGTTAGACAATGAATAAGGAAGACTGTAGAAGGATCAATGCATTTGAATTATGGTGTAGAAGTACCCTGAACTTCCAGAAGAACAAACAAAACTCTCTTGGAAGAAGGAAAGTCAGAATGCTCCTTAGAAGCCAGGATGGTGACACTTTGCCTCTCATGGTGCTATAGGATCAGCACTCAACTGGGAACCACAAGGTAGGTAATTCAAACCCACCAGCTGCTCCTTGGAAATGCTATTCAGGGTCGTTATGAGTCAGAAATGACTTAATGGCATTTAATAACAACAACAGTCAGGATGGACCAGTCTCCGGAGAATGCATCATGCTTGCTAAAGTGGAGTCCCAGCTAAAAAAAGGAAGACCTGCCCCCAGTGAAATGGGGACCAGTCCCTCTAGAAAGACTTGGTAAAGTTGAGGGTCAGAGAAAAAAAGAAAGGCTCTCAATGAGATACACTAACACAGTGGCCGCAGCATAGCTGTGATTGTGGGAATAGTACAGGAGTGGGCAGTGTTTCCTTCTACTGTGCACAGGGTCACTATGGATTGAAACTGACTCAGGAATCCTGGTGTGGCACTGTGGGTTAATGCACCAGACTGCAAAGCTGTTTGAACTGCAAGGTCGGCGGTTCAAGCTCACCAGCTACTCCTTGGAATCCCTATACAGGATCGCTATGGGTCGGAACTGACTCAACAGCACTTCACAACAACAACAACAGTGGCACCTAACAACACAGCAACCTATTCAGAAATCTCTGCCCTTGAGGTTACAACTCTTGAAAAAGTAGGAAAAGAAAACATAATCTATGAGACTGAAAATAAGAAAATTCATTCGTCGACTACTTACCCTGTTTTCATAAATGTGCGTTCCCTAAGGGAGGGTTTTTAAGGTATAATTAATCTAAATTTTATGAGGTCAAGCTAACAGATGGTTTACAGCACAAGATTATATTCAATGGGGGTGGAGAGAAATAGATGTTATGAAAAAAAAAAAAAGAATACATTTGAAATGCTAATGATATAGAACAATGCAACTCTTTTGGAGCAAATTAATACTCTGATCTTAATTAGTTTGTACCCTAAATACATATTTCAGGGATAAATTACTGACCTGCAGTGCCATCCACTGAGAGTTTAGTAGGCTAATAAAGAATTGAATCTCTGATGAAATATCTAACAGAATAATTGCTCTTGGAAAACACACACACACACACACACACACACATCTTTTCATGATGTCCCTGAATTTGAAATTTAACCTTTAACTCTTCAGCATACTTTGTTGTCCAAAGGGATACATATTATGATAGCTGGGAAGTAGAACCAGCTAGGGCGTTGTATAAAATATACATTGGTTAGGCAGTAAATGGCTTGTACAGATTAAAAACTCCTCAGTGAGAGGAACTGATTGGTAAGAGGACGGAATCTGGCCCTCAAAGCACAGGGACTTTCTGCTGCCGGAAATGTCATAACAGGACCGATAACAATGCTTGAGAGACCACAGATGGACTGCTACAGCCTCACATAGGTCAGACACCCTGAATGGGATAATAGCCAGTTTCTAGGGCTTAAGTGGGCCAGACAAAGGGGTCAAATTCAGGGAAAATGACCTAGAAAAAGGAAGAAGTCCAGAGAGAGAGAGAGACCAGGGCAAACAGCTTGCTCTGAATCACTTCAAATCATTGCCCTGCAGAGATAGGGTCAGTCCTGCCTATTTTACAGAAGGCCTGTTGAGGGCTATTGCACACAAAAGCAGGAAAAGTGCTCAGGAAAAGGCAAAGAAAGACACTCTTTGAATTATTGTGGTTACATCTTTCATGATTTCATCAAATCATACTGTAACAAGTTCAAAACCCTGCTATCCCCTCCAAGAAAAAAATGCAGAGCATGGCACAAAACTGGTACAGATAATCCCACAGGTTATCCAAGCCCTCCCTCTCAACATTTTTCTCCAGAATGCGGTTAAGTCACAAAATGTGGTCTCATTCCTTAGGAGGTTCAATTTTTTCCTTGATCAAAGTATTTAGGAACTGTGCATGTACTGGGGTACAAGTTTCCTAGAGCTGCTACTGTAGCAAATCCCTACAAAGTGGAACCACAGAAATGCCCCATCTGAAGACTCTAGTAGAAAATCCTTCCTGGCTTCTTCCAGCTTCTGGCGGCTGTTACCAAGCCTGAGCTGACTTTTTCTGATCTCTGTCACCATGGTCACATGACCGCCTCCTCTTCTGTGTCTCCCATTCTGTCGCTTATAAGGATACTTGCCATGGGATTTGGGGGCCACGTGTGTAATCCTGTATGATCTCATCTCGAGATGCTTAACTTAATCACATCTGCAAACACTCTTTTTTTTTTTTTTCCTAATAACATCCCGTTCACACATCAATACACATATTGTTTGGGGTTTCACGATTCAATCCACTATTACTTGGTCAATTAGATTATGGAATAAGAAAAATTGAAAGTATACATGTATTTGTTGTTATTGCTAAGTGCCATCGAGTCAATTCCTATCTAAAGTAACCCTGTACAGAGTTTCTGAGGAGCAGCTGATAAGTTTGAGCCACTGACCTTGTCATTCAAAGCAACCTTGCAGTCCAGTGCATTAACCCACACGCTCATAGGTCAGAAACACCAGTATTCCTAGGGAGCTTCACAAAGTTCCTGGGGGAGAAAATCCATTATCTTTCAATTGTATTTTTCTACCAACTTTTTGAAGAATCTTTGTGTGTGTGTGTGTGTACTCATATGTATGCATATGTGAATATACATATACACATAATTACTGTGTATATGTGTATATACTCATATGTATGCATATATGAATATACATACACATATATACTCATATGTATTTATATATGAATATACATATACACATACTTATACATGGGGAGCACTATAGATTTGTAGGATAAGCATGGGGCTGTGAACCACAAAGTCAGTGTTTCAAGTGTTTCAATGAGGCTTTCTGCTCCTACAAAGATTTACAGCTTCCAAAACTCCAAGCAGGGTCCGTATGACTTGGCACTGACTTCATGGCACTTAACAACAGCAACATCTATGTTCCAAGTTGTAATTGTTATAAGATGCCATCCTGTCAGTTCTGACTCACAGCTATCCTGCTCACAACACAACACAATGCAACACCACCCTGTGCTGCCCCATCCTCACAACCATTGCTATGGTTGAACTGATTATTAACAGCCACAGTCAGTCCATCTCCTTAAGGGTCTCGCTCCTTAGTCCTGACCTCCTACTTTACCAATCACGATGTTCTTCTCCAGGGATTGGTCCTTCTTGATAACATGGCCAATTTACATAAGACAGTCTTAGCATCCTATCTGCTAAGGGGCATTCTGGTTGTATTTCTTCCAAGACAGATTCGTTTGCTCTTCTAGCAGACCTTGGTATATGAAATATTCTTCACCAACACAATCATTGAAATGTATGAATTCTTCTTCAGTCTTTTTTATTCATTGTCCAGCTTTTGCATACAAATGAAGTACTTGAAAATACCAAGCTTGGTTCAAGCACACCTTAATTGTCAACGTGATATATTTGCAGCAGATTTATCTAATGCAATGCATTGTTTAATTTCTTGACTGCTGCTTCCATGGGAACTGACTACAGATTGAAGCAAAATGAAATCTTTAGCAACTTCAATCTTTTCTCCATTTATCATGATGCTGTTTACGGTCCAGTTGTGAAGAATTTTGTTTTCTTTATGTTGAATTGCACATTGAAGGCTGCAGTCTTTGATCTTCATCAGTAAGTGCTTAAATCATCTTTGCTTTCAGCAAGCAAGGTGAATAATCTGTATATTGCCGATAATAAATGAGTCTTTCTCTAATTCTGACATCACTTTCTTCTTCATAAAGTCCAGATCCTTGGATTATTTGCTCAACATACAGATTTCACTATAGTGAAAGTATACAACTCTGATTTTAAACCACACAGTATTCCCATGCTCTGATAAAATGACTGCCTCTTAGTCTATGTACAAGTTTTGAAAGCATTCTGGAATTCCCACGCTACAAAAGTTTTCATAGTTTGTTATGATGTACACAGTGAAATACCTTTACAAAGTCAATGAAACTTCTTTCTGGTATTCTATGCTTTTAGACACGAGCATCCACCATCAACAATGATATTCTTTTGAATTCAGATGGAAGTTCTATTAGTTACCTCTCAAAATACTGCTGCAACATTTTTTAAAAATGATCTTCAGTAAAATTCTACTTGCTTGTATTATTATAATATCGTTCAATAAATTACACATTCAATTAGATCACCTTTCATTGAAATGGGCACATATCTGGATTTTTTCCCCACCAGTTGGCTGTCTTCCAGATTTCTTGGCACAAGAGGAGGGATTGGTTCCATTGTTGTATCCATTGTTAAATACTTCAACTGCTATTCTGTCTTCACAAACCTTGTTCTTTGCCACTGCCTTCAGTGCAGCTTTAGTAACTAGCTCTTGATCAAATGTTACTTCCTGAAATGGTCTACTATTCATCTATCGGTTTGTTGTACTATGGTGGCTTGTGTGTGACCAAGATACTGAAAGCTACATCAAGATACTGAAAGCTACATCACCAGTATTTCAAACATCAGCAGGGTCACCCCTGGTGGACAGGCTTCAGCAGAGCTTCTATTTAAGACAGACTATGGAAATGGACCTGGTGATCTATTTATAAAATTATTGGCCAGTAGAAGTCTTATATATAATAGTGGAACAATGTCTGAGATCATGCTGGAAGCTGAGACCCTCATGTTGGAAGACACACAAAATATGACTGAGGAAGAGCTGCCTCCTCAAGGAAGAGCCGACTTTAATGACATGGATGGAGCAAAGCTATGATGCATATATATCCAAAGTTATGATGTATATATTGACATTTTGGCCCATTTTGAAATTACTCCCTCTTTTTCCCTACAAGTTGATACCTAACACATTGATACCTAATAAATTTCACACTTTAAACACAGAGAAGGTCAGATGCAATCCTTGTTACCTACAAATTAAACTTGAAAGATAATTAACATTATTTTAATACTTGGTGACTGAATTATTAGTTCACAACAATGAAACAAAAAGGAATGGAATTTTACTAAATTGGTTGTTTTTATTAGAAGACTAAGTTTTCACTGTTCTCTTACTTCTGTGGTTCTTAAAACCCAGTCTAATTAAACTTTTTAAGCCTTCCTTGGTTTTTGGCTCTCATTTTTCATATGTACCATAGTCTTAGGATATTTAAATTTTTTTAACACTTTATTAATCTTAAGTCACAAACTACTGTTTGACAGCCACATAGATCCCAAATTGGACTGTCAGATGTTAAACAGTTGATATATCTAATAAGTCAATTGCTACAATCAACTAGCATCAGTATACTAGTAGGTGTGTAAAAGAAGAAGAAGACAATACAAGTGACAATGATGTTGTATACCTATGAATTTCATTATACCACAGAGCTCATGAGTGTCCACAACACTAAAAACTAATAACATGAATACATACGGCTTAGTTCTTCGGTTCATATCATGACATCTTCACTAAATACACTGTCATCATTAATGTCTTACTAGTATATACTCAGTGGCAGAGGTGATCTTCTAAAAGAACCTTAAGTTTGAATTCTTTTAACCACTCAAGGGGTAAAAAAATCACTTTGACTGAATATCTAAAGCCCTTCTCTGATAAACGTTTTCAGTTTTGCCATCCAAATGTTCCTAAATTGATTATGTTTTAATTGAGGTAAATATTCACAAATTATTTATCCTAACCATCTACTATCAACATTTTATTACTCAGAAACAAAACTTTGTCCAGTTAAGCAGCCTTCGTAATTTAACATCAGTTAAGCCAGCCGTGGGTTTGGCTACTTATCAAAACCCCAGCTAATGTTTTGATTCTCTGCACCTTTTAGTTTTTGGCTATGAAAGACAAACTAATTATTGAAATTGAAAAACAAACAAATAAACAATGCACATTAGAAAAGTACAGTGAGCAAAAGCAATGATAGTTAAATACTCATAACAAATACAATGCAGCATTCTAAATTGAATACATTTTTTCTAATTTTTATTACCACCACCACAGTGTCAATCATTGTAAATGTCAGTGTGTCCAGCTAAGGAGAAGGAGGACAAACACCACTACAGTAGGTATCAGAAAGATATTTTAAAAATGAGGCGATCTAATTAGCTGCTGGGAGTCCTGGGGGGAGCAAATGGTCCAAGAGTTAGCTACTGTGGCGCAGTGAATTGTTTCATATGTCTCTGTGAGTCATAGTCTTTGTAACTCCCACCAAGAGACTTATTCCTGATGGGAGAAGGTTGGGGGAAGATGCTGATATGATTATGTGGTGCAGTTGTGAGTAATGGTCAGCAAGGTTAATTGTGATTCTAAAAACGTGGAGCTCTAACATGGAGATAAAATGATCCATCTCAGAAGCAGGAATGATGGTCTCACTACCAACAAGTAATAGGAGCCCGGAGTCGGGTATACCATTTGGGCCCTGAAATGCTTAAGCTTTGAACCTCCTCAGCTCTGTGATACCAAAGTAATGGCAAAACAGCAGCAGCAGAACCAAGAGCCAGAGCTACAGACAGAGCAGTGGGCTGCCCAGACCAGGAGCAAGTCAAGCTGAGTGCTTTGGGGCGGGAGGAGCTCTTGTGGATTGGAATGCCTCCAGACACTTAACAGAGGAACTAGTTTAGCTGATCTATAGAATGAGAGCTCAGTGACTTCAGACTGAAACTTACAGCAGAGTGGAGAGCTTTGTAACATTTCCAGAACTGGGCAGAGGCCAAGGGGGCTGTGGCCAAGAGAAAAAGAACCAGAGAGAGTGCTGCCTGCGGGTGTGACGGGGAAGAGGCTATGCTAACTGAAAGAACTATGGCCTGAGCATTTCTCATTCTGAATTTTAATCTGTTAACTTCCCAAATAAAGTTCCTAACTGTGAGTGTGGGGTGTGAGTTCCGTGTGGTCGTTGCAATGCATTATCAAATCCAGCTTAGTACAGAGTGCTGTGGGTGGAATGGTTGGTGTCAGATTTGGTACAGAATCTAGAAGGCTGAAGCCATGGCTGACCTGAGCCTCATAGGAACTGGCCATGGGCTGATTTTGAGTTTGATTTTCCTGTCCTCTTTTGAAGTTAGAGAAAATCAAACTCTGTCCCCAATAACCTTTTAATTTTTTTTTTCTTTACAGTTGCTAAGGTTGGAGGTTCAAACCTAGCAAGAAACACCTTGGAAGAAAGACCTAGTGATCTACTTCTGAATACCCTATAGAGCTAGTCCATGTTATCTATATACATGGGTTAGAAATTAACTTTAGGGCAAATAATATCCATAGGCATGTTCATATACCCACACACAAACACAAAGGGCTTAAAAAATTTCATGGAAAAACTGCATTACTTTACATTTCATTGTTTTCAGGAACTTTTTGAAGTTCCCTATGTGTGTGTGTGTGTATGTGTTTAAGTGTGTGTTTGTATGTGCTTAGTTATCTGTGTGTAGTTATCTGTTTGATACTTGTGCTGCAGTAGCTTGCTGGAAGCTATGCCACTGGTATTTCAGATACTAGTAAGATCCCCCTTGGTAGACAGGTTTCAAGAGAGCTTCCAGACTAAAAAGAAGCAACCAGTGATCAGTGGCCAAAAATTAGTCCCTGAAAACTGCAAGGACCAAACAGAACATTGACTCATTTGCATGGCACAGGCCATAAGAAGGAGTTTAGGACGCTACCCTGCTTGACGGCATAGAGTGCTGGAGACAAGGAAGAAGGCCCTAAGTGAATGATAGCAGTTGTCTTGCTGGGTTCTGACAGGCTGACAGGACCTGAGGATGACACAGGATTGGTCAGGAGATTTGTTCTGTAGTCCATGAGCTTGTCTTGCATCAGACTCATTTCCATGGCAACTATTTTCTTTCCATCTTTCTGTCTGTTGTAGATACGGTTGTTATGAGTCAGTACTGACTTGATGATGCCCAACAACAGCAACAGCTTTCTATCTATACTGTCTTCCTTCCATAATTAGCCGTTGTCTGTCTATTTTATATCTTGACTACACTCACAAAAAAGTTGAGTCCATATAACCTGTAAAGTTGACCGAAATTAACCTCAGAAAAATCAATTTATTGAGTTGTTTTATTCTTAACAGACACATTGCTTGAGGACACAGGAAAGGCATCATAGATTGCCTTTTGCACCTGAGGTCACCTTTTGCTTTCATCTACATCCTTCCTCTTCTTTTTCCTCCTTTCCCTCTGTCCCCTCCCCATCAAGCTCAGAAGAAAATATTCAGGGATCAGTCTAGTTCTAGAGTCCGTGAGTGGGACATTAACCGTATTGGGCTGCTAACTGCAAGGTCAGCAGTTCAAACTCACCAGCCACTCCATGAGAGAAATGCTATACATTTTTACAGGAGCTGATAGCCTCATCTTTCTCCCATGGATTAGCTATAAATGATCACTGTGAATCAGAACCGACTTTAAAGCATACAGCAGTAGCAGGGTGCTTCACTACCAGCCAAAAGAATGGGGGTTCAAACCCAGCCAGTGGAGCCATGGAGAACATTCCTGGTGATCAGCTTCCAAAGGGTCACAGCCTTGAAAATTCAGAGTAAAATAGAGAAGTTTACTCTCTACACGTGGTGTCATCATACGTAGGAATAGACTAAATGGTAAATAACAACATTAATCCAGTTGGCTAAGTCAATGCCAGCTTCCCAACAGCAGGCTGCTAACCTGATTTGTTAACTGATTTGATTTTATCATACGCAATGTGCATGAATTATAGTCATCTTCAATGTGAGCATGATGAATAGCATAAATCTTTTGTTTTGAAGCTAGGAACTGTTACAAAACAGCTGAACTTCCTAAAAAAAGACCCCAAACAATGTTTATGAAGCAATCAATTTGACAGGCTAAAATCTAAAGTTACTAGATTATCCTCTTGGAAGCTCTTTACAATAATCTATAGTTAAAGTGCATCTTGAGGAGGAATGATGTGAGAGTACGAAACCTTATAATACTATGTGATTAACTGCTTGGAGATATATAGTTTACCAACCCTAGTTATTTACCATAAAATATCAATATTCAGAATGTTTTACAACCTACTTGCTATAAATTGGAAATTTGCATCTTAACTTTTAGAGCAGAAATGTTGTTATTAATTATTCTCATTATGAAGCCTGATACCAATTATATTAAAATTAAAGTTACAAATGTATGCATAATTACACAATACAACATTATGCTTTTAGATGCTAGTAGTAAATCAACAATATGATGGTATCAAGAGAACCTAAAACTAAATACATTAAAAACAGCTAAAAATATTTTAAATGATGAATGTACTATGTTAAAGGTTACTAAAGTATTAAAAACTCCAAGTTTGTGTCTATAGAGACACATTCTACAAACCAAAAAGAGGAAGACCCCAGCGAGATGGATTGGCAAAGTGGCAGCATCAATGGGCTCAAGCGTGGCAACAATTGTGAGGTTGGCCCAAGACCGGGCAGTGTTTTGTTCTGTTGTGCATAGAGTCACTATGAGTCGATACCGACTTGATGGCACCTAACAAAAACATATTCATGCTATGAACATGTATTCCATGGTTGTTGTTGTGTTAAGTCGATACTTACTCATAGAGACCTCATACAGGGTTTTCAAGAATGACTGAAGGGTATGAACTGCCCATCTTGCTGTTAGCACAGCTAGCAGTCCAGTGCTTAACCTATAGTGCCACACCGGGGCTCTGAATTTCATTAGGGAAGTAGTATTTTATGTGGCATAGAGATAACCATTCATGTGAAATGCCAAGGTCATGGGTATTGGTGTGGAGTGAGATGACCAGGTTCCAGTGTTTTCTCTAATTCCTACCTCTGTGTTTAGGGGAAAGTTATTTTACTTCACTGAACCTTTAGCGTTCTACCCAGAAAATCATAATACCTATACTTCCATGGGTTATTCTGAGAATCAAATGAGATAATGCTTCCAAAGTGCTTAGCATAATATCTGGTGCACAATAAATAAAGTTATAACAAAAACTATAACAATAGCTAGCATTTATTAAGGCCCCACTATGGACTCCTGGTGTGATGTTGTAGGATAAGCACTTGACTGCTAACCACAAGGCCAGTGGTTCAAACCCACCAGCTGCTCTTTGGGAACACTATGCAGGTTGTTATGAGTTGGAACTGACTCAGTGGCCGTGGATTTTTAGCTTGATTCTGGAGTCCCTGAACAGTGCTATCAGTTAATGTGTGTGGTTGCTAACTGAAAGCCGAAAAACTAGAAGTTCCAGTCCCCTCAGATGCCTCAGAAAAAAAGGCCTAGAAATCAAGAATTGTTCTAAAACTTTGGCTATGGTTTATCATTTGATCTCCCACACAATCCTAATAGGGAATTATGGTTATCGCTAGTGTTCAAATGAGAAGTCTGAATTTCATATGATAAATAAGGTGAAATGGAGTAAATAAAAGTAAAACAAGGCGTTCCATTTGAACCAAGATAATACCAGTTCAGGTGAGGCACTGCAGAATAAGGAGTTGACAGTTCAACTCCAGCTGCTCCTCAGAAACCCTATACATGGTCAATTTGGGTCAGAACCAACTCTACAGTGCACAACAACAACATCAGTTGTCTGCTATTCAAGCCCATAGTCTCACATTTTTTTTTTCTTTATTAATTCTTTAAGTGTAAAACTGTGGATTGGAATTTACTTCAAAATAATATCCATGCCATAAGAGTCCCTAAAGACAATGCTCTACATCCTATTTTGGTGAGTAGAATTTGGGATCTTAAAAACTTATGAGCCATCATCTAAGGTGCAAATATTGGTCTGTCCTAGTGTGGAATAAGGGAGAGTGATGAGGATTGAAGGTTCTTGAAATCGGTTAGATCAGTGTCCTAATGGAACATGTGAACATCAGTCTCCATGACTCTGAGATCGGAGGAACTCAATGATGACCTGCTACCATTACCAACTGCTCTAAAAGGCTCACATTAGAAGGTTCCAGACAGAATGGGAGAAAATGTGGACCCAAACTCAAAACTATGAAAAAAACACCAGGCTTACTGGTCAGAAAGAGGCTGGAGGAAGTGAAACTATGGCTCTCAGCCACGTCTGGAAAGGGTCTGCCCTCATGCCCCAATTTTCAGCCAAGCAGGAGCTAGTGGGACGACAACACTAATAATATATGCTCACCTTGGAATGGTTAACCATTCAGGATCAAAAGGGCAATATTTCCCTAAGGACAAAGTTGAGAAGGATAGGGAGATGTTGTTGTTAAGTTCTGTTGAGTCAGTTACGACTCATAGCAACCCTGTATAAAAGTGTCTGAGGAGTAGCTGGCGAATCTGAACTTCCGACGTTGTGGTTGGATGTTCAGTGCTGATCCTATAGTGTCATACCAGGAGTCCATGGGAACATGGATGGAATGGAAAGAGACACCACAGGAAGTGAGTGTGGTGAATGTTATTGTATGGGAAGGACTGCAATCATTAAGATGAAACAAGATGCATAATATGTTCAATGTAAAACTTACAATCTTGTCTATAAACCTTTGCTGAATTCACTATTAAATATATATATATTGATATGTTATCGTTGTTAAGTGCCATTGAGTCAGTTCTGACCCATAGGGACCCTGTAGAGGGTTTCCAAGGAGCGACTAGTGAGCTTTAATCACCAACGTTGCAGTTCAAAACGACTTTACAGTCTAGCGCATTAACCCACAGCGTCACTTATATACATATATATCTATCTATCTCCATGCCAGCATGTCAAAGAAAAACTGTCCTCTGAGTAACTGTGTAAGATGATTCTTTTTTGGGATGCTTGGATGAGGAAGTGGATAGCTGGGGTCACGGCGGTACAGCACTGTATCAGTATAGACCCACCCTATGGAAAAATTCAACCATTATACTGTGGGAATAATGAACGGAATATTCTTCTACTTCTGACCTTATTTTCTAATTCAAATCATCTATATAAGAATTACAAGAGTTGTTATTCTTCTTGAGTCTGAGATATGATGAAGTATAATGAGAGGTTACAGGCACATGCCTGAATTTAAACTAAATCTATTTCTAAACACTTAATTGAAGCTCTCCATCATCTCTGGCCAACATCATAGGATATGAAGGAACTGTGACTGTTTGATGCACTCTGTGTATGATCTATTTTATTTATGATAAGGCCTCCCCACATGTATATACACTTATCTTGAAATAAGATGCCAACTATCTTGTGCTAAAATGCTTGTATCCTCTCTCAATGTGCTATTTAATTCTAATAAATATATTTTTAAAATCTTAAACATAGTAGTTCATTTCATTTTTTGAGCCCTCACACACAGCCAGGGAGCCAGGTGAGTTTACTTAACAATTAATTCTTATTTATTTACTCAACAGCCACTTCTTTAGTGTTTCTAAAGTGCCAAGCACTGGGTTGTTGTTGTTGTTGTTGTTAAGTGCCATTGAGTTGATTCCGACCCATAGCGAGCCTGTACAGGGTTTCCAAGGAGCACCTGGTGAACTTTAACCGCCGACCTTGCAATTCAAATGACTTTGCAGTCTGACACATTAACCCACACTGCCACACCAGGACTCCAAGCACTGGGTTGTTGTTAAATGCATTCGAGTCAGTTCTGACCCGTAGCAACCCCCTAGAGGGTTTCCAAGGAGCGACTGGTGAGCTTGAACCACCAACCTTGCAGTTCAAACTGACTTTGCAGTCCAGCACATTAACCCACAGCGCCACTCCAGGACTCCAAGCACTGGGTAGACCCTGGTAAATTAATCATTTTTCAAGCCCTAGGAGTCCTAGTGTGGTACCATAGGATAAACATTCAACTTGAAGGTCTGCTTGAACTGCAAGGTCGGCGATTCAAACTCACCAGCCGCTCCTTGAAAACCTTATACAAGGTTGCTCTGAGTTGGAACAACAAGGTAAAAAAAAGGATTAAATGGTCAAAGATGTATAGATGGGCTGTTGGCGGTGGTGGTGTTGTTAAGTGCTGTCAAGTCGATTCATAGCAATCCTGTTTAGGGCTTTCAAGGCTTGAAATCTTTGGGGGAACAGAAAGCCTCATCTTTCTCCTTTGGCTTCAACCTCTGACATGTGGTTCACAATCCAGTGCTCATTGTACGGAGTCACCATGCTCCCAGGCTGTTATTGTTGTTGTTGTTAAGTGCCATCGAGTCAGTTCTGACCCATAGTGACTCTGTATAGGGTTTCCAAGGAGCAGCTGGTGAGCTTGAACCGCCGACCTTGCAGTTCAAATGGCTTTGCAGTCTGGCGTGTTAACCGACATTGCCACACCAGGACTCCGTTATTAGGAGCAGACTAAAGGATAGCAGGATACTGATGGAGATGTAGGATAAGCACTGTACTACTAACCACAAGGTAGGTGGTTCGAATCCATTAGCTATTCCTCAGAAACTATACAGGGTCGCTGTGAGTTAAAACTGACTCAAAAGCACTTAAAAATAACAACAAAAGGATACGAACTGAAGTGCCTACTGCTGCCTTAATACTTCAGGGACAACAAAACCCAGAATGTGTTCAAAATGACATTCTGATAATACATAAATACATACTCATGAAAATGTCCATAAATCATGAAAAGTAACTTAAATCATTCTATCCCTGTGTAATCAAAGAACAACTTTTATCCTAATGGTATTGAATGAAAAAAGGCCGAAGGGTTCTTAGAGACATCATCCAAATTACAGAGAGATTTCATTTGAAAATGCTGAATAGAAGAGATGAACAAATTCTGTGTAAAAAAGTAATGTTCACCTCATTTAATGACAGAAGACTGAGGTTCTCTGAGCTTTCTAAAGAAACACAAACCAATTCTCCTGACTAAGTCTTCATTTTTCTATGCCAAAAAGAAAGGAACAATAGTTCTTTATAAAACTGTTCTAAGGATCATATTATATGAAAAAAATATATAACTGTGATTTAAAAATTGTTACATGTTAGATAAATAGGAAAGAACATTTTTGTTAAAACTCAAGATTGGTCTAGAGCAGCTGGGGGTTAGGGCTCACTGAGTTAGGAGATAAAAGGTTGATTTTTCATTTAGACTCTGCCACATATTAATTATATAATAACAATAAATAATTTAGTTACTCTAATCTTTGATTTCATTTAAAAAAAAAAAAAAATCCTCTTACCCCCACCACCAAAACATGATAGTTAACCATTAAAAGTACAGGTCAGGGGATTTTCAACGTTTCTTCCTGCCATAAAAGCACATGATTAAAGATGAGAAAACACTCTCATTTGAATATTATATAGTACAGTGTTTCTAGTTGGTGCCGCAAGTCAGTTCTGACGCATAGTGATCCTGTATAGTGTTTCCAAGAAGCACCTGGTGGATTTCAACTGCTGACCTTGTGGTTCATAGCCCAGTGTTGTTGTCAAAAGCAAGTTATTATTCTCAATGATTAGGTGAAAGAAATTACAAAACAGCATTAAAACATGCCATTGTCTTGTTTTGTTTTTTATCGGTGAAGACATTTTTTGTTAAGACAATCGAGTCGGTTCGTACTCACAGCAAGTCTATATAGGATTACCGAGGAGCAGCTGGTGAGTTTGAATCTCTGACCTTGCAGTTCAAACTGACCTTGTGGTTCAGCACTTAACCAACAGCGCCACACCAACTAATAATCATTTTTCAATACAGACAATTTTTTTTTTTTAATTTAAAAAGGAAATGAAAAGAAACAAAGTTTGAAGCCCTGGTAGTACTGTGGATTAGGTGTTGAGCATGAACGACATACACGGTGGACAGTTGACGCCACCAGGTGCTCTGTGACAGAGAGATGAGAGTGTCTGCTTTTATAATGATCCATGGTCTTAGACATATGTAGGATCACTATGAGCTTGAATTGACTCAATGGTGGTTGGTGGTTTTCGATTTCTGTTAAATAGGGTGAGCTTTTTACTCAGGAAATACTACATAAGTTGAAAACTGAGGGCCATAAGAAGTCAGCCATATGAAGGACCAGAACGAAAGCAGTCCAGACACATGGAAAGAAATTAATAAGGTTCTGGTGCCCCCCAACAAAAAGTTTATCATTTTTGAAAAATTAACATGAGATGACGGTAATGAATTTGAGATTTATTATAAGTGCAGTAGAAAGTATAAAGTAGGGAAGTAAAACTATCTCATTTACATTTTTAAAGGATTACTCTGGCTGTTTCATGATAAATGGTTTAGAGACAGGCTACAGAAGAGGCAGGGAGATCTGGCAGAAGACGATGATGTAGTAACAATGCTACTTGATACTTCCTGACATTATAAAGATTCTCATGACTTCCTTAGGAACAAATGGGGGAGATCAGATTTAATTTTAGTATACTTGGATAGCAACTGACTTGATGGCACTCAACAACAGCAACAACAAATACTTGCATAAGTTTGAAATAGGTGGAACAAGAGCATGCAAACAATATTGACTTCAAGGTTGATTCTCATCTTAGTGGAAGTTCTCTAGTGACATGCTGCTCTGTTGGGGTCAATATGTTGTATCAAGTATTTGAATAAAGATGCACTTATCAAATTTTGCACTGACACTAGACTGGGAGACCAATCAATATGTCAGATGAAAAGAAAAGACTGGAAACAATCTCAACTGCCATAGAGCAAAAAGGCCAAAGATGAATTTAATAGGGTAAATATACTGTTCTGAATTTAGGTTAATCAAATAATATCGTTTGTCATGGTCATGATTGTGATGTGCTGTGGAGTCGGTTCCGACTTATACCCACCCTGTACAGGGTTTCTGAGGCTGTAAATCTTTACGGGAGCAAAAAGCCTCATCTTTCTCCCACGGAGCAGCTGGTAGTTTTGAACTGCTGACCTTAAGGTTCACAGCCCGATTCATAACCACTATGCTACCAGAGCTCTTTAATATGGTTTGTAGCTCTAATTAATAGAAACTCATGAAAAATCAATCCTAGGATTTTAGATGCTCATATGTTCCAAATACAGGAGTCCTGGTGTGGCGCTGTGGGTTAATGCGCCAGACTGCAAAGCCATTTGAACTGCAAGATTGGTGGTTCAAGCTTACCAGATGCTCCTTGGGAACCCTATACAGGGTTGCCATGGGTCGGAACCAACTCGATGGCACTTAACAACAACAACAATGTTTGAAATAAGGTTATAATATGAGACAGCCATTCAAACAAAATGAAAGTGCATGTCACTGTGAGCAGCATTCATTGAAGAAGTTCTCATGAAGTGATAGTAATGATCCCAGTGTCTTCTGCAAAATACAAGGCACACACAGGAAATACAAACAGTTACATAGGCCACAATCTAACAGATGAATTCACATAATCAGATATGGTGTAAAGAAGCTGGATGTCGATTAAGTACCTGGAGAAGGAAGGCGTTATAAGGCTGGGGATATGTCTTGTGTATAAAGCCTGCCAGCATGGTAGGGACACTGGTAGTTCAGTGCAGAATCCCTTTCTCTCTGCAGGAACCCTGGGTTCAATTCCCGGTCAATGCAGTTTATTCACAGTCTGCTAGTGAGCCTACTTGTTGCTCAAATGTTTAACAGGTTTTCACGGAGCTTCTAGACTAAGATGGATTAGGAAGAAAGATCTGGTGATCTACTTTAGAACATTAGCCAGTGATAACCCTATGTATCACAATAGTCCAATCCATAACCGATCACAGGGATGGTGCAAGACCAGGTGTATTCTTTCTGTTGTACAGAGAGTACCAGGAACCAGAGGCTGATTTCTGCAGCAGCTAACAACAGAACTACAGGACAGAGTGATGGAAACATTGATTTTAAACCAACTGTAAGAGATTTGGGGTTGTCTTTTTTTTTTTAAGTTTTTAATTGTGAGTCGAGTGAAAGTTTACAGGGCATATCAACAGTTTTATATTCAGCAAATTGTATACCTTGTTTCATTAATTGATTATAATCCCCTCCATGTACCATTAGTTAACAGTATTTCTCTCTATTCACTTTAGGCTTTTTGTATTTTTAAACAACTAGAACACTTTACAAGGAATCTTGGTAGCCTAAGTGTTGTGGATTACAATTTGGGCTAATAACAAGAAGGTCAGCAATTTGAACTCTATAGCAAATAACATATATATAATATATATGTTTTTATATAATATATATAAATATGTATATATATAGAGAGAGAGTAGAAAGATGAGGTTATATATATATATATTGTTGTTGTTATGTGCTACGGAGTTGGTTCCAATGCATAGCGACCCCGTACAGGGTTTCTGAGGCTGTAAATGTTTATGGGAGCAGAAAGTCTCATCTTTCTCCTGCAGAGCAACTGGTAGTTTTGAACTGCTGACCTTGCGGTTCGCAGCCCGATTCGTAACCACTACACTAACAGAGTTCCATATATATATAAATATATAGTAGAAAGATGAGGTTTTCTTTTCCCATAAGATTTACAGTGCTGGAAACCCTATGAGTAGAAACAAACTTGATGTCACTAACTAGCAGGAACAGTAGCAAAGCAGCTTACAATGGGTCAGGATGCTTTGTGATGAATACACGAACTTTTCTTCACCAGAATTCTCCAAGATGAATTAGTACTGCCAAGGATTCTGAGGGTGGTAAGAATGTCTACATCCTACACAAAAAGCAAAGGGGATTCGGCACCTGATCCATGTAACAGTCTACTGCAACAGCAGTGGGAAAGTCTTTCCTTAGGTTAAACTGTTCCATGTCAGAGGCTGAATAAGAGGTTCTGTCTTTCCTAAGTAAAAATGCCTGGACTTTTATAAAATGATATGAGATGGAAAGGAAAGAAACCCCATATAAGCCAATCAATACTAAAAAGACACAAAACAGGCTTCTTCCTTCTGATGTAAAACCTTACAACCCAGCCACAAGAATCAAACTAGCCTGGTACTAGTACAATGAAACACATCGATCAATGGAACAGGATTGAGAACCCAGAAGTACATCCATCCTCCTATGCTTAGTTGATCTTTGATAGAGGACCCAAACACATTAAATGGGGAAAGCCATTTGCAAAAGATGAAACAAGACCCACATCTCACACCATATTCAGAAACAAATTTAACATGGATTAAAGACCTAATTGTTAAGCCTAAGAATAATAAAGATCATCAATGAAAAAACTGAAGCAACTTAGTTGCTCTGATTTATGGTATAAGTACTCTAAACATAAACATAACTGAAAACTTACAAACAAAAGAAGGAAAAACAGATGATCTCCTAAAAATTAGACATGCACATCAAAAGGTATCACCGAAAGAGTAAAAAGAGAATATACAGACTGGGAATTATTTTTTGGCAATGATATCTCAGACAAAGACTACTGTCTAAAATTTACAGAACTCTTCAACATCAATAAAACAAATAATCCAATTAACAAATGTGCAGAATGGACCCCCAAAGAAGACATTTGCCCGACCCATAAACTTATGTAGAAATGGTAATGATCACTAGCCATTAGAGAGATGCAAATCAAAGCAACAATGAGATATCACCTTGCCCCAGCCTCAGTAGCAAAGTTAAAAAACACACACCAGAAAACAAGTGCCGGAGAGGGTGTGGAGGGTATGGGACCCTCCTACACTGTTAGCGGGATTGAAGAATGGTGCAACTGTTTTTGAAAATGATATGATGCTTTCTAAGACGGTTGGCAACAAAAATGCCTTGTGACTCAATAATCTCTCTGCTTGATATATGTACTCAAGAAATGAAAGCCGTAACACGAATAGATATGTGCATGTCCATGTTCATTGTGACATTATTCACAACAGCAAAAGGAGACAGTCTAGATGCCCATCAACAGAGGAAGACATGAACAGACTTTGATACATATATACAAAGGAATATTATGCAACACCAAAGAATAATGATAAATCCGCAAACCATCTCATAGTATGGAAGAACTTGGAGGGTATTATGTTAAGTGACATTCATTGATTACAAAAGGACAGATATTATATGAGACCACTACTGTAAAAAGTAAAAAATAAAAAATATATATATTTTTCATTCTATAATAAACCAGGGGTTGCGGGAATGCTGGGTAGAGTGTAGACACATAGTAACTTGGGTGATGGGGAAGACAGGTAAAAAGAAAAGGAAGGAAAACAGAAGAAGGAAGCGGGGTGGGGATGGGGAATCAATTGCTTTCTTTTTTTTTTATGTTCTGGAAGGAAAACAATATACATATATATTCTCATAAAAGAGTATGTGTATTAGTTTTTATTTGAAACATGAAGACCAGGCTTACTACAGCAACATCTTCTGTGTTGTTATGACATGTTTAGTACAGGGCAATCTGACCTCTTACTTTCATCTTAATACTTTTATTTTCTTTAATAGCATGGCCTCTATAATGGTGAATTATGATATTCAGAAAAGTTTTTGAAGACTGCCTTGGATTATAAAGTCAGTAATCCAGGAAACAATGTAAGAATGCAAAATAAATAAAATTGCAAAAAACAACAAAAAAAGCTTAATAATGCTTCATCATTCTACAGCTTTGTTACTAAAAATTTCCTTCATTATAAAATGTGAACATTAATTAACTGTAAGATTAACTGAATACTGAGGTTTGTCCAACTCCTAGAGGTCACAATTTGATTATTTTCTAAAATTATTTTCGTAAGATTTATTTGTCATTTCTAAAATTAAAAAAAAAAAAGTATAAAAATGATACTTGTATTACAAGCCATGGAAAATACACAGTTTGGTCCTGTAGCACTCAATAGACACAATATTATTCAATTAAACTAAGAATATTTAGAAGACTATCTCAGGAGACATTCACAAACAAAATAATCCTGGCATCACATATTGTTGTTGTTAAGTGCTATGGAGTAAGTTCCAACTCATAGTGACCCTGTTTAGGGTTTCTGAGGATTTAAATCTTCCAGGGAATAGAAAGCCTCATCTTTGTTTCCTGCTGAGTGGCTCTTGGGCTTGAAACATGGACTTTGCAGTTAGCAGTCCAGTATTTATTGTATCCACAGAGTTGATGGTGGAGTTGGTACCTACTCATAGCAACCCTATATAGGGTTTCTGAGGCTGTAATTCTTTACAGGAACAGAAAGCCTGATTTTTCTCCTATGGAGTGGTTGGTTTTCGAACTGTTAACCTTGTGATTATCAGCCCAGCTCATAATCCACTATGCTACCAGAGTTCCTTACTGTATAGAGTACTTGGAAAATCCATTACCCAGCTAATAAAAATGGAGTCCAATGGTAATAATAGATTGTTGTTGTTGTTGTATATCATCAAGTCGGTTATGACTCATAGCAACCCTGGATAGGGTTTCTGAGAGCGGCTGGTGGGTCTGAACTGCCAACTTTGTGGTTAGCAGTCCAGTAGTTCTCCTATAGCACCACACCAGTGTTTAGACTAATCACTGGATATTCCCAGAGAGCATTTTGTTAATAAGAATATTCTGTAGTATTAGCAAGTTATGAAAACTCTGGCATTATTACCCTGTTATACCAGTTGGGATTTTGCACAAGTAAATATATTATCATATGCAAAGGCATAAACCCTTACAAATATAGCTTAACACCAATTCTCAAAGGACTAGATTTTCACAGATGTACCCAGTCTTTTTGCCCATGCATTTTATTTTCAACTTTCTAATTCTAACCCTGATATGTCACTATAGGATAAGCATTGGACTGCTAACCATAAGGTCAGTGGATTAAACCCATCAGTCACTCCTAGGAAACCCTTATACAGGGTTGCTAGGAGTCAAAACTGACTAGACAATAATTTATCAACTTCTAAATTCCACTTTCTTTTTCATATGCTCCTGGATTTCTATTAAATAACTGGCTTATAAATATAAAAGCTTGTTAACTCTTGGATAATCATTTCTACTTTTTGTTGTTATAATTTAAAATTTTTCTTATGCTATGAGTTAAAAAATATATAGGAATAGAGGATTGACTATCAAAGTTTCTTTTTTTCCCCCAACTGTGAATTTCAAAGTTAAAACCTTGCTTATACTGACTACTAAGTTACTTGCAGTTCACCTGATTATTTATACACTCTCTGTTCATAATACATATCTTCTGTATAATTTGTGTGCATAAAATTTTGTTGTGTGTCTTTGAATTGATTCAGACTCAACAGTGACCCTACGGACAGAATATAACCATCCCTGGGGGTTTCCAAGGCTGTAGTCTTTCTGAAAGCAGATTGCTATATTGTTCCCCCTTGGAGCCACTGATAGGCTCACACCAATGACCTTTTTGTTAGCAGTTGATTGCTTCACTACTGTGTTACCAGGGCTCCTTGTATAAATGTGTTGTTAGTGTTAAGTTCTTTCATGGAGGTTCTCCCACAGAGCTGCTGGAGGGCTCGACGCACAGACCTCGAACTTCCCAATCCATTGTTTATTGTATGTATGTACACGGTATCATAGAATCAAGCTACTTTGTAATCAAATTACCTCAGTGCCTATAAAACCAGAAGTATACATCTTCCCATTCAGATTTACAGTTTGGCACACAAGGAAGATATTTCCCAACTATGACAAAGTTGGGAAATTCATTGTAAAACAAATGAAATCAGATTTAGTTTTTAGAAAGACACTATTTTGAAGACTTATTTATACAGTGCTACCAAAACTCAAAGTAACATTTGCGGTAGGATATAATTGCTACTTACAAGCAAACTGAAGCTTTGCTTCTCTGCTAACAATTGTTCCAAACGAGTTTGTTGCGATGCACTGATACATTCCAGCATCTTGGGTTTTATTGGGGTTATTGATCAACAAGCTTCCTTCAACAACACTGTAGCGGAAATCCATTCCAGTGTCAACATCTGTTCCATTTAACTTCCACCTATAGGATAAAAATGCCAGTAGATAAAGCCTTGTAATATTCATCAATATTTCTGAATTGTCTGAAATATACAAAACTATAAATAGCATGAAATATCATTTCTGACTTTTTTAACCACAGGAAAAAATATTAGAAAACAATGACATCATAAGTGCCTACGAACAGAGAACATCCTTTCACGTAAACAAGCTTATTAAAATTCTAATGCCTGCTTTTATGACTCTTTTAGATACTTTCACAAATACTTTATTTTATTTTGAATTTCCCATTTTACCTCATAAAAGATTCTTCAAATGGGACTCCTAAGTAAAAAAAGCCTTTTTCTCCAGTTTGCAGTTTTTCTTTAGACTCTATACAGATGACAGAATAAACCGCTTCCAGGTAGACTGCTGAACATTTGATGAAATTGCAGCAGTGTTGCTTTGATTTGGTCCTAAATATGACTGAAGTGGCCAAGTACAGCAGGAGAATTCTATTGATCTAGAGCTGTCTTAGGGAGCAAACTAGTCTCAGCCATGGATCGGTGGAAAGCTCTCTTTACACACTGCCACTTAAACTTCAATGAAGCACTGTCATGAACTGCAAACAAGGCATTAGTAAACTGTGGTTGAAAAAAGGTGATACTGTCATCCATCCTGTGGGTTTACCTGGATTACCTGTTTATCTGACTATTGCATTTAGCTCAATAAATTAGTTTTAACAGTACTCACACATTTCAACAGCTTTGTTTCTGTTAGAAACAAGAGCTTCTCGCTTACACATACACACAATTTCAGAGAGAGAGCTTATCTTAACCAAATTGCTTTCCAGGGAGACAACAGAAAACTGATTAATTTTGGGTAAAAACAATTTGGTGTGTAGCTATTTTAAGTTTTTACGTCCAAATCCAACACAGCATATCAGATAACGAAAACAGCATAGCTGAAGCTTCTGAATTATCTAGAGTCTCAAAATATCCAATTCCCATTGGGAGACTAAAAAAATAGGTATTTGCAGCATAAAAGAACCTGATCCAAAGCAGTAACAGGAATACTTAGATATATTCATCTAATCTCTTTCAAGCCATTCAAAAGTCACCATTTGAATGTGAGTGCACACACACACACACTGTACATCTTTTCATAACATTCTGGGGTTCTACGGCTGGATATCAGATGTAGTGTGGTTCAGCATGAGAATGCTCGACTTCCTTGTGGGGGACCTGGGTTCGATTCCCAGCTGGTACACCTGCTACACAGCCACCATTTGTGTGGTAGTGCAGTTCTGCTGTTGCAGCCTGCAAAGTCAGTCATAAATGAAACTCCTTCCATGAAGACTTCCTTAATATTCCTAATCAGTATGAATCAAAACTCACCCCCCCTCCCCAAATCTCCTACTCCTTCATGTAAAATTCTCCCTGATCCTTTATGTAGAATTGTTGCCTTCTTTGTAGATGATCATGTTCAAAGCTCTCCCTCTCCCACCAGATTTAAGCGTCCTGACATTTTAAGCATAATCATGGTTAGTTGTCTTCTAGTTGATTCTAACTCTTGGGATCCTCTGTGTAAGAACTGCACTGTTCCATAAGTCTGTCAAGACTGTGACTGTTAAGAAGCAGATGGTCAAGCCTGTCTTTCAAGGTACTTGTGGGTGGTTTGAACTGCCAGCCTTTTGGCCAGTAGTTGAGGACATATCAACTTGTACCATCCAAGGACTCCTTTAATGGTGGCTGTTGTTGTTACGTCCTGTGGAGTTGATTCTGACTCACAGCCAACCTGTATAGGGTTTCTGAGGCACCACTGGTAGGCTTGAACTGCCAACCTTGTGGTTTGCATTCCAGTGATGATCCTATAGCCCCACATCAGGAGTCGGTGTCTAAATCACTTTTGCATTCTTCCTTTAATGACATAGAACCCTGATACTCTTACTGTGCTTGGTCAGTGGTTGTTGAATTTAGCTGAATAAATATTCTACTTCTTTGCTAGCTATTCCAGCTCTAAGCACACACAATTTATAGAGCATTCCAGCAGCTATGGCCCTGAGAGTAAACATTTAGAAACCTGAAGGGTAGGGAAGCTGGGCCAGTTCCTGAAATGGGACCTCACTTTTCATGTGTTAGTGTGTAAGAAACTGGGTATTAGAAACAAACAAACAAACAAACAAATGGACAGTAATTCTCTCTGTGTTCTGAAACAGACAAGAAAATGATCAGCAATAAACAGGAACAGCAGACTTATCGTCTCACATGCGCGTGAATCTCTAGAGGTGACTGTCTGCTATAGACATGCTGATGTATCAGCTGATCACATCTGGGCCATAACTCTCACTTCAAATGATAGTAGAGCAATTTAATATGACAAATCTAAGAACCCAAAGAGGGAATTTCAATATAATGTGAGCTGCAAGCAGAGTGTGGACTTTAGGCATGGGGTCATGTGCATCGTTATAGAAAGGTGGTTGTGTAAATAATGAGAACAGCTTTGCAGGTTTGTCTACACTCGTCATCTCAGCCAAAATGTTCTGTGGAGAGTCTGTTCATCTTCTCCATTGCCTGCCTTTACATACAAATCACAAAGGAGAAGGGATTATTTAGAAAATAGAGTGCTTTCTGTGAAATGCAGTCGCATCTCTAACACAAAGCACTATACCAAGGTTTATTTCAGTGCAGTCTCTGCTCGTTCCAGCTGCATGTGGATAGCACTGAACTCCCTGTCTCATTGCATACTGAAACACTTGAAAACTCCACAATGTATTTTTGACATTTGAGGAATCTTACATACAGTATCTTCCCAGGTTATGAACATAACTCTTTCATGTTATATAACTTGATCCTCACTTTGAAAGGGTAGAATCAACCCCTATTCTCAACAAATTCTTCATCATCATCACCTTCACTTGCTCTATGTTGTTGTTGTTAAGTGCCGTTGAGTCGGTTCCGACCCATAGAAACCCTGTACAGGGTTTCTGAGGGTGTAAATCCTTACGGGAGTAGAAAGCCTCATGTTTCTCCCGCAGAGCGGCTGGTAGTTTCGAACCGCTGACCTTAAGGTTCACAGCCTGATTCGTAACCACTATGCTACCAGAGCTCCTTGTGTACCTTTTAAAACATGGAAAAGTTTTAAGCTTATTCTTGCGCTGGTGGTGGTGTCTGTGTGCCGTGGACTCGGTTCTGGCTCATGGCAATCCTATATTGAATTTTAGAAGCTGTGAATCTTTAAGGAGCAGTAAGCCTCATCTTTCTCCCTTGGGGTGACTGGTAGTTTTGAACTGCTGACCTAGATGTTAGCAGCTCAACTTATAACCCACTATGCAACCAGGACTCCTTATTTTGACACTAAAGTCAGGTTAAATAAGAACTGTATGCACCTATTCTGACATACCTACATATATGACTTAAAGATACTCTTAGGAATCGCTCTTGTTTGTAACCTGGTGACTACCTCCACTGACAATGTTGTTGTTGTTAAGTGCCATCGAGTAGGTTCTGACCCATAGCGACCCTGAACAGAGTTTCTGAGGCTGTAAATCTTTATGGGAGCAGAAAGCCTCATGTTTCTCCCGCAGAAAAGTTGGTAGTTTCGAACTGCTGACCTTGCGGTTTGCAGCTTGATTCATAACCGCTGTGCTACCAGAGCTCCTTCCACTGATAATAGAACAAGGATATTCATTTGGAGCAAGTAGATTTTTTTTTTTTTTCTGGGAGAGAAGACAAATTGGTATGTTCTGGAGGTGATATCTGAGTCACTTGGGGAAGCCCATGCCACCTCTTGCTAGGAAGCTGGGTTCAGAGTTGTATATAACTTAAACACGGATGCTATGAAGCTCTCAAAGATACAATTTTGCTGCCATTGCTAGAACTAGAAGGGAAGTTGTCTATAGGATTTGGTGTAGAAAACACTCCTTCATTGCGAAGTGCTTCAAGTTGGCACAGAAGGAGGGGGCACGACCTCTCTGGCTGGGGATTTGTTGTCTGCAAACTCAGATGAATACAAAGCTCACAGCAAAAGTACTCCATCCAAGGACTTAGACATTCCTTCTGTCTGGACAGGCATGCTGCCTGCAATAAGTAATGCCACCTGTCCTTAGGGAACTTTCATACAAGAGAAGCTGGCACAAGTCAAAATTTCTAAAATGTTTCTGGGTCTGGGTCAGTCCTTTCAAAATTGAGGGGCAGGAAGCAATGAAAAGGGAAGACTCCGTTGTGGGAATAAACACAAAGAAGAGAGGTCAGTTGGGGTGTCTGAGGGAAAAAAATTGATGCTGAAGATCCCCTATGGAGAACTCATCTTGGAATTGCTCTTACTTGTTCCTCCCCCTCAAAGTCAGCCTAAAGGTGCAAAAAGTTCAGCAAGAATGATTTCTGGAAATACCTGATGTCTCCCTTCCTTGTTATGCTATTTCTTTCAATAAGAGGGAGTCTTGAACTTCCAGGCACTAACGTGCACAGAAAATCTACCAAAGGTACAAAGTGCACGGTGACCAATTGCTAAAACATTTGATTAAAAGTTTTCTTTTCAGCTTTTCTTGACAATCATTACAAACATCATAGGTTTCAGTCCCACTGCTTATTTTAGATAACAATGTAAGTCCCTATATCTAGGAACACAATGTTCCAAAGCAATGTTAATTCAAGGTCATAGTTTTGGGATACACAAAGCAGCGATGTGCCAATTTCTGTTGCAAATTTTGTTTTCATTTAAGGGTAACATATGAACTTATTTAGGACAATGAACGGAAAACTGGGGCCAAGTAATTCATCACATATGTATGTAGAAATCTTTGTCATTTGGATTTATTTCTATTAGAAACAACTTTTTCTTGTTGTTTTTGAACTGAGAACTGTATACTTGAAGCTAACAAACTCCATATCCTGGTTTGCCTAGGAGAGTGCTAGGTTTACACCTGCTGTTTTAATGTTTAATGGTGGCCTTTTCGTTTCAATGGGATCCTGATTTGGATGATAAATTATGTGTTCAATCTAATTATAGGGTCCATTAGAGCTGTTGTTTCTTTTCCCTTTCTGGAATGCACTTTCCTTACTCATATGACAAAAGACTATAAGACAGCTCCTTTCTGGAAAGCGTCACTAATTGTCTGCCTCATCTTTTTTCTCCTCCACGATGTCCTAGAACGTAGACATTCTCTTTGAACACTTCCAGCATACTTCAAACACTTCCAGGTGTAGGCAATCTTCAATACAATCACACTAGTTGAACACTGTATCTCCTTGATCTTTGAACACTTCATACCTAGCGCGATGCCTGGCATATTGCAGCTGCATACTATACTAGTTTTAAAATGTTTCTTAAGTGGTTACATAATTTTCAGAGTTTTAAAAAATTCTACAATTCAAGGTAGAATTGCTGTGGTTGAATATTGGTTGGAAGCTCTGCTCTTCTCCTCCCCAGATAATCCCCAGGCCATCTCTGTGTAGCATGGAATTGTTGTTGTTGTTGTTAGGTGTCATCGAGTTGGTACCGACTCATAGCAACCCTATGCACAATAGAACGAA
This sequence comes from Chrysochloris asiatica, assembly GCF_000296735.1. NCBI lineage: Eukaryota > Metazoa > Chordata > Mammalia > Afrosoricida > Chrysochloridae > Chrysochloris > Chrysochloris asiatica. Next base: position 5,687,587 of record NW_006408639.1, on the reverse strand, counting down.
ACACTGCCTGGTCCTGGGCCAACATGGTCCTGGGCCAACGTGGAATTAGAAGTTTGAAAAACACTGGGTGGTTTGATGAAAGTTTGATTAGTGAATGAATTAATTAATGGACACAAATAACAAAGAATATTCACTACACTAATACAACAACCCTTTAACTTACATGGACTATACTTTACCCACTGCCTCCTTGAAAACTATCAATTTCAATTCAAATTACATTTCTTTTGCGCATCCTTCTAGTGACTTCAATGTCTCCCTCCACTAAGCTGTGGTATAAATGCTGCATTTCTTTGATTCTTTCATACTGTACATGTTAGTTATAAGCTTACATTATTATTATTAAATTTGATTACAGACAAAATAATATTGTGCTGGGGGCCAGGAGGCTGGCTTCCAGAATGTGCCCTTTGGTTGTTTAAACGATTATATATCCCGGTGATATAGACATCAAAAAACAAGCGGGGGGCGGTTGCTGATAAAAGAAAACATCTATGATGGTTTGGGGAAGGAGGAAATGATACTTGCACTAGAGAGTAGACACGCGTTGACATGGGTGATGGGGCAGGCAATATACACCCAGATGAAGGATGGCAGAGGAAAGATGGGGGTGGCGGGACACACAGGGAGGAACACAGTGATTGGAGTGAATAGAGGTAAATGCTGTTAACTGTTGGTGCATGAATGGGATTGCAACCACATAATGAAGTAAAGTATGTGATTTGTTGAATGTAAAAGTGATCATCTTCTCTGCAAACCTTCACTTAATTCACATTAAAAAGTTTTTTAAAAAATTATAAAATATATAAAACATAAAGAACCATGAGACAATCAAGATCCTTGTCTAAGAAAAGGGGTATTACTTTTGAAGTCTCTTGTGTTCACTTTGATTTCAGCCTCTTCCCCCACCATGGTGAATTATAATATTTAATTTTAACTTCACATTCCTTGTGAATTTCATTATGATTTCACCTACTCTGTTAGTATCCTCAAGTAACAGCTGCATTATACCTGCTTTTGAAATTTGTATCACAGGAATAGTACCCTACTGATTTGTCTGTAAGTTACTTTGTTTATTCAAAACTGTGTTCCTGTGATCCATCCAAGTTGCTGCAGCTGAAATTTACTCATTTTTACTATTGCATGAGCTTACCTTTAGTGAACAGATCATGTTATGTTTATTTCTGAATGGGCTATGAATATTTTAATATATCCTGGATAATAGGCTATGTGCACTTCAGTTACTATGTATTAGTGATTGCTTGTTTTTACACTGTTTTTATGGTTAACCACTAGTTTGGGAATTACTAATGTGGTGCTGTGGGTTAATGTGCCAGACTGCAAAGCCGTTTGAACTGCAAGGTTGGTGGTTCAAGCTCACCAGTTGTTCCTTGGAAACACTATACAGGGTCGCTATGGGTCGGAATTGACATGACAGCACTTAACAACAACAACAACCATATGCTTAGGATTGGGTAGTGTTTCGTTCTGCTGTGCATAAGGTTGCTATGGGTCGGTACCAACTCAATGGCTCCTAACAACAACAACAACCATATGCTTAACATACCGCTGGTACCTGGATGGTATAATTTGCAATTGACTGCTTACATAAAGGTTGGTAGTTTGAACCTACATAGTATCTCCATGAAAGAAAAAACCTAGAAATCTACTTACACAAATAATAATAGCCAAGAAAATCCTATGGAGCAAAGTCTAATGACTTAAACTTCTTTGTTGCTGCTGAGAAGTCTGATGGCAGTTTAACTGCCATTCTTTTGAAAACTAAACTCAAACCTAGTGCCATAGAGTCAGTTCGGACTCATAGTGATGCTATGTAGAGTTTCTGAGACTGTAAATATATTTTCAGGAGCAGACAGCCTCATCTTTCTCCAGTGGAATGGCCAGTGAGTTTTAACTGTGGAACCTGCAGTTAACAGTCTGATGCTTATCCTGTCTATGACTGTTTTGAAGGTCACGTCTATGACTTGGTTCTACTGTTTCACCATGATCATTACAGATGAGGCTTTATTTGTATTTGTACAGCCTGAAATGTATCAGTTTCTTTAATCTGTAACTTGGAGTTTTAAAATCAGTTCTGGAAACTTCTAAGACAAGTCTTTAAACATTGCCTTTGTTCCATTCATTCTCTCTTGTCCCTCCTCTGGAAATCTGATATCTGTTGGTTTTCTCCCTTTTTGTTTGAATTTTCAGCCTTAGATCTCCATCTGCTGCTTTTGAATGATTTCTTCACATCTGTCTTACTCTTTACTAATTATCTCTTAAGCTGCTTCTCATTTCTTATTAAAACCACTCAACATCAAAACTTGTGATAGGCATTTTCCTGTATCTTCCAGTCCCTGAGGAGAAAAGTTTATTCCTTATTCACATTTATAACAAGGAAGTCATTAGTTTATTCTGGGAAGTGTTCTAATGTTAGACACTCCTGGATGGGCCTATGCTTTGTCTAGCAGCCTTAAACCAAACCTTAAAAAGCCAAAGTATCACTTCATGTAGCTGAACCGCAGCTGGTGTTCAGTTTACTTCTCCAGGTTCCAAAGTCACTTTGTTTTTAGCTTTTGAGTATTATTTCTTTGCTTACGGTTTATTGTTGCATTTTAAAACAATGGATTCTGAACAAAATATTTTATTTGGAATTTTTAAGTCTTTCAGTGAGATGGTCAATCAAAATATTTAATTCCCAAGACTGTCAGAAACAGGAGTTCAGTACTTAATTTTTTAAGAACATGATCACCTCTTTATATATCTTAGTATAGTCTATGATACCTAACCAAAAGCTCTTCATGTGATATTACTGAGTAAATATTTGTTGATAATAATAAAAACTAAACTCATGTTTTTCAATCAACAAACCTGATATGTGGTTTTGGATTTCCTTTAACTTCACAATTGAGTTTCACTTTTTTCTCCTCAGAATCCAAAGGGAACATTATATGACTTGGCTCTTGAACAAAAACAGGACCATGCAGTGTGTGGTCATCTGAAATGAGAAGAGAAAATATTCCAAAATGAAGAGCATCATCCAATATCCTCAAGAAGAAGAAGCACCAAAATGAGAATAAATAAGCTACAAATAAAAAAAGAAAGAAAGAATTATTACAACTTAGATTCAGTTTCCCATTGAAGACTAATCCTTTGCAGATAGATCTGGACTGTTCTTCGTTGTATTTGTCATTAATGTTACTAACATCCAGACAGAGACCTGCTTCACATAGTTCTTTCTCTCCTGTCCAAAACTACTTGTTTTGTGTGTGTGTGTGTGTTGTTGTTGTTATGTGCCATGGAGTCAGTTCCGACTCATAGCGACCCTGTACAGGGTTTCCAAGGCTGTAAATCTTTATGGGAGCCAGAAAGCCTCATCTTTCTCCCATGGAAGGGCTGGTAGTTTCGAACTGCTGACCTTAAGGTTCGTAACCTCTATGCTACCAGAGCTCTTTCCCTCTCTTATAGTTTGTTCATATTTTGTGCCAACCACATCCTTTGTTTGTTATTATCATCCTGGAAGACATTAAAATTCCTTTGCTCTGTAATGCGGAGACCTGATTAGAAGAAATGACTATTTCACAGATATATGAATATTGAAAAGCAGCTTGGTGGTACTCACATATACAGAAGGGGCTCAAAAAGTTCATGGGAAACTTGGATGAAGAGATAATGGAATTTTCCCACAAATTTTATAAGTCCTCTAGTATATATTGTTGTTAAGTGCTGTTGAGTTGGTTCCAACTCATAGCAACTCTGAATAGGTTTTTCAGGGAGTGAGTGGCTGGTGAGTTTAAAGCATCAACTTTGTGGTTCAAACGGACCTTGTGGTTTAGTGTTTATCTTCTAGTGCCATACCAAGATTCCATTTAGTTTTCTTAAAATAGGCCCATTTGTTGCTGTTTTTAAGTGCCGTTGAGTCAGTTCCAACTCATAGTGACCCTTTATAGGGTTTGCAAGGAGTGGATGGTGAGTTGGAACAGCCAACTTTGTGGTTCACACCAGCCTTGTGGTCCAGTGTTTATCCTACAGTGCTACACCAAGGCTCCAAAACAGGCCACTAATGTAGTCCTATTTGTTGTTACATACCGCTGAGTCGCTTCCGACCCATGGCAACCCTGTAAGGGTTTCTGAGGGGCAGCTGGTGAGCTTGAACCACTAACACTGTGGTCCAGTGCTTATTCTAAAGCACTACACCAGGACTTTAAAGTAGGTCAATAATGTAGTTTTAAGTGTAGGAGCTCTGGTAGAGTAGTGGTTTCGAATCAGGCTGTGAACCTTAAGGTCAGTAGTTCGAAACTACCAGCCACTCCGTGGGAGAAAGATGAAGCTTTCTGCTCCCGTAAAGATTTACAGCTTCAGAAACCCTGTACAGGGTTGCTATGGGTTGGAACCGAGTCGATGGCATTTAACAACAACAACATAGTGTAGGCCAATTAAGAATAGTCTAGAGTAGTCATTCTCAAAGGAGCTACAGTGAAGGACCAGTTTTTTGCTTTATCAACTCATTCAGATCCATCCATGGTTTCACATTAAGTAGCACGTAGCTTCTACCACATGGGACTCAGCAACATACAAATTGGTCTATAACTACTTTAATGACCACTGATCATGTACAGCTTGGATCGTACAGTCATGTCAAATAGCTATGAGGTTCTAAATGATTTCTAAAGATAAGAGAAACTAGATGTACAAAACTATTTTTACTGTGGGACAGTAACAAAGTTCATAGATGAGAACCAGTGTACAAATCACAACAGGGTTGCATACATACATATACTTCTTGAGCATAAACATAGTATTAGTCCAAATGAGTTCATCTATTTTCATGTAAATGAATTTCAATCTTCAAAATCTAGTACAAATTTTACTCTGGCCCACTCCAAGAAGTGTTTTCTAAATCCTTAATTCTTTCCTTTAATCACATAAGTTTAGGTTATATATTCTTGTGAGTACTTAACGTTTTCTGCCAGTTCATTTATACCTTTGCTGTTCCTTCTCTGAACTGTAAGCACCATGAAAGCACTTATTGTGTCTTATTTACCCCCTCTCCTCTCAGCCCCTGTGGTACCAAGTTCAGTGGCTTATACAAAAACAAAACAAAACACTAACATTTTTTCCACCTATTTGAGTTGACTTTTTAATTTATTCAATCAGCTGACCATTGATAAATTTTGAGACATTAGGACCAAAGGTTATGATGCAAAATGAAATCTGAAATTACTCTGCAATGGACAGATCCTCCTCTGCCTGTTGTAATGTGCAGTCAGTCTGTTCTGACTCATAATGACCCAGTATAGGGTTTGTGAGGAACGCCTGCAGAGCTTGGACTGCCAACCTTGTAGTTCGAACCAGCCTTGCAGTCCAGTGCATTAACCCACTGAGACACACCAGGACTCCAAATGGAACCCACTTTTTGCCGAAACCCAGATTAGATGTGATTATTCTGAAGGGTGTGAACTGCAACTCCTGTCCTGGAAAAAAGGTGGCAACGAGTGGAAATAGACTCAATGACACGGGAATTGGTTTTCTATTTTTAAATCCTGGAAAGCCTTCAAAACCAGTCTTTAGCAGATTGGTGACAAGATGAGATTGAATTCATTCAGGTGAATAGCTGGGGAGGAAAAGAAGAAAGCTAGTCTGGGAATTGAGGTGAAGCATGGTGAGGTCATTTCTTTTAATGCATTTAATTCAAGCTTTAAATATCTGCATGTTCAGATTGGGATAGATAAGCAAACTTCTTTTTTTTATTATACAAGGGTTGTTGTTGTTAAGTATTGTGTTAAGTTAGTGACCCTGTACAGGGTTTTCGAAGCATTCAAGGGTAGGTGTGCCAATAACCTATTTGGGAGAATAAGCAGTATGTGGATTCAGAAAGACCATGACGAAGACCCATTGTCGGGTGTCCACTACTAACTCCGTATACTCCAAAAACCCATCTCAGCTCCTATTCTTTGGTGTCTCATCTATAAAATTATGCATTAGACTATGGCATTGGTTCTACACAGGTCAAGAATGAAAATGTAGGTATGAACATTTTCCTAGGTAAGTACACACACAAGATTTTCCTTCAAAGATGACATAAATTATATTACCAATCCAACACTTATGACTTCAACAAAGAAAACTGGATTTATCAAAGGACACAAAAGTCCACGAACAAGTATATTTATTAATACCCTGCCTTTGAGACCAGGTATTTCAAAATCTGGAGATTGGTCTTTTAGATTTTCAGCAATTGCAATAGATATTTTTGCAACAAATTTAGATACTGGTTGAGCGTTACTTCACTTCAATCTGGAAAAATGAAATGAATTTTTGGCATATCTAGTTAAATAAAATGTGTTCCTCATCAATATCACTAATGCAGCAGTAAGTTTGATGGGGATAGATTGTTTTTTCTTTTAAGAGATAAATATTACTATTGTTGTACCCAATTCCAAAATTATGTGTGTGTATATATAATATCAATCATCTCAATTCACTGGTGTTCCCTGATTTGAATTTCATACAGAAACGCTGTCTATTACTGGTAATTCCAAATAAGAATAAAACATAATAATGATTACCCAGGATGCAGCTGAGTAGCTGTGGATTAACATCTGTATTATTTCTCGATGTATCCATGCCAGATTTAAATAACAAAAAGGTTATTTTTTTCTGTATATTTTCTAAGAAGAATTGATAATAATGATGCTCTGCATTTGCTATAAATAACACATTTCATTTAAAGTGTTTATTTTCCCTTGGTTGACCAAGCTCACTGCCTAGGAATGAAGGCATGAAGGGAGCCGTACTTAGTTCTCATCTAAGGAAATCCACTGTCTTTGTCTTCCTGACATGAGTTATTTATTTCCTAAGACTTCAGTGGAGGGAGAGATTTTAGAAAGTTTAACTATCAAGGTGTAAAAACTAGATATACAAGCTTTCAAACCTTTAGACTAAGGTTCCCAATGTTTTATTTAAAAAAACCCTAAAAATGAGTTGTTTTATTTCTTCCAAACCTAGAGATGTGTGGGAGAAATGAGGACTGAGAATGATGTTCTTAGATGAAACACAGTGTGAGGAGTCACTAAATCCCTTCTCTCACTGTGTAGAAGCCACACAATATATATATATATATAGTATTTCCATTTTCAAAGTCTAGGTGACAAAGTTGAACCTTTCCTTTATCATAGTGAGTTTGTCTATGTAATAATAGAAATGGTCATGGTTTTCAGCCTTGAGAGGTAAAGCATCTAAGCAACTGACACAGAAGAAGGATTTAATCATCCACTATGTCTCAGAGTTAGACTGTAGACCATTTGGATGATCATCACCTGCCATGCTTGCTAGTTATAAATCTCAGACCAGACACTGACTACATCAAAACAATGTGGTACCTATGGCTTTGCCTTTAACCTACTTCTCTGGAGGATTCTTTTAAACACTAAAATTTAAGAACTACTATTACAAGTGTGGGAGACCTGGTGTGGCATTGTGGGTTAATGCGCTGGACTGCAAAATCGGTTTGAACTGCAAGGTCGGCAGTTCAAGCTCAGCAGTCACTCCTTGGAAACCCAATACAGGGTCTCTATGGGTCAGAAGAGACTAGACAGCACTTAACAACAATACAAGTACAGATTCTTCAGTTTACAGTTCCCCCTTTTGGTAAGAGCAGAATATCAATGAACATACCTTTAAAGAAACCCACTCCTACAATTTCTATGTTATACAAAGTCTATGCAGCAGATTTTTGCTTGACAATGTTTAGAGAATTAATTTTTAGCCCAAGCTTGGATTGACTAATAGTCAAGAGGCATGCACCAGGAACAGAAAACTATAAATACTGACAGACACAAAACAAATGGATAAATTTGCTGAGATTTCAGACAGAAGTTGCATAGACACTCATTCCTTAGAATATTCATAGTTAAATCCAGACATTAAATGCAAGTACCCTCAAAGTCTTCACTAGATTGTCAAATAAGATTCAAGGAGACACCAAAAGTCCAATGACCTATTGTTACAGCCGATTCTAACTGGATATACCTGGTATTCTTGATGTAACCTTTTATTTGGTATAATCTCTTATTTAAGTAACAGGTTGTCGGAACTGATATTTGTACTTTGAATTATCAAAAGAATACAAATGTCACCCTTGTAACTCCCCTAATGTGGAGAATGGCCTCACATTGTTATTAGCAGTCTTTCAGGGCAGGGATGGGCAATGATTTTCTTCCCTGTTGGAAATTTCTGAGAGTCATGGTAACAGAAAGGAGAGAAGAGTCAAATTGCAGACTGTCCAGTGTCTTAGTACTCTAAGGGTGTCACAACAAAATTCCATATAGGATGTAGCTTTAAGCAACAGAGATTTTTTTTTTTTTTTTGTCTCACAGTGCTGGAGCCTAGAGGGAGGGGCTCAGGGAATGGGCAGGATCATGCTGCCCATGGGCAGTAAGAGAAGATTCTCCCTTGTCTCTTTCAGCTTCTGGTAGTCCTGGGTATATTTAGGCATTTCTTGGTTTGTAGGTGAATCTTCACAGGGTGTCTTTTTTCTTTTGCCTGTGTGTCCTTCTTTTCATGTTTGTTTTTTTCCTTTTATAAGATCCCATTCAAAAGGAACTAAGACTAGGATCCAACTACTTGGACCCATTCCAGTAGGAATGTATCTTCAAAAAAAACCCCCAGTTTTCCCAAAGTAGGCCACGTTCACAGGCATGGAGGATGGTACTCAAAGATTTTTTGAGAGGGGACTCAATTCAGTCTTTAAAGCCCAGAGACAGTCTTATAGATTCCAGACCATTGATCTGAGCACCATTTGAGTTATTTGGTACAGATGAAGAAACAGAGTACAACTGCTGAGTTCTCTCCTCCTGATAGGCTACCTGCCAATCAATCACTAGGTTCATGTCTACCACACAGCAAACCGCGGAAACCCTATACAGGATCTCATGAGTTGGGACCAACTTGATGGTACTTAACAATAACAACCAAATAACAAGTAGCTATTCCCTAAAGTTCCATAACACAAAAATTCTGGATTTCTTTCTGTCCCTGAGTAAACTAGATCTTTTGTTAAGAGAGGGGAGAAGTCCTAGGTTAAGGGAAATCTCCATTTATGCTTCAACAATGAGTGCTAAAACTTTGAGTTTTCAGAAAGGAGTATAGAAAATGTCATGAACCAGTTCCGGTATGGCTGACTACTAAGCAAAATTGTTACCGACCTGAAGTTTTAAAAATTGAGTGAAGCATAACAATTACAACAATGGGAAAGTTTATGGGGCAAAGCCCTGGCGTTGGGAGACTCAGAAGAGGCATAGTGAGCCATTTTCAAAAGTATGATGAGGTAGAATAGATTATTACCAGGACTTATTGTTGTTAAGTGCCGTCGAGTCGGTTCCAACCCATAGGGACCCTGTACAGGGTTTCCGAGGGTGTAAATCCTTACAGGAGTAGAAAGCCTCACCTTTCTCCCACAGAGCAGCTGGTAGTTTCGAACCGCTGACCTTAAGGTTCGCAGCCCGATTCGTAACCACTACACTACCTGAGCTCCTTTATTTTACCAGGACTAAGAGCAGTCAATACACATTCAAACCCACATGATCAGCGGCCATCTTTGAGCCGGTATTACTGTTTCCTACTCTGCTGGTCAAAAGATGTATGTTGTTCTTATTTTCTAAGAGAGAGATGTCATTTCTAGCAGGGTATCAAGTCTTAATTTTTCCCATTCTGGTTCTCAGTCATCCACATTTGACACACTCAAGTCCTTCATTGGCCCTAACTGATCTGGGAAAAAGTGGTTTGAAACCCTGACGGAAACTGATATATACTAAAAGTCAGGCTACAATTGCATTGACACGGATCCTTAATCCCTTTTCTTCATCAAGTATTTAAAATCAACCAATGACTCTCAAACTCCTCTTCCCATTGGATTCTTTCTTTTTAAAATCTATTGTTTGGGGAGACAAAAACTTTATACTTATCAGTCAGCTACTTCCCAAATTCTCCCAAGAGTTTTTCAAAAGTAACATTCAGTGTCAGGGTTTATTCATTACAACATTTGAACCTTAGAAAGAGATACCTAGAATAATATCATTTTTTTAAATACTAGAGATTACTTAATCTCGTTAATTTTTTTCAGGTCATAGACTAAGTGGGGAAAAAAAAGGTTTCCTACTTAAGAAGAAAACAACCTTCCATGAAAATAGCAATAAAATACCTCAATGGTTGTTGTTGTTGTTAAGTGCCATCGAGTCAATTCCGACCCACAGGGACCCTATATAGGGTTTCCAAGGAGCAACAGGTGAGCTTGAACCACCGACCTTGCAGTTCAAACTGACTTTGCAGTCCAGAGCATTAGTCCACAATGCCAGGTATCAATTATCTTAGCCTTAGCTTTTGGACATCAATCATCTCTCTGTCTTTTTTTTTTTCTTTCTTTGAATTAATATGACCCATTCCTACATGTACCAAACTTTCCCTCCCAGGCAAACAGGATATTGCTTAGTTAGGCTACCAGAAGGCAAATTGGGCTAGAGAATAGAATGGTGTTCTGCACCACAGAGGTGTTCTGAAGCTAAGCAGAGAAGAAACAAATACTGACATTTAGGTGATGGTGGATCTGAGGAACCATGCAGGGGCAACATTTCTCAAGTTCATAGAGCACAATCTGGATCGCAAGCGAAGGGTCAGCAAAAGAGAATGCACACAGTGCAGCAAAGTTGAGGGCAGGTGGAGCTTGGACTGTCTCTGACATTGAACGAAAGTTCTGTAGACAATTCTTAAAGGAACTGAAAAGTGCTGACAGGGCTGAGCCAAATCAGAAAGCCAGCAAGAATGATCTTAGAATAAATATTTCATAGACAGCAACTTAGTAAAGCAAGTTATCACTAAAAGAATTCTTTGGTAAAGTCTGGTCTATGAACCTCTTGCATCAATATTTCCTCACCTAGAGGTAATTGTTAAAAAGCACACTCCTGAACCTACCAACACCCCTCCTTCCCCCCAGATGACTGGATTTTTATTATCAGAGCTCAGGAAACAGCATTTTAGCTAGCATTTGATTTTTATGCATGCTAAAGGCTGAAAGGAGCTCTGGTAGCGTGGTGGTTACGAATCGGGCTGCGAACCTTAAGGTCAGCAGTTCGAAACTACCAGCCACTCCGCGGGAGGAAGATGAGGCTTTCTGCTCCCGTAAAGATTTAAAGCCTCGGAAACCCTGTACAGGGTCGCTATGGGTCGGAACCGACTCGACGGCACTCAACAACAACAAAGGCTGAAAACTACAACTTTAAGTTATAAATTGAGCACAGATTAAAGATTAAAGATCCAAATGAAGAAGCCAGACCCTGTGGAGTTGTGTTCTATGTGCTGGATCACTGAAGCTACCAAGGAGTGTGAGGGAGAAGGCAGTGTTTCATCAGCACGGCCCTTAAGACACACTTCCGTCTTGTCTGGAAATACTTTCCATCTGTTGCAAACTCAGCGACTTAAGTCTACTGGGAAAGCACAGAAATTCAATACTATGATTTCATCTTAGAAAACGAAAAATACCAGATTCAGTTCTACTTGTAATTGCTGTGGCGTTCCCAGGTGTTGCACCTGAGAGTTGTTTAGGTTCTTAATCCTAATGGTAGGTATGAAGTACTGCCACAACCACCAAGAATGTAGCACGAAGATATATAGTCAATCCTACAGCAGCAAATAAGGAGCTTTGGTAGCGTAGTGGTTATGAATCGGGCTGTGAACCTTAAGGTCAGCGGTTCGAAACTACCAGCCGCTCCGTGGGAGAAAGATGAGGCTTTCTACTCCCATAAAGATTTACACCCTCGGAAACCCTGTACAGGGTCGCTATGGGTCGGAACCGACTCGACGGCACTTAACAACAACAACAACAGCATCAAATAGGCTGTTTGATTAAATACCTGGTGTTGGGCAGAAACTCTTATATGGTAGCCTTTCCATTTGGGAGGTAAATTCTTGAACAATGAATGGGGAACACAGATCTTGCCTATAAGCTCAGAAAATGAGTCTGGGAAGATTGGGTGGGTTTGTTGTTGTTAAATGTTGTCAAGTTGGTTCCGACTCATAGCAACCCTGTATAGGGTTTCTGAGGAGCAGCTGGTGAGTTCAAACCACAGAACCTGTAGTTCAAACCAGTCTTTCCATCTAGTGCCTATACTACAGCAGCACACCAGGGTTCCTTGTTGTTGTTGTTAAGTGCTGTCGAGTCAATTTCTGGTAGTTTTGCACGGTTGACTTTGCGGCTCTCAGCCCGATTCGTAACCACTACGCTACCAGAGCTCCTTAGGTGTGAGTTATTTCTGAGTCACATCTGAAGAGGAGGTAGACAGTTGCATTATGAGTCCTGTACCCTGAATCCATCAGCTCCCTTGATCAGCCAGGCAAGAAAGAGTTCTCCATGTGTTACGTTAGGCAGGAATGTGTTGTCTTCTCAGATAGCACAGCAAAACCATCAGAGACAAAGGAGGGGAAAGTCTGCCATGCTGGCTTGCCGGATAAGCTCCCAGAGACACACTCATACTTTACTTTCTACTTCTCAACTCAAACTTCAAGGGTGGTAGGAGCTCAGGGGAAGGGACCATTACTCATTCTGCCAGCAGAATGTTCCAAGAAGGACACTCACAGAGCTCACAGCTTTCCACAGGCTGAGTGTGTCTACTGCTCAACCCTCTCTAATCAGGGAAATTCATTTTAACTGAAAATCTGTAAGGTCAGCAGCATCTCTGGATAACATAACTCACAAAATGTATGGGCAATAACCTAAGGAAATTCAGATACAAATTAAATACTGCAACCGTGATTCTCCCAAGTGGGAGAATTCCTTTAAAATGGAGTCTCTGATTTCAGAAATGATGACTGGACAGACGTCACAGTATCATTACAAGTACAATTTAGTATTGTTAGTATGTATAAAATAATTAGCAAGGCTTGCTCCAAGGTTCTACACAAGTGTTTATGCATAAAACGAGCCAACATGCAGCATTTTTATACTTTCAGTATCTATTTGGTTCTTTGGTTGAATACAACAATGGCAAAACAAATATTAGAGGAGACAGACAGGCCTGATTAAAGGATTAAGAAGTTTCTTTCACTTGTCTTGCTTCACCTTCTTTCTTTTAACCCCGTCACATAAGTGTTCTCAACAGCCAGAAACAGAGAAGTCTACAGACAGTTGCACATCTATGAAGAGAGAAAATGAAAGAAAATCCAACTGCAAAGTTCACTCTTCTCCTTTTATTTCTTTGTTTGCTGGTTCATAAAATAACGTTGCCCATGATACAATGCGTCAGCATAATGAGGCCTTACTCCTACATAATGCCAGAGTTTAGAAATGGTGGTGGGGCAGGTATGAGGGGATTAGGATTAGGGGATAAAAGTCTATGGGCAGAGAAAATTTATACACTGGTGAAGGATTTGTAGGAGTAGAACAGAAGAGCAATGTTGACTGTATTAATTAATAAGTCTGCTCTGACCCTAAGGAGTCTGGTAGCATGGTGGATACAAGTTGGGCTGCTAATCTCAAGGTCAGCAATTTGAAACTACCAATGATTCTGTGGGAGAAAGATAAGGCTTTCTGTTCCAGTTAGATTTACAGCCTCAGAAACCCTATACAGGGTCAGTATGAGTCAGAACATACTCTATGGCACATAACCACCACCACTGCTCTAACCCTAGTCTTGGTGTGGTGCTGAAGGATGAGCACTGAACTGCTAACTGCATAAGGTCTGTGGTTCAAACCCACCGGAAGCTTCTTGAAAATCTAGTAGAAGGTCACAATCAGACAGAAACGACTCAGCAGTACTTAACAACAGTTCTGATCCTGATCTCAAATCTTGACACATTTTATGAACAATGGATTAATCACTCTTAAAAATGAGTTACTGGAAAGCTAATGCTCTCCCATGTAAACTATCACATAATTCACAATAAAAACTTAAAAAAAAAAAAGTTACTGGGCGATTTGATGTCAAGGCTTCAGCTACAAAAAGCAAGATGTGTTTTCCACAAATTAAAATATGTGCAACTCATTTGTACGCAAAAACTGACCTGGGCTGATGTGAAGGTACTTACAGTGTTAGTGTGAATATTTATATTGCCTTGCTGCAGATTTAGAAATGTCTGTGAGTGTAGAGTGCAGAGCCAGACTTGGATGAGGATGCTATGTAATACTGGTTATGTTTTGTGAATTGTTTCTTTTTTAAGATCTAAGAAATTCTTACTTCTTAAATATTTTGGACCCAAGCGGTCAAGAGTTTGTTGATTGATGTAGCTGCTATGTGTCGACCACTCAGTTCCCATTCATAGCAACCCTGTATAGGGTTTCTGAGAAGCAGCCAGTGGGTTTGAACTGCTGACTTGTGAATAGCAATCCAGTGCTTATCCTACAGTGACACATCAGTCTGTATGCTCATTCCAGCGTCACACGTAGAAGACTAGATGTCTCAGTTCTCTAGTACCGCTATAACAAAAGTACCACAAATGGATGGTTTTAACAAACAGAATTCTATTTCCTCACAATTTGTTGTTGTTGTTAAGTGCCATCACAATTTGTTGTTGTTAAGTGCCATGGAGTAGGTTCTGACTCATAGCGACCCTGCACAGGGGCTCTGGTAGCGTAGTGGTTACGAATCGGGCTGCGAACCTTAAGGTCAGCAGTTCGAAACTACCAGCCACTCCACGGGAGAAAGATGAGGCTTTCTGCTCCCGTAAAGATTTACAGCCTCGGAAACCCTGTACAGGGTCGCTATGGGTCGGGACCGACTTGACGGCACTTAACAATAACTTAAATCTTTACAGCAGCAGAATGCCTCATCTTTCTCCCATGGAACCTCTGGTAGTTTCAAACTGCTGACCTTGAGGTTCACAGTCCCATTTGTAACCCTAGAAATCTGACTTCAGTGGCTTTCTCTCTCTGTTGGCTCTGAAGTGAGGTCTGCTTACTGCTCCCTTGGAGATCTCCTTATATCTTGGCATCTTTCTGATCCCATTTCCTCTCTGATCACTTGTTTTAATTTCTTTTATACCTTAAAAGAGATTGACTCAAAATGCAGCCTACAAGAATCCCATTTCATTTACATAAGAAAAGACACCAATGCCAAATGGGATTATAATCACAGGCTTTTGGCAGGTTAGGATTTAAACACCTAATTTGGAGGTGGGAGCATAATTCCATCCACAACATTTGATTAGTTCCCTACAGCTTTCATAATGAAGTCCCATAAACTGGGTGGATTTTAAGAACAGAAATTTATTGTCTCACAGTTCTGGAGGCTAGAGAACCCGAAATTAGTGTTTCAGCCATGCTGAAACTTTAGAGGTTCTCAGAAAACACTTGGTCCCCGAAGCTCCTAGCTTCTGGTGATGGCTAATGATCACTGATATAACAATCACTGACTTTTATATAAATTACTCCAATCTTTGTCTCTGTTTTCAGAAAACTATCTTCTCTATATCTGTGTGTCTCTTCTCTTTGATGCCACCCCTCATGTTAGATTAGGAAACACCCTACTACAGTGTAACCTCAAGTTAATGGAAAACATCTTCAAAAACTATTTCCAAACAAGATCTCATTCCCACTTATTGGGAGCTGGTATTTGAACATAGCTTTTTAGGAATATACTTTAATCCATAACAAGGAAATACTGGGAACATCAGTCTTCCCTCATGAAGTGTTTATCATAGAGGCACTTGAAGATAATAATCAGGTAATTATAATTGACTTTTCTTAATATTTCTATAATAATATTTGCTAATAAGAGCAAATAAAATAATAGAAAAACATGTATATGATTAAGTAATTTTGGCTGAAAAAGTCTAACTGAGATATAGAATCACTAATGGTCTAAAAATTGCTTTCAAAGCGAGGTACATATAATGGTGTCTATGGTTTGGGCCCGCTCAGATCCATTGCTTGTCTTTTGGGTAAAAGTACTCCACTTGTCCTCTGTCCACCCAACCTTTCCATCATCTCAACCTAAGTGGTTTGGACTAGACTAAAATCCTCTGCCCAGTACAGAAGGAGAAAGTAACAAGTCTGTCAGTTTATATTCTATGTCCCTGGTTAAATTGGTTCTCAACAATGATGTTGAGAGATGGAGCTGCTGGGGACTCTGGACTCAGGGAGGAAGAGGGGCTGTGTGCTGACAGCCAGGGGACAGGTTTGCAAGCTGTATCCTTTGGTTGCTTGATGATGCATGCAGGGGCTGCAATCATTGCGATGAAACAAAATATGATGGGATGAATGTAAAGCTGATGTTCTCCCA
>NW_006408639.1:5665785-5671024 GCF_000296735.1 Chrysochloris asiatica | reverse complement strand
AGTCCCCCAAATAGAGTGAAGAGAAAAAAAAAAAAAAAAAAGAGTCTGAAACATGAGAAAGGGGAACAAGAAGCTAGAGACAGGTTCCACTCTGAAAGCATCATGTGACTTTTGAAACCAGGTCTGTCTCCAGCAGGCTTAATGCCTAAGCTTTTCATATATAAAGGCTAATAACTGTCTTTATTAAGGAAATTTGAGTTAGATCTTACCAGGTACAGCAAAGTGACTCCTAATTGAAACAGTATTCAGAAAAGAGACAGAGGGAAAAATACATAAATAAAGGACATTAATTTAGTCAGCAGGTTACTTTTTCAGGTCTTTTATCCTTCCTTCTTTCTACTTTGTTTTTTTTTTTTGCCAGTCCTCCAATGCACTGTTATGCAAGTAAATGCACACAAACAGGAACTGTCTCCAGCAATGCAACAGGCAAAATCCTTTCCATTCTGGACATATATAAATCTTTGTAAACTTCATTTTCCTTTGGGCTATCTCAACTACTTCCTAAAAAATGGCTCTTTTAAACTATACAGCTTTTGATATTTCCGGGCACATATGGCAAACTCCATCACAATGCACATTTTTCATTGTGTTACCCACAACAGGGCAGTATTTCCTATTCCCACTTTCACTGTGTGGATTCTGACTAATAGAAACCCTAAAGGACAGATAGAACTAACCCAAACTGTTTCCAAGATTATAAATCTTTACAGAAGCCAGCTGTCACTCCCACAGGGGAGCTGGTAGGTTTGAACCACTGACCTGTTGGTGAGCAGTCAAGTATTTTAACTACTATGCTAAGAGGACTTATCCCTGTTACCTATTGGGGGGGAAATTACATATGTATATGTTGTTGTTAGGTGCCATTGAGTTGGTACCAAGTCATAGCGACCTTATGCACAGCAAATGAAACACTGCCCGATCCTGGGCCAACCTCACTATTGTTGCCATGTTTGAGCCCACTGATGCAGCCACTTTGCCAATCCATCTTTCTAGGGGTCTTCCTCTTGTTCTCTAACCATCCACCCTACTGAACATGATATCCTTTTCCAGCGACTGGTCCCTCCTGACAATATGTCCGCGAAGTATGAGAGGTAAAGTTTAGTCATCCTTGCCTCCAAGGAGCACTCTGGCAGCACTTTTTCCAACACAGACCTGTTGGTTCTTTTGGCAACCCATGGTACTTTCAATAGTTTACTCCAGCACCATAACTCAAAAGCATCAATTCTTGTACAGTCTTCTTTATTCACTGTCCAGCTTTTGCATGCATATGAGGTTATTGAAAATAACATAGCTTGGTTATGCACCTTAGTCCTCAAGCTGACATCTTTGCTCTTCAACACTTTAAAAAGGTCTTGTGCAGCAGATTTGCCTAATGCAATACATCCTTTGATTTCTTGACTGCTGCTTCCATGAGTGTTGATAGTTGATCCAAGAAGAACGAATTCCTTGACAACTTCAATCTTTTCAACATTGATAAGAATGTTGTCTATTGGTCCAGTGGTGAGGATTTGTGTTTTCTTTACATTGAGATGCAATCATTGTATGTTAATGTACTAAAAAATTGTTGGTCTCTAGCAGAAACTTACATTCTTTAACAGTGACCTTTGAAAAGATCAGAAGTGGTAATGTTTTCTTTTTTGTTTTTTTTAAATCATTCAACAGAATTTGCTTCTATTCCCTCTGGTTTTTTTTGTTTGTTTGTTTGTTTGTTTTTTGGGGGGGTGGCCTACAGAAAAACACTCAGGAATATATAAACATTTAACAACCAAAGGGCATATTCTGCAAGCCTGCCTCCTAGCCGCCAGTATTTCGTCCCTCTCTTTACATGAGTCCCAAGTCCTCAGCTGCTCCCTCTCTCCATGCCCTCATCTCTGCCTCTATTTCTGATGTCACTGCTTCTCTGGAGAGGGTCCCACATTCTGCTCGTGCTCTTCTCCCTTAGTGGCAATGCTTTTTTATGTGCTTTATGTGTCTTCCTTGTATGCCAGTTAATAATTAAGAATAAAGAAGTGCACCCCCCTCCTATTCTAATTAGACTTAGGGGTGTGGCCTGGGCATATGCATAAGAATCATGAATCCCAAGTATTCTGATGCAGTTGATGTGTGATCATGAACCTGAACTTATGGAAGGAAGTAAGAGTCAGGGAATTGTAGCAAACAAAGTAGGCTGTTTCAAACATGAGATGGCTGCTAGAACCAGGAAAAGAGAGCACTTGGGTAGCTCTCCAATCAGTTGCTAGAAATACCTCTCCTCTAAACCCTGAAGGCGTCCAGAATTTCTTACCATATGTACTCATGGAAGTACCTTCCTTTGTGCAATGGAAGGTAATTTGTTGTTAAGTGCTGCTGAGTGGATTCCAACTCACAACGACTCAGTATAGGGTTTCTGAGGTGCAACTGGTGGGTTTCAACCACTTACTTTGTGGTTGGCAAACCAGTGCTGATCCTACAATGCCATACCAGGACCTGAATAGACCTGCTTTACCTCTTGAAGCATTACAGATATATTATGAATATTACAATCCACGATTATCTGAACTTCTTTATGACTCGGGAAAACAACCAACTACCCCCCCTCTGTCTCCAAGCCTCCTAGAACCACAGCAGCCTCTTTTCATCTAAAGAAAAATACAGCCAAAGTGTTGAGGTTGCCTTTTCTACACTCAGTCACAATTTCACACTTCCTTAGAGACCATCTGTTTTAAGCCCTTCTGGGGTGAACTGCTGTGTTCCTAACTCCTCAGTGACACCCTCTGTTCCCCACTGCCTTCTTTGACATTAAATTGCCTGAACACAGAATGCCTGCAGGCGGTACTTTCATGTTACATGCACCACAGCTCCTCAAGTAATATTCATGAACCCTTTGCACCTGTTTTTTTGGCAGCTACCATACTCCATGTCTGTCTTTCCTTGAATGTTTCAAGTTTTTAATTTGGCACATAGTGAATGCGTCAATATATATACTCGGAAGCGTGAAAGGGAGTAATCTGGGAGCTGTTCAAAGCAAAATTGTAACAACATATTTCTAACAGGAAGGATGCACTAAACTTGAACTTACCATGCTTCTCTTTCTGGTGGGTAATTACTTGTATTATTTCGCATATTGTTTCTTAGGAGATAGGGTGGTCATGATGTCTAAGCTGAAGGTGAAGAGGAGGCAAATGCTGAGATACAGTTCACAGTAAGCAATTAGCTGCAGGCACAGGGCTGTCTGGTGGGGCACTGATATTTTCAGTGAAAGTTGGTATGGAAAACAAAACCAGACTGATGCACGTCACCCACAGACTGAACTAAAGAAGGATGGTAGAGTGGATGAATACAACCCACAAGCAGCCATATTTGGCCGACATGTGCTTATGTTCCCTATTTAAAGCCATAACAAATAAGAAAAAAATTCTTCTGCTGTTAGCCGCTATCAAGTTGGCCTTAACTCATGGGATCCCATGCATGACACAAATGAATGCTATTGGGTTCTGCATCATCCTCATGATTGGTTGCAGATGTCACCATTATGATCCATCAGGTTTTTCATTAGCTGAAATTTGAGAATAGATTGACAGACCTTTTGACCTAGTCTGCCCTGCTGAAATCAGTTTAGCATCACAGCAACATACCAGCCTCCAGTGGCAGAAGAGAGGAGATTGTGCATGAAGCCCAATGGCTGGCAATCCAACTAAAACTACATCTCCCTCACAGAAGGTGAAAATCCTACAGGTGATCCTCCAGTGCCTACAGAGGGCAGTCATACTGCTATTGCTTAAGTGTTAAGTGAATCCAGACAGGCATGGTGCTAAGTAAAAATGCTTACTAGGACCTGTTTTGCTTAACCCACAGCAACCCTACAGATTGCTACCATCTCCTCCTCATCTGGTGATGCAGAAAGAGAGTCCAGAGACAAATCACACAGACTAGGTTGCAGAAGAGGCACTGGAACTGGACCCTTCTGAGGTCACAGCCATATTCTTAGCAACACTGCCTTATATAATGGTCTATGCATTTTGCCAACAAATCAAAAATTGTCATGAAATGTGAGTGACGTCAGATTTTCAGTCCAGCCCTATTTTTTAGATAAGGGGAAAAAAAGTTTGACAGAAATTAGATGATTTACCCAAAGTCACAATATATTCAGTGATAAGACCCTAACCAGATCCTGACTTGATAATTACTAATTGAATGTTCATCACATCGCCCCACATTTTCTCAAGTCTATTGAATGAACAAAAGTAGATTGAGTCTGCTTCTACCACCCAGAAATATTGTAGAATGGAATGCTGGAACCATCCGTTAGAGGAAGAAAAAAACAAACAAACCAATAATTCATTTTGTCAATATTTATGTCTTGAAACCTTGGTTCAGGAGGAAATAAGTGAAAACCTATCTTCTTTCAATTGAAAGTAGAATGGATAAATGTGATTCATTATGAGCTCTGCTTGTTACTAATTCTTTCCAATTACAGTTATTCTTTTATTTTTAATTACCAGCATACTGATAGACAGAAGGGATATTTTGTCCTAAAGTATCCTTTATAGAAATTTATAAAAGAGGGATTTATTACCTTTCAAAATGGCAAGCATAAAATTTGCATGTAATTATTGGGCATTCTGCCTTTTTTGTGTCATTCTGTCATAAGGTAAAGTGGCATGCACGCCAATTTGGGCAAACACAAAGAAATAACTCTTCCTGTAAAGAGATAAATGGCAGCAGAAAATGCCATTGAGTTGGATTCATAGGCTTATAAAAAGAAGGGGATAAAACATGTTTTCTTGGCTTTCCTAAGATTAGGCAAAAAGCATGTTCATTAAATTGCTGAGCCTTTTGAATAAGTAATCCATCTATCCTGTTCACTTCAGTGTCAAATGATGCTCAACTCCATTCCCAGAGACCTGTAACCCGATGGGCATGATCTTTCCCACTTTTATAAAAAAGGAATCTGTTTGCTGAAGCAACATGCCTTTAAAGTAAGGAAACAAATTGGTGTGCTAATAGACTAAACATCTTTCATTAATTCAACAAATATTTACTGAGCACCCACTATGTGCCAGATTCTATCCAAAATGCTGAGGCTAGATAGAGAAATCATGAAATACATTGCCTTACAAGATCTAGCATTCCAAGTTGGGAGAATTAGACTATACATCTGTCATATTAGTTGTTACTAAGTTAATTCCAAATCACAGCAAATCCATCTACTTCTGAAATATCAATCATTAAAAACCTGTATGTGCCCATAGGGTTGTTT
>NW_006408639.1:5656792-5665380 GCF_000296735.1 Chrysochloris asiatica | reverse complement strand
TCATCAGGCCCGCCTAGACAGACTGGCTACTACTCAGTGGAGATTCTACCTTCCTCCAAGCCCTCTGAATCTAGGTTCCCCCTTGAAAGCTTGTAAGCCAGTCACTTCTTGCCTTTGTAGCCTCCCTCACCCCATCCCTGTCTACTCTGTGTCCCATAGGGTTTTTAATGACTGATATTTTAGAAGTAGATTATCAAGACTTTCCTTTGAGGTACCTCTGATTGCACCATTCAGGGGCTTTGTAAAAGTACTTACTATTGAAATACTCATAGAAATGTTTAACAATCCACACTGTATAAGCTACCACAGGTTACTGCTATATCCTAATTTTATAGATTACAAAAGAAAAGCACAAGGGGAAAAATTCAATTTATGAAATCTGGCATATCCAGTTAATTGTCATGATATTGTTTTCTTTTTCTTTCTCTCAAGGGATGTAAATAGAATGGAATTGGGCACTTTAACTATTTACAACATGTGAACATTACTTCCAGTGAAGGGGTATATAGCATGGACTTCCCATGACGGTGCCTGCGTTCATATCTGAGACCTTCCACTATGTGTGGAGGTGGTTATGGGTTGTGGAGATGGTTCCAACTCACAGTGACCCGGCATATGGCTTCCCAGGCTGTCAATCTCTCATCTTTCTCCCGTGGAACCACTGATACTTTTGAAGTGCTGACCATGAGGTTAGCAGCCCGACTCATAACCACTGTGTAGCCTTTAGTCAATGACTTACATTCTGTGCCTCACCTTCTTCCTTTGTGACGTGGAGTCAGTAATACTGCCTACCTTTCAGGGGTTATTCATGAGCAGTGAATGCTTTTTAGAACAGTTTCCTATTGTTTGTTTGTTGTTATTAGGTTCTGTTGAGTCAGTACCAACTCACAGAGACCCCACGTACAACAAAACTAAACTTTTCCCAGTTACCTGCCAACCTTACAATCATTGCTACAGCTGATCTCACTGCTGCTGCCAGAGCGCCAGTTCATCTAGTTGGGGGTCTTGCTCTGTTTTCTCCTAACCCTCCACTTTACCAGGCATGATGCCTTCTCCAGAGACTGGTTTCACCTGATAATATGTCCAAATTCCAACACAGATTTGTTTGTTCTTTTGGCAGTCTATGGTACTTTTAATATTCTCCTCCAACACCATAACTCAAATGCATCAATTCTTCTGCAGTCTTCTTTATTCATTGTCCAACTTTCGCATGCGTATAAGGGGTGCACTTTAGTCCTCAATCTGATATCTTAGCTCTTGAACACTTTAAAGAGATCTTATGCAGCAGATTTGCCTAATATAATATGTTGTTTGATTTCTTGACAGCTGCTTCTAAGAGTGCTGATGGTTGATCTGAGCAAATTGAAGCCTTTGACAATTTCAATCTTTTATTCTCTTCTCTGATCGCATTAGCTACGACTTTTAGCACACTATTTAATCCGAGTGGTAAGAGGATACATTTTTGTTTTGTTCCTAGTCTTATAGGGAAAACACGTAGTTTCTCTCTATTAAGTATGATGCAGGTTTCATATTAGATAGATGAAGTTCCCCTCTATTCCTAATTTGTTGACAGTATTAATACTCTGATAATACTTTAATTGTCTATTGCTTATAATCTCTTTGAAGAATAGGAATTAGAGATCGTGAGCTCTTTATTCCTTATCCCTTACTCATTTTGCCATACTGCTGATATAATGCATCTTTAATTAAAGACATAATGAGTGAAAGAAATATTTTGCCTAAGAATACAAATTACTATGTAGCATTTAATATGTAAAGTGTTCATTTCTCTTAACACTTAAAAGACGTCCTTTGCAGCAGATTTTCCCTGTGCAGTATGTTGTTTGATTTCTTGGCTGCTGTTTCCACAAGCTTTGATTGTGGTTCCAAGCAAAATAAAGTCTTTGACAACTTCAATCTTTTCTCTGTTCATCATAATGTTTATTGGTCCAGTTGTGAGAATTTTTTTCATTCTTTTTATAGGTTGTAATCCATATTGAAGGCTGTATTCGTTGTTCTTCCTCAGTTTCAAGTCTTCTTCATTTTCAACAAACAAGGTTGTATCATCTGTACATACAGATTGCTAGTGAGCTTTTCTGCAATCCTGATGTCTGATTCTTTTTCATGTAGTCTAGCTTCTTGGTTGATTTGCTCATCATACAGATTTAACAAGTGTGGGGAGAGGGAACAACCCTGACACATACCTTTGCGGATTTTAAACCACATAGTATCCACTTAACGCTGCTCAAATGACTACTTATTGGTGTACGCACAGGTTTCTTATGAGCAAATTGAAGCGTTCTGGAATTTCCTTTCTTCCATAGCTTGTTATGATCCACACAACTGAATGCTTTTGTGTATTCAATAAAAAACAAGTAGATATTTTTCTTCGATTATCGGCTTTAGCCAAGATCCAGCAGATATCAACAATGTTATCCCTTGTTCTATGGCCTCTTCAGATTTCAGCTTGAATTTCATGTAGCTCCCTATTGATGTACTGTTGCAACCATTTTTAAATTATCTTCAACAATATTTTACTTGTATGTGCTACTACTGGTATTAAGTCATACAGCAGAGGTCTTTAGAACATTTTTATAGAAAATTACTAAAATGTGTGAGACATTTTGCTAACAGAAGGAATTCAGTGTAATATCAAGATGTTGTTTTTGCTGTTGGTGGTGGGTGCCATCCATTGGGCTCTGACTCATAGTGATCTTATGCATAACAGAACACTCCCCAGTTCTGAGTCCTCCTCGCAACTACTGTGTTTGAGTCCACTGTTGCTGCCACTGTGTTAATCCATCTCATGGGGGTGGGGGGATGGGGGTGGTTATGCTACTTCCTGGTGTAGCACTGTAATAAGCACTGGACAGCCACTGCTACCATGACCTCAGTCCTTGTGGGATTATACTGCTTTTTTGGACTATTATGAATCATAATGCTGTGGACATTGCTGAACAAATTTTTGCATGGATTGCTGTTGAGTCACATCTGACTCATTAGTGACCCTATGTAAGATGTTAGAGGAGCAACTGATGGGATATTCTTTCAATTATCCTGAATATTGTGTAGGAAAGAATGAACACAGTATGACTAACTGATGTGTTTTGAAAGGCCACCTTACAAGTGTAACCTGTGAACCCTACTCTAAGACTGAAACTCAAAGGGAACTCATGAGCAGGGATGTAAGCTTGCTGGCGACCACAGTGGTCTACTGGTGAGTGGCAGAGGGGGAAAGACAGCAATGAAGAAATGGGATGAGTTCAACCATGTTCCATAGACTTCCTTTCAACTGGAGATGAGAGAGAGAAGAGGAAAGGCTGGTTGGTCCAAAGTGTGGTCACACCTGAACCCATGGATAAAGACACAGCCACGGAGGGCTAGAGCTGAGAGTGAAACATTCAGCTGATATGAAATGAGGGGAGATGCACAAGAACATCCAAACTTGCAGATAGTACCCATTTGACCTAGCCTCCACAGCTTGATAATCAGAACTTGATTATTGTTGTTATGTGCCGTGGAGTTGGTTCCAACTCATAGCGACTCATGGTTTCTGAGGCTGTGAATCTTTATGGGAACAGAAAGCCTCATCTTTCTCCTGCGGTACAGCTGGTAGTTTTGAACTGCTGACTTTGAGGTTTGCAGCCTGATTCATAACCACTACACTACCAGAGCTCCTTAGAACTTGATTAGAGGAAGATAAAACAAACAAAAATAATAATAAAACATTTTTTGATAAAGGAAATGAGGATAAATTGCTACAATTTGATGAAATTGACCTCTACTCATGGATATAGAAGCTCAAAATACCAACAGCACCTACAATGTTCAATAGACTCCTGTGAGCCCGGGTGGAGACCTGGTTCTCCAGAAGTTTGTCAAGACCTGGAGACTCTTAGGGACAGAGTCAGTGACATTGCCACAGAGGACTAGAGTGGAGAGTGAAGCAACAAAGAAGAGAAAAAAGAAAGAGTAATCTGATACAATTTGATGAACTTGACCTACATCTATGGATGCAGTAGCTCAAAAGAGGGAAACAAATCTTTACAGCAAGGATCACACCCACCCACTCCACACACAGAGTAGACAGGGATGGACAACTTGGACATTGGCTACCCAAAGTGCGGGGGCTACAAAGGCAAGAAGTGATTGGCTTACAAGCTTTCAAGAGGGGATCTAGATCCAGAGGGTGGGGAGGAAAGTAGAATCTCCACTGAGTAGTATCCAATCTGTCTAGGAGGGGCTGATGGAAGGAAATGCGGATAGGTCTCTTGTGATACAATAGTGAATAATTGTTATCAGGACTGATTGTGAGGGTTGAAAATGTGAAGGTAGACGTTTTGTAGCAAGGAGGTGAGTGATTAACTTTTCATTCTAGGAGCGGAGGTTCATGGGACCATCAAGGGAGAAAAGCAGAGAGCGGCATGCTACCCTGAGAAGCAGTGGGGCCAGAGATGGAGGCAGAGGCGATGGCATGGATAGATGGAGCAGCTGGGGACTTTAGACCCAGAGAGGGAGAGAGGCTGTGTGCTGACCACCGGGAGCCGGAGGGAGGGCAGGCTTGCAGGGTATACCCTGTGTTTGGTTGATGATGCATGGAGGAGATTGTAACCATGGCAATGAAATGATATATGATAGTATGAATGTAAAACTAATGTTCTCCCATGTAAACTGTCACATAATTCACAATAAAACACTTAAAAAAAAAAAAAAAGAGAGGGAAGGAGTCTTCACATCAAGTATCTATGCTGTCCCCACTGTATGCAGGGTAGGTAGGGACAAGCAACTTAGACACTGGCTACCTTAAATGAGGGGACAATAAAGGCACAAAGTGACTGGCTTACAAGTTTTCAAGAGGGAATTTAGTTTAAGAGTGTGTGTGGGAAAATAGAGTCCCTACTGAATAGTTTGTATGTTGTCTAGATGGGTCTGGTGAGAAGAGATGGGGATAAGATTCTTATGATTCAATCGTGGCTAACTGTCATCATGACTAATTACAATTGTCACAATTGTAAAGGTAGATATTATGCAACAAAAATGGGGAGTAGTTAATCTTACAGTCCAGAAACAGAGGACCCTAGGATCATCAAGAGAGAAGAGCATAAGCCGAATGTGGGACCCTATCCAGAGAAGCAGCGACACCAGAGATGGAGACAGAGATGGGGACATGGAGTGAGGGAGCAGTTGAGGACTCTGGGGTCATGCAAAGAGAAGGACTGAGAGATGGTGGCCACGAGGCAGACTTGCAGAATGTGCAGAATGTGTCTAAGTGATAAAAAAACAAAAAAAAAAAAAAGCTAAAATGAATAGAGAGAAATACTGTTAACTGATGGTACATGGAGGGGTTTACAATCATTGCAATGAAACAAAGTCTATGATTTGTTGAATGTAAAACTGACGATCTGCTCTGTAAACTTTCACTCAATTCACAATAAAAAACTTAAAAAATTTTTTTTTCACCTGTGGCTGGCCTTGGGCTCCTCTCTAGATCACTGTTCGGCTCAACATGGCACCAGGTAACTCAGGAGAATGTGCCCCCTCTACCTTCTGGGTGGGCAAATAATATGCAGTATAGCTTTCTTTCTATACCACAGGGGATCTGACAGTCAGGAATCCCATTAGGACCTTGTTAAGGGCCTGCTTTGTTGTTTAAGAACACTTAAATACCATCAAGTTGGTTCTGACTCATAGCAAGCCTGTATATGGTTTCCAAAGAACAGTTGGTGAGTCTGAACTGCTGACCTTATGATTCAAACCAACCTTGTGGTCTAGTCCAGTGCTTATCCTACAGTACCACACCAGGACTCCGGCTATATGTGCATTATTGATGTGCAAGATATCGGGATAGATTTTTTTTTTTACTATTATTTTAAATGTGAAATGTCAGATAATGAGACAATCAGTAAGTGATGAGTAGGTGTAATCAAGAAAAATATGCATATGGAGATAACAGAGAGGCTATTTTGATGAACTGAGAAAAAGATGTAACAAATAATAACCAAGGGTAGTGATTTGAAAGATATGGTAATTAAAATGACTAATTATGAGTCTTTATGTAGCACTCAAAACGTAATAGGACATAAAATGGGAGAAAATATTCACAAATCATATATTTGATAAGGGTCTAGTACACTGAATATATAAAGAACTCTTGCAACTCAACAAAAGTAAGATAAACAACCCAATTAAAAAATAGGCAAAGGACTTGAATAGGCACTTCTTCAAAGATAATGTGCAAATTGCCAGTAAATAAAATTAATGTTCAACATCTATAGTCATTAAGGAGATTAATTCAAAACCACAAAGAGATACCACTTCATTCCCACTAGGATGGCTATTATCAGAAATATAAAAAAGGAAAATGTTGGAGAACATGCAGAGGGAGTGGAAGCTTCAAACATTGCTGGTGGGGATATAAAATGGTACAGTCCA
Organism: Chrysochloris asiatica; assembly: GCF_000296735.1. Classification (NCBI taxonomy): domain Eukaryota; kingdom Metazoa; phylum Chordata; class Mammalia; order Afrosoricida; family Chrysochloridae; genus Chrysochloris; species Chrysochloris asiatica. The sequence continues at coordinate 5,658,948 of NW_006408639.1, read as the reverse complement.
TGAGGCAAAGAGCATGGCAGTTATTGAAAATGTTATAGTACCCAGCAATTTTACTAAGCAGTATTTACCTGTGTCAGGGGTCCCCAAGACCACTCTGATGTTTGAGGGATCACTAAGATGATGCACAAGACAGTCATAGTCTTATCCATGACTGGGACTGATTGCTGAGAAAGGACACAAAATCAACTGAGCGAAGGGAAAAGTCATGAGAATGAAGACTGGAGGAAACCAAGCGCAAGCTTCCAGAGTCCTCTCCCAATGGACTCCCACAGAACGTGCTGCTGAATTTCCCTAGTAACCAGTTATGAAAGCATGTGCGAAACGTTGTCTGCCAGGGAAACGCAATAGAAACTTAGCACCCAGAGTTTTCCTTGAGGGTTGCTCATACAAGCAGCTCTGCCTGTTTCCCAAAGGAAAGCGATGTTTAGTACAAACCATTTTCTTTGCACAAACCGTGTAGGTACAGTGAGACACTTTTGTCATAGGAACCCTCCCCAATCTGTACTCCCAGATGCCCACCACACACCACACTTTTAACCAAGCCTTAAAAATCTATATTCCCCAAAGCACAGCAGTTAAGGCTGCTATGTTAACTCTTTTCTGAACAGTTCTCAAGAGAACTGAAAGCATGTTTCCAAACAAAAACTTGTACATGATTGTTCACAGCAATATTATTTATAATAGCTCCTAAAGCAGAAACAACCCAAATGTCATTGGCAGATGGATGCATACACAATTGTGATATATTCATGCAACTGGGTATTATTTAGCCATTAAAAGGGAATAAGGTTATATAGTCCTGAGTGTTTTTGTGCGCATCTCCCCCGCCCCCAACAAAACAAAAACAAAAAACCAGAGGGAATGGAAGCAAATCCTGTTGAATGATGATGCACAGAGGAGAATGTAATAATTACAATGAAACGATGGTGTAAAAACAATGTTCTCCCCCGTATAAACTATCACTCAGTTCACAATAAAAACTTCTAAAAAAAAATGGGGGGAATGAGGTATTGACACATGCTATCATGGTCCTCCTATGGCACTATATAAGCACTAGATCACTAAACACAAGGTTGCTGGTTCAAAGCTACCAGCTGCTCCTTAGAAACCCAATACTGGTTCATTGTGATTTGGAAACGACTGGATGGCACGTAACAACAACATGACATAATGAGCCTGGAAATAATTGTACTTAGTGAAAGAAGCCAGATACAAAAAGCCACTTATTGCAACATTCCATTTATCTGAAAAATCCAGAAACAACTCATATCTCGAGACAGAAAGTAGCTTGGTGGCCTCCAGGGAATGGAGACAGGGAAGAATTGGGAGTGAGCACTCCAGGTACCCAAAGAAAGCTGGGTCACCTGAGTGATAGCCAGAAGGTCTGTGTTTCAAATCCATCAGCCACTTTGGGGAAGAAAGATGTGAAAGTCTACTTCTCTGTAGATTTTTAGTTCTGAAAACCCTGTGGGTGTAGTTCACTATACATCGATTCAATGGAAACAGGCTCATACAAAGGAAATCTGGGTGTCACAAAAGTAAGTGCTTGACAACTAGCTGAAATATTAACGATTCAAATCTACCCAGGGGTGTCTCAGAAGACAGTACTGGTAATCTGGTTCCCAAAGGCCAACAGCCTTGAAAACAGTGGGAAACAGTTCTACTCTGCATGGAATTGACATGAATCCTAGTGAACAAAAGCAACAACATTATTAGGTCTAGAGTCCCTGGGTGGGGCAAATGGTTACGGGCTTCAGTCCATCCAGAAATACCTCAAAAAGAAGGACCAACTATCTATAAGTGATTGAAATAAGCCATTGAAAATGCTAGCAAGTACAGTTCTCTGACACACACAGACTCACCATGAACTGAATTAGATTTAAAAGCAACTAACAGATACAATTTACTAACAGGTCCACGGTTGGTTTTTTGACGTCGTGGACACGCATGTTCTGCAACTGGATAGTAGTGATGATTGCACAACATTGTGAATGTACTAAAAACCACTGAATTTATATATTAAGAGTATTACAATGGTGATGTTTACCTCAATTAAAACAAACACAAAAAACTCCAGAGGATGCTGTTATGGAAAGTACACCTTTCAGTTTAATTTAAACAGATCTATTATGGAGCTCTGGTAGCGTAGTGGTTAC
>NW_006408639.1:5643191-5656443 GCF_000296735.1 Chrysochloris asiatica | reverse complement strand
AAAAAGAGGAAGACCCCCAATGAGGCGGATTGGCCAGGTGGCAGCATTGATGGACTCAAGTGTGGCAGCGGTAGTGAGGTTGGCCCAGGATAGGACATTGTTTCGTTCTGCTGTGCATGAGGTCGCTATGAGTCGGTTCCAACTCGATGGCACCTAACAACAACGATCATTGGTGTGAAGAGGCCTGGTGCAAAAGATCGATGGTTTGAATCCATCAACCACTCCTTGGGAGATAAGACCTGCCAATCTGTTCCTGTAAAGACTGCTGTTGTTTTTAGGCGCTGTAGAGTTGGTTCTCACTCACAGTGACCCTGTGTACAACAGATCGAAACACTGCCCAGGTCTGCACCTCCTCTAATTCTTGCTATATTCAAGCCCATTGCTGTAGTAACTGTGGTCAGTCCATCTTGTTCTGAGACTTCCTCACTTCTGCTGACCCTTCACTTTACTAAGCATGATGTCCTTTTCCATCAATTGGTCCCTCCTGCTGACTTCTCAAAAGTGTGTTAGACAAAGTCTTGCTATCCTCTCTTCTAATAAATATTCTTGTTGTAATTCTTCCAACACAGATTGTTTACTCTTCTGGAAGCCCATTGTTGTTAATGGCCTTTGAGTCGATTCTGATGCATAGCGACCCTGTATAGGGTTTCCAAGGAGCAGCTTGTGAGTTTGAACTCCCGACCTTGCAGTTCAAACAACTATGCAGTCTGACGCATTAGCCCACAGACCCACAACAGGAAGTCAATTAGATAGTTAATATTCTTTGTCAATATCAATACCATAATTGAATGATGTCCACTGTTTTTCAGTTTTTCTTATTCATTGTCCACCTTCACACCGTGTAGGAAGAAATAGAAAATAACATGATTTGAGTTAGGCACACCTTGATTTTTAAAGTGACATCTTTACCTTTTAACACCTTGAAGAAATCTTTTGCAGCAGAATTGCCCAATGCAATATGTTATTTGATTTCAGGATTGCTACTTCCAGGAATGTTGACCCAAGTAAAATGAAATCCTTATCAACTTCAATCTTTTCTCCACTTATATTGATGTTGCTTATTGGTTCAGTTGTGAGAATTTTTGTTTTATGTTGAGGTATATTCTGTATTCAAGATGAAAGTCTTTGATCTTCATCAGTAAGTGTTTACAAGTGTATATCACAGATTGTTAATAAGCCTTCCTTCAATTCTGATGTCATATTCTTTTTCATATAGTCCAGCTTCTCAGATAATTTGCTCAGCATACAAACTGAATATGGTTAAGTATGGTGAAAAGATACAACTCTGACATATACCTTTCTCGATTTAAAATATGGCAATATCCCCTGCCCCCTTGTTCGTTTCTTAGTCTATGTACAGATTCTGCATGAACATAACTAAGTGTTTTGGAAATCCCATTCTTCACAAAGTTCAATGTGTTCTATAACTTATTATGATCTACAAAGTTGAATGGCTTTGAAACACAGGCAACATCTTTCTGGTACTGTCTACTTTCTGTCAAGATACTCCTTGCTCCATATCCTCTTTTAAATCTGTCTTGGATTTCTGGAAGTTCCCTGTTGACACATTGATGTAACCATTTATGAATAATATCCAGCTAAGGAGCTCTGGTAGCGTAGTGGTTACGAATCGGGCTGCGAACTGCAAGGTCCGCAGTTTGAAACTACCAGCTGCTCCGTGGGAGGAAGATGAGGCGATCTGATCCCATAAAGATTTACAGCCTCGGAAACCCTGTTCAGGGTCGCTAAGGGTCGAAACCGACTCAACAGCACTTAACAACAACAACAACGTTTTACTTGTGTATAATATTAATATTGCTCAATCATTTCTGGATTACATTGGATCACATTTCTTTGGGATGGAAACAAATATGGATTCCTTTTAGTTGGAGAGTAGCCCTCCAATTATCTTGGCATTGCTGAGTGAGTACCTCCAGTGTTACATGCATTTGTTGAAGTATCTCAATTGGTATTCCGTCTGAATTCCTGAAACCTTGTTTTTTTTTGTTTTTTTAACTGAGGCTTGGGAGAAGTCCAAGAAAAGTTTAGCTTAATTTGATTCTTACTATAAACACTATTTTGAGATGACATCTTTTATTATTTAAGTGCCTCATGTCCTCGGTAAGTGGTCTTATAATGGTTTTATTTATATTATTACACGACACTAATTTTATTTAACTGACCAGTTACAGATTGAAAAGATCAAAATTGATCAGAAATATAGCAGCTTTCTTCATGATTAACAATTTTCTGTTGTCAAAGAATAGAAAATTAACAGGTAGATTCACAATCTCATTTCTGTAATTAGATCTCTGCTTTCTTCCTCAAACAAACAAAAAATGAATTCACTCACTGGGAGGTTGATGCAAGGAAGTGGATGCAAAGAGGGAGAATTGGAGAAAAGAGCATGTACAAAAGGAATGATCACTTTAAGGTGAATACTTTGATCTGGGCTCATCTCCTAATGATAATTATGTTGATTTGGATACATTACCTCTCTTTCTGTGCCCCAGAAGAATTTAAGGAAATCTATGAAGATTTCTCTATAACATCTTTCTGTAAGTTTATTTGTAAAGAGTTCTTTAATCATAACATTTTGATTTTTGTAAGTGATCCCAAAGTTTCACCTGATATCTTTTGATTTTGCCTATGTACTATTTCAAACTGTCATTCCCCCAAAAATCATCACCTAAAGCCATGGTAGGTATTTGTGAATTTAGGGGTTTCCATATGCCAAAGATCTTCTTGTACTTAGGTGCCACTGAGTTGATTCCAACTTCTAGGGATGCCTTGATTTTCAGTTCCTTTACACCATAATAAAGTATTCATATGCTAATATTTTAATTCAAGAACAATGTATATAAAAATCTATAGTTCTCCCCTCTCATATGATTATTGCTTGTTATCAGTCCATCTTCTTTAACCATTTAAACCATTGGAGCCTTGGTGTGACACTGGAGGATAAGCACTTGACTGCAAGTTTGGTTGGAACTGTAAGGTCGGCAGTTCAGACTCACCAGTAGACTCCTATATAGGGTCTCGGTGGGTCAGAACTGACTCGATGGCACTTAACAACAACAACAACAACTATGCTACTTCCTGGTGTAGCACTGTAATAAGCACTGGATGGCTAACCACAAGGTCCATGGTTTAAATCCATTGCGAGTTGGAACCAACTCCACATCACTTAACAACAATGCTACTTCTAACCTCAGCATTAGGATTAATACAATGCACAATAAGCATTCAGTAGGGGGCAGTGGAAGGAGCTCTGGTAGTGTAGTAGTTACAAATTGGGCTGTGAACTGCAAGGTCAGCATTTAGAAACTACCAGCTGTTCCGCAGGAGAAAGATGAGGCTTTCTGCTCCAGTAAAGATTTACAGCCTCGGAAACCCTGTACAGGGTGGCTATGAGTCGGTTCGGACTCCACGGTACATAACTGCCACCACCACCAGGGGGCAGTGGTGACTCAACACTAGGACGCTTGATTTCATATGGGAGACCTGAGTTGGATTCATGCCATTAAACCTCATGTGCAGTTACTACCTAGAGATTTGTGTGTTGCTATGATACTGAAGTAGCTTAAACTATTTACTGATGAAGATCACAGCCCACAACCTTTAGTATGGATTGCATCTCAATCTAAAGAAAACAAAAATCTTCACCATTCGACCAATAAACAGAATCCATATCAAAGGAGCTCTGGTTGCGTAATGCTTATGAATTGGGCTGCGAACCTCAGGGTCAGCAGTTCGAAACTACCAGCTGTTCCGCAGGAGAAAGATGAGGCTTTCTGCTCCTGTAAAGATTTCCAGCCTCGGAAACCCTGTACAGGGTTGCTATGAGTCAGAACTGACTCCACGGCACATAACCACCACTACCATATCAATGGAGAAAAGATTGAAGTTGTTAAAGACTTCATGTTGCTTAGATCAACCATCAACACTCTTGGAAGCAGCAGTCAAGAAATCAAACGATGCATTGCATTACGTAAATCTGCTGCACAAGACCTTTTTAAAGTGTTGAAGAGCAAAGATGTCAGCTTGAGGACTAAGGTGCGCCTGACCCAAGCCATGGTATTTTCAATATCTTCATATGCATGTGAAAGTTGGACAATGAATGAGGAAGATTGCAGAAGAACTGATGCATTTGTGTTATGATATTGGAGGAGAATATGAAAAGTCTCATGGACTGTCAGAAGAACAAACAGATCTGTGTGGGAAGAAGCATAGAGAGAGTGCTCTTTAGAAGCCAGGATGGTCAAACTTTGTCTCACCTACTGAGGACATGCTATCAGGATGTACCAGTCACTGGAGAAGGAGTTCATGTTTGGTAAAGTGGAGGAGCGGAGAAAAAGACTAAGACCCCCAACAAGATGGATTGGCACAGTGGTGGCATTGTTGGCTTCAGACGTAGCAACAATGGTAAGGTTGGTCCAGTACCGAGGAATGTTTCATTCTGTTGTGTATGGGGTCACACTGAGTCAGTACTGACTTGATGGTACCTAACAACAACAATGACACTGAATAGATTCAACAGGAGCTATCAAATTAAGATGGACTAGGAAGAAATTCCTGGTAATCAACTTTTGACAAATCAGCCAATGTCAACATTAGGGACCACAATCTTCTGATTGCCTTGTGCATGGGCTCACCAGGAGTAATACTGCACCTGATTATTAGTCCTGGTGTGGCGCTGTAGGATAAGCACTGCACTAGAAACTGCAAGGTCGGTGGGACAAACACATCAACTGTTCTATAGAAACCCTGTATAGGGTTGCTGTGAGTCTAAACTGACCTGCTGGCACTTAACAACTGTTAGTTCTCACTGGCAATTATGGGATTACTTTGGTTTGCTCCCTCACTGAATACTGTTTCCTACAATAACTGTGACTTATGAAATTGAAAATTTGATTGGCTTGGTTTTGTCTTTGAACCAATGACTCCTCACCTTTGGCAACGTGACCCTTCTACACAGGTACACATGAAAGATATGATTGTCCTATCACTCTTAGTGAAGAAATGTCTTTAGTCACTACACTTCCTTAACTGGCTCTTTTTTATACAGGTAGCCCTGACTTAACCACATATTCAAGTTACAACAAACTTGACAAAGAATCTAATTCCCTGGCGGTACAATCAAGGAAAAAAAAAAATGTCTCTAGGCACCACATTTCCATACGTGGCCCTTCTTATTTATACAGGTAACTCAATTTACCACATTTTACTACAAACTTTACTTACATCTTCACTTACTATATAGAGTTGTCATTAAGGGCCATGGAATCAGTTCCAACTTAGGGACCCTGTATAGAGTATCCGAAAAGAGCTGGTAGATATGAACTGCCGACCCAGTGCTTACCCTAAATAATAATAATATTAAATTATTTATATATATATATATATATATGGTGGTGATGTACCGTGGAGTCAGTTCTGACTCACAATGACGTATAGGGTTTCTGACACTATAAATCTTTACAGGATCAGAAAGCCTCATTTTTCTCCTGCTGAGCAACTGGTAGTTTTGAACTGCTGACCTTGAGATTAGCAGCCAGACTCTTAACACGTACACTACCACTGAGTCATAACTGCCTCCTTGTGAAAAGCATGTTTTGCATTGCATTATTCCTAACAGTGAAGTTGGATGTATCAACTCGATGGCGCACTTAACACCAATGTGCACGTATATACACATGGAGTCCTGGTGTGGCCCTGTGGAATAAAGCAATAGACCACAAGGTCAGTGGTTCAAACTACCTGTGTAGTTACATCATTTCTTAAAAGTGTACATACATTTATTTTTGGAACAATGAAAAGGGCACCATTTTGGAATAAAATATGTCTGGTTTTAAATCCCAGTATTCCTCTTTACAGCTCCGAAATACTGGACTGATTCTTTAACTCTGATGAAGATGTCTTTATAATCATAATACCAAAATATCCAAACCAACTACCACTGAGTCACTTTAGACTTACACGAGCTTTATAGGAAGGTCACATGAGAAATACTCTTTAGGGTTTCTGAAACTGTAAATATTTACAACAGACTGCCTCATTGTTCTCCCACACACTTGATGGGTTACAACTATCATCCTTGTGGTTAGCAACCCACCCCGAGGCTAATTAACCCATTTAACAGAATCATTATAATTATTGTTTAAAGAATTGATATAAATTTAGAAAAAAAACGTATGTAAATACTTTGCTTGATAAGCAGTTGACATTCAATTCAATATTAAATTGTTTGTGCTGTGAGTATTATCATGTCTAGTTCTGTAAGGAAGGAGGAAGCCCTGGTGTGGTGAGGTGGGTTAATGCACCGGACTGCAAAGGTGGTTTGAACCACAAGGTCGGTGGCTGAAGTTCACCGACTGCTTCTCTGAAACCCCAAACAGGGTCGCTGTGGATCAGAACCACCTAAACGGCACTTACCAACAATAACAAGAAAGATAAATTCTATAGTAATCACGACAGTTGTCACTACCAACGCTGTCGAGTCAACTCGGATTCATGGTGATCCACTGTGTGCCAGAGCAGAGCTATGCCCCACAGGGTTCTCTCTGACTGAGTTTTCAGAAGTAGATTACCAGGCCTCCCTCTAGGATCCTCTAGGTGAGCTCCAACCTCCAATCTTTTCTTTAGTAGCTGAGCAACCCCCGGGGAATCCACAGAAGCTACCATTAACAAAGCAGGTTCTCTGTCACAAGCCCTCTGCTAAGTGTTTCACATGCAATGGCTCAGATCACCCATGAAAAAGGAACCATCCATCATCCAGATGTTGCAGATAAGAGCACTTAGACTTGGGGAAGAGTTCCTTTCACAAGACAAGGTAGATGTACCACAGAGTTAAGAATCCAAAGTCGTCTTCTTCTATATTTCATATGGACTTCTTTCTATATGGAACCCTGGTAGTGCAGTGGATTAAACATCAGGCTGTTAACTACAAAGTTGGTGGTTTGAACCCACCAGGGAGAGAGATAAGGCAGTCTGCTGCTGTAAAGATTCACAGCTTCAAAACCCATAGGAAGCGGTTCTTCTCTGCCTTTGAAAGATCGCTATGAGTTGTAATCTACTACCGGCAATGGGTTACGGTTTTTTTTTCCCTTCCTATTTATATTTATTTCATTACCTCTGTGCATTCCCAATTTACACATGAAGCTAATAAAAATTTTATCTACCTATGACAGCACATGGGAGCATGGTGACTCTGGAGGATAAGCGCTGAATTGGCAACCACAAGGTCAGCTGGTCAAGCTCATCAGCTGCTTCGCGAAAGATGAGGCTTTCCGGACCCACTACGATTTACAGCTTCGGATCCCTACATAGGGTTGCTCTGAGTCAGAACTGGGCCGCATGTAACAACAATAGGGGGCGCTCTGCTCCCACCAAGATTTACAGTCTCAGAGTCGCTATGAGCAGGAACCGACTCAACAGCTTTTAACAACAATAAGAACATGGCAACATGACACATCCCTGCACTTTCAATAAATGTTCAGTCAATACAGAACATATTCTGATGGCTATATACGTGTTTTTATTAAAGATTGTACAGCTCCATAACAGTATGCTTTTGTTAAGTGTCGGTGAGTCACTTCTGATTCACAGTGACCCTGTATAGAGTTTCTGAGGAGCAAGTGATGAGTTTGAACCACCAATCTTGCAGCTCAAACTGACTGTGTGACCCAGTGCTTATACCACAGTGCCATAAAACTCCATAGAAAAACTTCATTTTAAAAACCACATTTTGAAATTCCAGCTTTTTAATAGCTACTTTATGGTATATTTTCATCAAGTTTTGTGTAATACACCATAATAATAATTATAATTATAATGTAATTACAAGCCTATGCCAAGGTTTTACACTGATGATAAGTACTTTCCATATTTCTTCAGAGTCTTCATAAACAGCATTTTAAAGATGGCATCAATTCAACAATTGCTGACTGATGATTCATTTATCATTAACAGCAGAGCAGATGAACTATGTAGTCATCTCATGGACTGTGTCATGAATGACATTCAAAACCTCTGAATACAATGAAGATATTTGTTGTGTTCTCACATGCTTGAAAATATTTATACCATGTGCGAATAGGCGATAGGCTCCATCTGCCACTAATTAGCGATGGGATTTGGTCTTAAAACTCTTATAGAATGAGCTGGAACTGATCCTCGATTATAAAATTGCAGGAATTTCATAAATGGATTGTGGTCACTGCCTGATCCAGTTTTGCCTCTGAGCAGTTGGAGGATGGGAGAAGTTTCCTATTGCATGAAGTTGTTAGTTGCTGACATATGGCAACCCCATGTGTGCAGATTAGAAGTTCTCCATAGCGTTTTCAGGGGCGGTGGAGTGCTATAGGTTAAGCATTGGAGCGCTAACCATATAGTCAATGGTTTCAGTCCACCAGATGCTCCATGGGAGAAAGATGAAATTGTATGTTCTTGCAAAGATATACAGCCTTGGGAACCCAATACAGGTAACTATAAATTAGAATTGACTTGATGGCACACAGCAACCTAGAGTCAGAAGCAGGTGCCTCTAGGTGGGCTTGAACCACCAACCTTTCAGCTAGTCATTAACGGTTGAACCACATGGACCTCCCAGGAACTCCAATCTGATACTAAATGAGGAATTCTCTTTCTGCTGTGCTAATCTTCTGTGTGGTTATTAGAGTGCTTCTAGCCTGCAGGGTGGTACTTAATGAAGCCCCTGCTAACATCTTCAGGAACTTTGCTATCACCCTACCCTTTCTTCAGTTCTAGATCTTTTTTTTCCTTCCTCCGTTTTCTTCTAAACAATCACGAATGTATCATGTCTAACGTCCCTTGCTACCTAACCCAAGCATATATGAATACTTTGTGTAGCTAGTGTGTGGATTTAACATTTTAAAAATTCATTTCCAACATTAAAAAAAGAAATCAAGACTCAAAGGTGCTCTTAGAACAGCAGCCTCTGTAACACTGGGCTAGCATTCCTCTGAAGCAGGAAAACGGATAGAGTTTATTAAGCGCTGACAATTTTGGATGAGCCGTGCACTCTCCAAAGCCCTGACCACAGGCCCCATCACCTCCTATTATCATCTACCTGCCTGGCTTCACTCATTTCTTTCCCTACCTGCTCCCTGTAGACATCATACCTGAAATTAGCTGAAGACAGACCACAAGATTCAATGCTTTTCCCATATTAAAAAATGAATACAACTGACGCCTTTTCACATTTTGTCTTTTATTCTTCTAGTAACATTAACAAGGAGCTCCGGTAGTGTAGTGGTTATGAATCGGGCTGCTAACCTTACGGTCAGCTGTTTGAAACCACCAGCTGTTCTGTGGGAGAAAGATGAGGCTTTCTGCTCCCTTAAAGATTTACAGCCTTGGAAACCCTGTATAGGGTCACTATGAGTCAGCACCGACTCGACGGCACATAACAACAACAAAATTGTGACTAGAATCACAAGGTTGGTCAGTTCAAACCTTAGAGACCTAATATACGGTTATGATCAGTTACAACGACTGAACAGCATTTAACAACAACTCTGTATGTAAAGACTTAAAGCCTAGGAAATAATATAGAAGGTGGCTATGAGTCCAAACTGTTACCAGCAACAATGAAAACTCTATATGCGATTCTAGTTTGAATGCAAAAATGATTAAAAAATGGAAGTGATTCCAAACTCAGAATTTCTCAGTTCATTTAGAAAATACCAGATCTCTAGTTTGGGCTAATTGACTTTCATTTGAATTCAATTGAGAATTTCACCATTTTCACATTTTGCCATCATACGGACTTTGTAGCTACACTGCGCATACTTGCTAAAACTGACTTCTCTGCTTTGAAGTTTGGAGCCAGGTAATTTTCATGCTGCAAGAAAAGAAGAGATTGGCCTTTCCAAGAGGGAAGGTATGGAAGGCCTTTTGTCATAAGCAAAGGTTTATGATATTGACCTGTTACGTATGTTTAGTTTGCATTCACAGTCATTAATAAAGTCTTTCCCATTGTATGAAACTTTTCAGTAGTAAAAATGAGCTCGATTAGATGAAAGAAATGAAGCATTTAACTAATTTCTGACGAGCCCAAGGGTGGCTAGAAAAACAAAATCATATCTAAAATTAGTTGAAGACACACTGCCAGATTGGTTGTTTTCATCATATTAAAAAGCAAATGCAATTGAAACCTTTTCACATTTGTCTTTTACATGTCTAGCAACAACAAAAATTAATTTCCTTAGTCAAAGTAGAAAAACAAAAGGCAAGGTTACAACTACTCAGAGCTTTCAGGAAGAGGAAATTGGACTAGTTATGGAAACAAGAAATTCTGGGTGCAGCTGTCATGATTAAAATACAACAAAAGCCAGAATAAAATTGCTACAATACACAATTAAAATCATTCCTGACTGGATTTTCTTTTTCCTTTCCGATTACTTCTTGTGTCTGACCAAGATAAGAAATCTGTAAAGTGCTTTATTCACACCCCTTAAATCAAACCCCACTGTTGTGCTGTTGATGCTCAGTCACAGAGACCTAAAGGACAAAGTGGAACTGCTTCGCAGGGCTTTATGGGAGATGTGCCTCTTCTTTCTCCAGAGGAGCATCTGGTGGGTTTAAACAGCTGATCTTACAGTTAGCAGTCCAATGTTTATCCCACTGCTCCGCCATGGCTAATCCATACAGGATTATTGTTGAATGTTGTACTTTTTATGTTGGTAAAAAATATATATCTATATATAACATCAAATGATGTTATAAATTTTGGCAGAAAAATGGTTCCCCACCCTTGCTGTATGGAGTCCTGGTGTGGTGCTGTGGGTTAATGCCCCAGACTGCAAAGCCGTTTGAACTGCAAGGTCAGCAGTTGAAGCGCACCGGCTGCTCCGCAGAAACCCTATACACGGTCGCTATGGGTTGGAAGTGACTCAAGGGCACTTCACAACAACAGCCCTTGCAGTATAGGGTTTCTAAGTAGCCTCTGGTGAGTTTGAACTGCCAACCTTCGGTGTAACCAGCCTTATGGTTGAGTGCTTATGCTAAAGTGACGTATGAGGATTTGTCTGTCATAAATGCAACATATGTTTTTTTCTGGGTTTTCATAGAATTCTAAGGTTACATTTGTGATGATCTGATTTAACATACAAATTCTGTAATCTAAGCAAAATTCATTTTGGGAGGAAAGATCATGTGTTGTCTCTGCTGTTTGGTGCCATCGATTCGGGTCTGGCGCACAATGACACTGCATCCCTGGGATGAAATATGTGTGTTCCTGAGCCACCCTCACAGCCTTTGTGTTAGTTCATCTCACTGAAAGTTTAACTCTTTTTTGCTGACCTTCTACTTTACCAAGCATAACATCCTTCTACAGGAATTGGTCCCATGTGATGATATGTACAAAGTACGTGAGACGAAGTCTAACCATCTCGCTAAATTCGGAAGGACCATTCTGGCAGTACTTCCTCCAAGACAGATTTGTTTTTCTTATGGCAGTTCATGGTACTTTTAAATTCTTCACCAGCACTATAATTTGATTGTATCCATTTTTCCTCCATCTTCCTTATTCATTGTGCAACTTTCTCATGCATATGAAGGAATTGAAAATGCCATAGCTTGGATCAGGCACATTGTAGTCCTCAAAATGACATATCTGCTCTTTAACCATTTAAAGAGGTGTAGTGCAGATGATTTGCTGTTGCCTGACGTCCGGTATTGTGGGCCATCAGTTGGGTCCAACTCATAGCCACCCTTTATAGAGTTTCTGAGAGTGGCTGGTGAGTGTGAACCTGTGGCTAGTGGTCAAGCGCTCATCCAAGAGTTCCACACCAGGGATCTTGTGAATTGCCCTCAAATTTATTTAGACTCCTGAGACGTGTGCAGACAAGAATTGTTCCGTAGTGGTTTTAAGGCTGTGATCTTTTGGAAGTACACCTGTCTTCCAATGCACCTCTGGGTGAAGTCAAACTGCCAACTTTTGGTTTTTAGTCAAATGCTTTATGTTTTATATCACCCAGGGACTTCTGGGAGCCATACCACTAGGTTCCTTTATTAAAATGTCACAGTTTTGTCACCAAATGATGGATTGCCCATTTCCCAAAGTTTTAGCACACAAATAGCCTAATTAAAAAAAAAAAAAAAAATCTGGAGCAGGTATCCTCACCGAGAAAGCACAGAATCTTCTATGGGATCCTTTACTCTTACCCTTCCAATAATTATAACTATTTATGGTAAGCAATACGGGTTACCTTTTGTCTTAATTACCTAGTGCTGCTTTAGCAGAAATAACACAAGTGCTTAGCTTGAATGAGGAGAAATTCATTCTCTCCCAGTTGAAGATGCTAGAAATCTGAATTTAGGGCATCAGCTTTAGACTTTTCCCATGGGTCCTAGGGACAAGATCTGGGTCACTCTTTAGTTTCTGTTCCTGAGCTCCTTGGTGATCTTCATGTGAAGTAGCACTTAATTTCCCCATCTGTGTTTCCTTCCTTCTAAGGTTGGTGATTCAAACCCTCCAGTTGCTCCTTGGAAACCCTGTGTAGGGTGACTAGGTGTCAGAATCAATTCGATGGCACTTAACTACAACAACATACCTAATATGGACTCTTGGTGTGGCGCTGTATGATCAGGACTGCTAACCACAATTTGGATCGTACCAACTTAGTAAATGGTAACTGTAGGATTAACTCATTGTAACTCTGAAATGCCAAATGTTATAAGAGAATTATAAGGAAAATGCATTTGGTCTTCAGCTCCATAGCATGAAGTCACTTTGTTACATTCACATTCTGTTTTCTCGGCATCCGAAGGAGCAGGAGGATATTGTTGTGGTGTGCCTTGGAGTATATTCTGATTTCATAGTGACCCTGAAGGAGCACTACTACTCCATAGGATTTCCTGGGTGTCTCTGTAGGATAGGCACTGGACTGTTAACCAGAGGTTGACAGTTTAATCCCACTCCATGGAAACCCTACAGTTGACATCAATTGGACAACACTTAAAAACAACAATAACAATCTTTATGGGAGCAAACTGCCAGATCTTTTCTCCCTTGGAATGGCTGGTGGATTTGAACTGCTAACCTTATGGTTAGCACTTAACCATAGCCGTCATTAAGAGGAGAATGTTGCTGCTGTTAACTGTCATTGAGTCAGTTTTGAGTCATAGTGACCCTGTGTATTATTTCTGAAGCTGTAGATCATTACCAGAGCAGAAAGCATCATCTTTCTCCTGAGTGAAAACAGTTGTTGTTCTTGTTAGGTGCTGT
>NW_006408639.1:5622134-5641516 GCF_000296735.1 Chrysochloris asiatica | reverse complement strand
AGGTCTTTGCACATTTCATTATATTTGACTTTGTCTTTTTGGCCTGCCCTTTGCAGTTTTCTCTTCAGCTCTCTTACTTCCTCCTTTTTCCATTTGCTTTAGCATCTCTATGCAGGAGAACAAGTCTCAGAGTCTCTTCTGATACCCATTTTGGTCTTCTCCTTCTTTCTTGCCTTATTCATGACTGTTTGCTTTCTTCCTTTATGATGTTCTTGATGTCATGCCAAACTCTTTTGGTCTTCAGTCATTAGTGTCTAATGCATCAAAATCTGTTCTTAATAGGATCTTTAAATTCAGATGGGATATGTTCAAGATCATATTTTGGCTTTTATGGATTTTTAAAAATTTCCTACAGCATCAGACTAAACGTGAATATGTGCAATTGAAGGTATGTTCCAAAATCTGCCTCTGGCCTTGTTTTGGCTAATGATATGGAGCTTTTCCACTGTCAGTTCCCACAGATGTAGTCTATTTTATTTCTGTGTATTCCATCTGGTGAGGTCCATGTGTATAATCATCTTGTATGCTACTGAAAAGGTATTTGCAATGAACAAGCCAATGGTCTTGCAAAATTCTATCATGCAATCTCCAGCATTACTTCTATCAGCAAGGACATATTTTCCAACTATTGATCCTTTCTCTTTGTTTCCAACCTTTGTATTCCAATCACCAGTAATTATAAATACATCTTAATTGCATGTTTCATCCATTTCAGACTGAAGAGTAGTTGGTAGAATTCTTCAATTTCATCATCTCTAGCTTTAGTGGTTTGTGCATAAATTTGAATAATAGTGATATTAACTGATCTGTCTTGTAGGCATATGGACAGCGTTATGCTTCAAGATAGACACTGAAGTGTTCCATTTGGTGAAGAATGCGATGCCATGCCGCTTTAATTTGACTTTCCTGGGAAAGTCAACCATATGATGGTTAGATTCAAAATGGCCAATACTAGTCCATTTCAGCTCATTAATGCCCAGGATATCAATCTTTATTCATTCCATTTCATTTTTGACAACTTCCAATTTTCCTGGATTCATACTCTACATCCCATGTTCTGATTATTAATGGATGTTTACAGCTGTTTCTTCTCATTTTGAAACGGTCCTGAAACCTTTACTCCATTCTTGTCATCACAGTCAACTCTAAGGAGGCAGCTCTTTCCCAGTCATATTTTGAGTGCCTTCCAACCTGAGGGGCTCATCTTCTGCCACTATTTTATTGTTGTTAACTACTGTCAAGTCAGTTCTGACTCACAGCGACCCTGTTTCCCTGTTTATGGTTTTCCAGGATTAGCTGGTACATTTGAACTGCCAACATTGTGGTTCCAAAGTCTAGTGCATATCCTATAATACCACGCCAGGAGTCCAGTACTATGTCTGGAAATATCATGGTGCTTCTTCCCTAAAGGTATTTCCTCTGCTTAGATCATTTCCTGCCACCTCCCTTCAAGTACCACAGCCAATTTCACCTTCAACATAAAGCCTTCCCATTTCTCCTTGGCCCAAACAAAATTGTCTCCCTATACTTCCGTAGCACTTTACATGCTTACAATCCCAGCCATTAGGTGTGCTTTGACCTCAAATTGTGGGCAGGGCTTTTGTTTCTGCTCTGTGGGGCTCTTGGAAGACAGGGACCAGGTCTTAATCATCATTTGCCTTAGCCCTCTCAGTGACTATCCATTACATTGGGATGAAATGAAAACTACTTGCTGGCTTGCAGAAGACACAGGGAGGAATGCAAGAATTGAAGTGAACAGAGGTAAATACTGTTAACTGACGGCACATGGGTGGGGGTGGGGTTGTTACAATCATTGTAATGACATGAAGTATATGATTTGCTGAATATAAAACTGATGATCTGCTCTGTAAACCATCATTCAATTCACAATAAAAAGTTAAAAAAAATATTATGGTGCTATTCATCATGTTTCAATATTCAATAATCTGGTTCTATTTTTAAGTGTTTCCCTGATAGTAACAAGTTTGTTTGTTTTTTTAATTTTTGCAGTTTTTAATGGAATTTGTACACAAGATTATTTACTCCTGCATCTTCTCAATCGTTTCTTCCTTATATTTGCCCTTTTCTTTTCCTACTTGGTGAGATTTGGCTTTACATTCTAGGATCTTTTTGTGGTCTTTGTCCAGCTTTAGCCTGGTATCACTACCTTGCTGGGAGGGTGAATGTCCACATGGACAGTTGTGCCGTTAACTCTGTCTCACTGCACTCACTCAATGTAGATGACAGATTTATTCCTGTACAGGTGGACTACTTTGCCAATTTGCTGTCCCTTGTAGCGTCCTTGTACAACCTGGACTTCATCATCCTTTCAGATGGGCATGGACTGAACATTGTATTTCTGCCTCAGTTCCTTGGGAAGAGGGGACGACAATCTTCCTGTGAATGTGGGAAGGTGCACTGAAGTGCCTTTTACAGTTTTTGCTCCGGTCAGAAGTCTCAAAGGGATTGAACTTCATTTCGGCCACTGTAGCTTCAGCGATGGCCGCAAAAGGGAAAGTCATAGGTTTTAAGTGGCTAAACATTCACCAGTAGCCTGCCTCTGTGTCCTCTTAGTCTGTTTTATTCTGGAAGCTCAGCTGCAACCTGTCCACTTTGGGTGCACCCTACTGGTGTTTAAAATGCCACTGGCCAGATTGAAGCATCACAGCAACGTGCAAACCACTATATTACAAGAAACTGACAGATGAATGTGCAGTTATTATTGTTGGCTGACAAATAACTGATGCAATTTTGGTTGCTTTTCAGACTCAATGTTTATTTAACTTAATAATTTCTTTATGGTTTAATTTTTATTTGCAATTTCTAGTTGTATGGTTCTGTGCTAATAAAATTTAGCTTATACAATTTCTAGATATTAGATTTTATTACGACAGCATTTATCGTTTAAAATTATCTGTTACAATTGTGTTCATCTGGGCAAGTTACACTTTGAGATTGTATTTCAAGTTAAAAAACAGGAATAATAATACCCTTTAACTAAATGCACTTGCTATAAAAAAAAAATCAAATGAGCTAATGGATATGAAAGCTCTAAGCAAATTATAAAATACTGGGTGGTTCTACGATTTCATGTAAGCTATTATATTCAGTGATGCACAAACATTGCAATATATACCCTTATTTTGTTCCATATCAATTTTAATTTACTTATTCAAATGTTCACCGACTTTTAGCTGTGCATCAGAAGTATATTGGGAATAAATGATATAAACATGACTAAGAGAACTACTCTTCAAGGAACTTTTGTTTTAATGAAGAAATCTGTCATGTGGAGAGTATGATAAAGGCTATTTTTTAAAACTATGCTGGGTGACCTAAGGATCTTACATAACCTTTACCATCTCGTGTCTCAGTTTTTCTATCTGTATAAGTAGGGTAATAAGAATAATTATTCAATGTTGTTGTTGTTAAGTGCTGTTGGGTAGATTTTGACCCATAGCGACCCTGTATAGGGTTTCTGAGAAGCAGCTGGTGAGCTTGAACTGCCGACCTGGCAGTTTCAAACGGCTTTGCAGTCTGGTGCATTAACCCACAGCGCCACACCAGGACTCCCAATTATTCCATAGGACTGTGGTCATTTAATGAGATACTACACACAAAGTCTTTTCTCATTCCATTTGAAAACTTAGAAAAAAATAGCAGTAGAGCATATCTGAGAGTGGTGAGAAGGGCAGTATCTATGCAGGATAGTTGGTGCTGGAAGATTAAAATCCACTTTAGTACCACTTTTCCTTTGGAAAGGCAGGCATGAGAGGATATATATGGAACAGATTACAAAATAAATCCCTAATGACTTTACATTAATACATTCCCTGAAAGTATTAATGCGGTCATTGTGAGCTCAGGAAAAACTCCTAATCTTTTTGTCACTAACTATCCATCCTTCCAAACAATGAATAGCTACAAGAAGGCATGCGTATATGTGTACACATAATCACAGTTATGCACACATATACACATACAGCCACACACAGATATTGTTGTTGTTAATTGTCATCCAGTCAGTTCAGAAACATAGCAACCCTGTATAGGATTTCTTAGGAGGTATCTCTTAACCTCAAGGTCGGCAGTTCGAAACTACCAGCCATTCCACAGGCGAAATATGAGGTTTTCTGCTCCCATAAAGATTTACAGCCTCAGAAACCCTATATAGGGTCGCTATGAGTCAGAACTGACTCCACGGCACATAACAACAACAACATAGTTAGTTTCATTGCTTTTCACAGATAGAGCATTTTATGCAAATTGAAACTTTGAAGAAACCTTGCATGGAGCAAGTCTATCAGTGCCATTTTCCCAAAAATGGGTGCGCACTATGTGTTTTGTGTCATATTTTGGTAATTCTCACAAGATTTCAAACTTTGTCATACTGCTAAAGCACACTTGGAGTCCTGGTGTGGTATGGTAGGATAAGCACTGGATTGCTAATTACAACGTTCTTAGTTCAATCTCACCAGCTGCTGAGAAACCCTATAGCAGGTTTGCTATGAGTTGGAACTGATTCAACAACACTTGACAACAACAACAACAACACTCACATTATGGAGTCCTGTTGTGGCACTGTAGGATCAGTGCTGGACAATTAACTGTAGGTCAGCGGTTCAAACCTACCTGCTGCTTCTTGGAAACACTATACAGAGTCAATAAGAATCAGAGTTAACATGACAACACTTAACCACAGAACAACACATATTATGGAAAGCAACCTGCTTCACTTAAGGCCTATTCGCTTAATCACACGTAACTGCTTTACTTCAACAAGGATGTTGTTGTTAAGTACCATGAAGTCGGTTCTGACTCACAGAGACCCTGCACAGGGTTGCCGAGGCTGTAAATCTTTATGGGAGCAGAAAGCCTCATTTTTCTCCTGCAGAACAGCTGGTAGTTTCAAACTGCTGACCTTGTGATTGGCAGCCCAACTCATAACCACTACACTACCAGAGCTCCTTCAACAAGGATACCCACTGTGAAAGACTTAGATCTTCTCTCTCACTGCTGTCAGTCCTCATGTACAGATTTCAGCAGAACTTCCACACTAAGAAAAACTAGGAAGAGACGCCTACTTCTGAAGTGCTTCTGAAAAGAGTCAATAAAACCCCTACAGATCACAAGAAAGCACTGTCCAGTTCAATGCTGGACATGTTATTAGGTAAGATCAATTGCTGGAGGAGGATGTCGTGGTTGGTAAAGTAGAGGGGCACTGTAGGTGTGGGAGACCCTTGATGAGATGGATTGGCATCAGAGCCACAAAGATGGAGTGGCCATGCTGGTGCTTGTGAGACTAACTCAGGGCATGGCAAAGTTTCATTGTGTTATACATAAGCTCACCAAGAGTTCTAATGGACTTGAGGATGCTAAAAATAACAACTCAATAAATACCAGAGGAATTTCTCACAGTGGTCGCTCTTACTTGTATCTGTCCCACAGATGTTGAGTATATGTAGCTACAAGCAAGTCCCTAAGGGAAAGCTATAAAAATCACTTGTATATGACCTTGTAGAAGGGGAGACGGAGCTTTATTGTCATTTCTTGTGCTATCAAACATGATTCAGATCCAAGTAGATCTACTTAACAAAGAATGATGTGTAGATGGCCTAATAAAAGACATTGCAATAGATGGTGAAAAAACTACTGTAAAGCATATTTTTCTAATATAGGAAATTCTACCTGTCCCTACATTCTAGACACTTTGAACAAGTTACACAGAATCTGGGTTAGTCAACAAAACTGAAACATACATACACACAGACAACCAAACCAAACAAACAGACCAAACACTTTCTTTCAGGTGTATAGGTGAAAATAATTCCTACTGCATCCCATTATTAGATTCCTTGACAGAAATTGTTTGCTAAATGGGACTTCTTTCATTTCCACCAAAATTTATGGCCAATTTGAGGGAAGGTTTAATTGAATATCTCATACTGTAGGGAAAACTAATAACTAAACTGAAGCACTCTTGGAATACATCCAATAAAGAAGATAAAATCTTTTCTCCCCGTTTCTTTGCTAAGGGAATTTATTTTAACTATATTTCAGTGAATTAGATGACAGGCTAATTTCAAACCAACTTATAAATGAGTATTTCTACAAGGCAGAAATATATCAAGAATTCTTCCTTCCAGGAATATAAAAAGGCAAATAGAATAAATTCAGGAAGAGGCCAAAGAGTCTTTCTTTCAACCTACAGCATTTTCCATTTTGGTAATGATTAGGATTCACATTTACTGCTGTTCAAACCTTGCATTTATTCATTGGCCACTCACCAATTAAAAAGGGTTCACTGTTACTCAAAAAGACCTAGTGTCTTGCCTCATCTCTGCCACTATGAGACTTTAAGTAGGGGATCTGACCTGTCCAAATCTCAATTTTATCACCTTTAAAGTGGAAAACTGCATATGATGATTTTCTTAAGCTATCCCATCCCATTTTTAATTTTATCTTAAAAAAAAAGTAGTAACAGTAGACAGGAATGGGCAACGTGGACATTGGCTACCCAAAATGGGGAACTACAAAGGCAAGAAGTGACTGGCTTACAAGCTTTCAAGAGGGAACCTAGATCCAGAGGGTGTGGAACAAGGTAGAATCTCCACTGAGTAGTATCCAATCTGTCTAGATGGGACTGATGAAAGGAGATACGGATAGGTCTCTTGTGATACAATAGTGAATAACTGTTATCAGGACTGATTGTGAGAGTTGGAAATGTAAAGGTAGACATTTTGTAGCAAGGAGGGGAGTGATTAACTTTTCAGTTTAGAAGTGGAAGTCCCTGGGACCATCAAGGGAGAAGAGCAGAGAGTGGGACCCTACCCAGAGAAGCAGTGATGCCTGAGATGGAGGCAGAGACAATGACGTGGAGAAACGGAGCAGCTGGGGACTTTAGACCCAGAGAGGGAGAGGGGCTGTGTGCTGATGACTGGGGCAAAGGCTTGTAGGGTATACCCTTTGGTTGGTTGATGATTCATGCAGGAGGGGATTGTAACCATGACAATGAAATGATATACGATAGCATGAATGTAAAACTAATGTTCTCCCATGTAAACTATCACATAATTCACAATTAAATATTTTTTAAAAAAAGTAATAACATCATTGGGTATTTTAACTGTGATGGATCCCATTGGGCACTAAATGTCCAATTAAAGATTTGCATTGGCAGAAACGTGACACAAAAAGTTAAGTGCTCAACTATTCACAAAGAGGTCGCTGGTTTGAACTTACCCACAAGCCACCTTGGGAGATAGGTCTGGTGATATGTGTCTCAAAGATTATGGTGGTTTTGGTTATGTGCTGTGGAGTTGGTTATCACTCAAAGCAACCCTGTACAGGGTTTCCAAAGCTGTAAATCTTTGTAGGAACAGAAAGCCTCATCTTTCTCCCACAGAACAGCTGGTAGGTTTGAACTGCTGACCTTGGGGTCAGCAGGCCAACTCATAACCACTATGCTATGATAGCTCCTTAACACTAGCAATTGCAAAATCTACAGAAGACAGTCTACTCTGTAATTTGTGGGGTGACTGTGACTCAGAATGGGCTCAAAAGCAATATATATATAATTCAAGCGTTGCCTTGGATTCACGCAGCAAGTCTATATTTATTATACCTTATTATACTCTCTCTGTGGTTCAGTAGTGTAATTTCTGAAGGAAGAATGGTTGGAGTAGACAGAAGGATTAGGCTCATACTGAGAGACTCAGAGACATAGACAGCTTGCCCTTCCATCTGTTTGATATAACATTATGAGAGGGTGCATCATCTGCCTCATCAACTCACCCAGAAGTCTGTCTGGGTGCTCTGAATTTGTGCAGATATTCAGCTGTATCACCACAACAATGTCAAAAATGCCAATAATCAACATCTCACTGTTGAAGAGTCAGGCCCATGAAGCCAAGTCACATAATCATTAACATCTTTAGGCGACTCATATGATTCAGAATCCAGTTCTGACCTAAAGGCCACAGGGATGAAATGACCAAATTCACTTATTGATAACTTTCATTCCAAGCTGGCTCAAACCCAGTAAATAAGATTGCCTTAAATTCACCGGAAACACGCTGTGCTAGCCATTTGGACACTTGTCTCCCCTTTGGAGTGAGCAGGGGGCCTATTCTAAGGGCAATTGAGTTATTCTCCAAATGTCAGTTCCAAATAAATACCGAAATCAACCAAAAAGGCTTAGGTGTAAATCCATTCTCAATTTACACCTGACTTTTACGAGTTCAAGTGAGTTGCACTCTAAAATGTCAGGTGGAATTCTTTTATGAAGTTGCACATGACTTTGGGGGCACAGATCTAGTCTGAAGTGGTATTTGATAATCCAGGTGCAGCATTCAGGCAGGAGCTGAGTGAGGAACAGACAAGTACATGGGAGCCAGAGTGCCAGGTGCAAAACCACTGCAAAAATACACCAGAAATGTCTTCTGACAAATTAACAATGATGGAAATTTCCACTTTCAAGCCTTCCTAACAAATCTTAGACCTTGGTAAACCAAAATTATAAAACAGATGGTTTACTGTAGGGTCAACTAGCTAGATTTAGTAGGACTTTCATGGATTCTCTGTCGATTCCTCCAAGTCTTGAGTCATTACCCAATTGTAAATTAATCCCTCAGAGAAGTACACTCACAATTCCAGGCTGCTATGGCAGACTCTGGAGTGCTGGTGTGGCACTATGGGTTAATGTGCAGGACTGCAAAGTCATGTGAATCGCAAGGTCGGTAGTTCAAACTCACGAGTCATTCCTTCGAAACCTTATACAGACAGGTTCGCTATGGGTTGGAATTGACTTGATGGCATTTAACAACAATGGCAGACTCTATTGTGTAGAAACAACGATCTCAACAAATATTTGCTCTTTATATTTGAAAGGAAAATGCAAATGGCAGGATTCAATATATATGAGAATATGAATAGTTAACATCAGCTTTCTCAGCAGTATTCGAAATAAGTGCTTTAACTGTACCGAGCTCGAAATGTACATAAGACGTATGATTGACACTGCATTGTAAAATCAGATATGAATTTTTTTTTTTTTTTTGGTCTTGTTTAATTCCCCACCAAAAAGAGCAACTTCCCATCTGCCAAATGAATAGAGAGGGCTCCCTCAGAGGTCCTTTCCAGCTTGAGTCTCTCAGAATGTTGCCTTGTTCCAGGTGAAATGAATTATGCTTTTCAATGGGGATTCTCAACATAAAGTACCTTGCAACATTCTAGTTTCCAGAACGACATCAAGAGTAATCAGAACCCCAAATGTGGACGAGGAATGAAAAAAGGATGAGAAAATTGAGCATTCAGGTGCTTTCTAAGCACTGACACCTATCAAACAGATGTCAGCTTATCCATTCTTCCAAGTTTGGATTGTTGTTGTTGTTGTTGTTGTTGTTGTTGTTGTTGTTGTTGTTGTTATATGCCATGGAGTCGGTTCCGACTCATAGCAACCCTGTACAGGGTTTCCGAGGCTGTAAATCTTTATGGGAGCAGAACGCCTCATCTTTCTCCCATGGAACAGCCGCTGATTGTGAGGTTAGCAGCCCGATTTGTAACCACTATGCTACCAGAGATTAGCCATGGCTTTTTCATTTACTAGTACTTGGGAACTCAATTCAAATTGACTTAAAGGAAAACAATGTAGAATCTGACATAACTGCAAAGCCCAAACTCTTTGTCCAAACTCTCTTTTCTTCTGTTGTCTAAGCATTTTTAGGCAGGCTCCTCCTTGCAGTCACAAACATGATTACTGGCAGCTCCAAGTTTATGTTCTACCAAGTTGTACTAAGTAGTACTAAGTAGGTACTTTTCCATTCAAACTGGTTTACCAGAAGTTCAAATATGGGTTCTGAGCAGTCAAATCTGGTTCTAGTTAAGGGTTTATTGGAAGACATGTTCAGAAGAATCCCATGGACTGAGATTAGGAGAGGGATTGAGCTTCAAAAAAGTTCCTTGGAAGTGCAAATACTTAGCGTGCTTGGCTGTTAACCAAAAGGTTGGCAGTTCAAATCCACCCAGAGGCACCTTGGGAGACGAAAGAAATCAGCCATTGACAAGTGTATTGAGCACATGTCTACTTTGACACACAAGGTGTTGCCACAGTAGGAGTTGAGTAAAAAGCAATTGGTAGTCCTCCAAAAGAAAATGAAAAGTTGAGGACGTGAACATGAGGCAGGTAAACTGTGGATACCTGTTACACAGTTCAGAGAACTAAACTCTTATATAATATTATAGGCTACCTTTCCAGGAGCACTGTCTCCTTCATCAAACGATGAAGTTCTTATAAAACAGATGATTTAATGTAATTCCTATAGTAGCAAATATTACAAATATTAAAATTTCCATCCCTCTCCTAACACAAGTTTGCATGAACTCATATATGCATGAACTCAAATACGATTATTAGATGGAATACAATGAGTTTTACATGAACGATATATAAAAGTGAGTGAACAGTTAAGGATTTTTTGGTTTTCACTCAAAAGCCTTTCTTCTAATTATACATAAAAGCCATATACTATTTCCAGACGACCCATATACATTTACTTACCTCTATGGTTATCTCAGATTGGAAAGCACCTAAGGAAGTTTGCTTTCTGGAATGCAAATAATCCATGAAAAACACTCTTTTGAAACAGATGTTAACTTTATCCTCTAGCATCAACAGTATAAGAAGAATCAAATTACGTTACTGTTTTTAGGTGACAGAGCTAATGGGGCATCCAAACAGGGCAAACCTCATTACTAAAGGATTTACAGAAACTCACTTTGGATTTACAGCTCTCCCTTTCTAACCTCTATTATTTAAAACAGTGTTCTGCAGAAATTATTTGCTGTGATATTTCAGCTTATTATGCTCATCAAGGGTGTTATTATGAACAACACCTTGAAAAGTTATTACATTAGCTAAAATCCATGACCAGAATGAAGCAGTCTTTATGCCCAACATGATAACTGTGGCAAATATCAATAAGTACATTTTTCTATACCACAGCACTAATGATCTCTACAAAGAAATTCATAAAGGAATGTACCACAGAACTAAATTCCTTCCTTCTTCATACTAAACAAAACCTAGAAAATACATATCATTCATTTGAATGTTTCCTTTAGAAATTTACCAATAGATTTTTTAAAAATATATTAAAAAAATAAAAATTCAATCTGAAGTTGATGTGCTGTGGAGTCAACATTCAACCCAGAGTGACTTCATATTAATGCAAAGCAATAAATCCATGAGAATTGGGGGAAATTAGTAAATATTTCCAGACTGACCCATGAAGACTGCCTAAAGATCACACCCAACCTCATCAAGGGGTGGGGAATTCAGAGAAAGAAGTTTCCCAAAAGAGTCATTTCCAAAATAAGTACATAATAACACAGTATTGCTTTAAAACGTACAGTCTTCCCTCATTCATTGCTAGTTGGAATGTACCATGGTACAATCACTGGGGAATACAGTTTGACAGTTCCTCAGAAAGTTGAACATAGTTGTCCAGAAATTCCACTCTTAAGTATATAGTGAGAAGTGAATGCAAGAATGTAAACAAAAAACTGTATACCAATGTTCAGGGCAGCATTTTTCACAATAGTCACTTTTCACAATAGAAGCAACAGAAATATCCATCACCATATGAACAGATAAACAAAATAAGATGTATGCACACAATGAGGCACTACCCAGTCATAAAGGAAACTAAGTTCCTGTGTATGTCACTGCATGGATGAACCTTAAAAACATATTTAATTGAATGCAGTAAGTCAGTAGCAAAAGGACAAATATTGCATGATTTTGCTTATATGAAATAAGCAAATAGAATTCAAAGATATTATTAATGGCTATTGGTTGGAGGAAAGGTTGTAGGGGAGTGTTGGGGGGCCTTGAATGTGTATTATGGAGTAGATGTTTTAGATGAGGACAGTGATAATGGTGGTATAACGAAAAATGTAATAAATGTCATTGAATTATAAATGTGGAAGTTTGTTTTGTTGTTACTGGATGTTTCAGTGTGTATGTTTTCATCACAATTTTAAGGTATAATAAAAACAAACACTATTTTAAAGTGTTGAAGAACAAAGATGTCAGCTTGAGGACTAAGGTGCGCCTGACCCAAGCCATGGTATTTTCAATAACCTCATATGCATGCGAAAGCTGGACAGTGAACAAGGAAGATCGTAGAAGAATTGTTGCCTTTGAATTATGGTGTTGGAGGAGAATAGTAAAAGTGCCATGGACTGCCAAAAGAACCAATAGATCTGTTTTGGAAGAAGTGCAGCCAGAGTGCTCCTTAGAGGTCAAGATGGCCAAACTTTGTCTCTCATACTTTGGACATATTGTCAGGAGGGACCAGTCATTGGAGAAAGATATCATATTTGGTAACGTGGAGGGTCAGAGAAGAGGAGGAAGACCTCCAACGAGATGGATTGTCCAATTGGATGGATTGGCAGCATCGATGGACTCAAGTGTGGCAACAATAATGAGGTTGGCCCAGGATTGGGCAGTGTATCATTCTGCTGTGCATAAGGTCGCTATGAGTTGGTACTGACTCGATGGCACCTAACAACAACAACAACGAATGACCATATGGACTGATTAATTAATTATTTTGTCTTATCCCCAGACCTCAAGACATGGCAAATCAAATTTGTGGGTTAAATTAAATGATTTAAACTTTTAATTCTCCTTTACTGCATTTCTGACTTTAAACGTCTCCCTTCATCCCCCTTGATAAAGTCTCGTTTCCTTTTCAGTGTATTATCATTGTCTGTTTCCATGAAAGTTGCTCAGAGTCACAAGGCCACAGCTACCTTTGGAAAAAGAAATGGTAAAGGGGCTGAAGTGAATATAAAACCCACATCCACTGAGGGATTTCTCGTCTCCTCACACCTTGACTAACAGCAAACAGAATATACATATATGTTGTTGTTAAGTGATGTCAAGTCAGTTTCAACCCACAACAACATGGTATAGGTTTCTGAGGAGTGGCTGGTGAGCTTGAACCATGGACCTTGCAGTTCTAACAAACCAGCAGCACGGTTTAGGAATCGTAAATTGGATGTTGTTGCTGTTGATGGCTGTGTTGTACCATTCCAACTCTTAATGAGAGGGAATTCCATAATGGCAGAAAAGTGTAAGGAATGGAGTATCCAAGTTGGATATAATTTGTGTATCAGCTACATGAGTACAAGGGCAAGTACTAGAAAGTTAAAACAGAACTGGATTGTGGAGGCTCTCAGTGAAACACACTCAGACGGACTAGGATGAGAAAAAAAGTTTTATCACAGGAAATACGGAGACACTGAAAGAAGGTTTGAGATATGTCTTTCTGATACATTTGGACCCTGGCATCAGAAGGTGGGGAGTAGTGGGAAGACTCTTTGGGCACAGAGGTGTATTCAGTTTATCACTGGAATTTCCTGGGATTTACTTCCTAGAGTTCTTGAGAGGCTGCTACATTTCCTCTGTGTATTCTCATATTCTTCCCAACTCCAGGACACCAGGCATTATTGCCAAATACATAGCCCATATCTTTCTAGCATCATTCTTTTGTCCTGGCTACCATTTGTACGTTTTTTTCCAGACTTCAGCTAAAGTCTATAAAATATTTTCCTCAAAGTCCAGATTAAATTAAATAAAACACCATAATGAAATTTTATCTTTTGATGATTTTACCATGTACACACTTTGAGGAATCCTGGTGTTGACACTGTAGGATAAGCAAGGTCTGTTTGAACTTCAAGGTCAGGGGTTCAAACCCACCAGCTGCTGCTTGGAAACTCTGTACAGGGTCACTATGTGTCCGAATCAACTCAGTGGCACTTAACAACAACATGTCCTTTTAGGGAATCCTAGTGTGGAGTCTTGGTGTGGCGCTGTGGGCTAATGCGTCAGACTGCAAAGTTGTTTGAACTGCAAGGTCGGTGGTTCAAGCTCATCATCTGCTCCTTGGAAACCCTATACAGGGTCAGAATCGACTCAGTGGCACTTAACAAGAACAAGAGTGGACTTTAAAGAACAAGAGTGGACTGTTAACTGCGAGGTCAGTGGTTCAAGCACACCAGCTGTTTCTTGGAAACCGGATATAGTATCACTAAGAGTTAGAGCTAACTTTAGGACCTTAACAACAGCAACAACAGTGTACTTTAAGAATTTGTATTTTATTCATCTTTTTTCTTCACCCCCATATCTAACAAATATGTGGTGAAAGTTTTTTCAATGAAAATGTACTCATTTAAAAATGAACCAGACTCATATTTACAACACTAGTCTTTCACGTTCAGCTGTGCTACTGTGAGGCTGTGCATTTTGAAGGAAAGTTAATTCTAACTGTGGAGTCCTGGAGTGAGCTATGGGATAAAGTACTGGACCACAAAGTTGGTTTGAATAACCATGATGGCCATTCAAACTCACCCACCACTCCTTGGAAACACTATACAGGATCACTGTGAGTCT
Source organism: Chrysochloris asiatica (assembly GCF_000296735.1). NCBI lineage: Eukaryota > Metazoa > Chordata > Mammalia > Afrosoricida > Chrysochloridae > Chrysochloris > Chrysochloris asiatica. The sequence continues at coordinate 5,627,055 of NW_006408639.1, read as the reverse complement.
GAACTTAGCAAGAACAAATTCTAATTGTGGATATGCATTCCACCCTCTACTCAACACTGCTACTTACATTTAAGGCTCTAAAACTAAACACTGCCACTGAATCGATTCAGACTCACATTGATCCTATACAGAGTTCCTGAGACTTAAATCTTGACAAGAGTAGACAGACTCATCTTTCTTTTGATGAGCGACTGGTAGATTTCAAGTGCCAATTTTGTGATTAGCAGTTCAGTGCTTATCCCACAGCACCACCACGGTTCCTTAGATTTAAGATTCAGTTAGCATTAAAATATTCCTAGAGGTATTAAGAGACTTTGATGGAGCCGTGGTTAAATACTCAGCTGTTAATTGAGTAGCGGGAACCCAGGACTTGCCAAGAGAAAGACCTGGCCATTTGCTCATTTTTGTTGTTATTGTTAGGTGCCATTGAGTTGGTTTCGACTCATAGTGGCCTTATGCACAGCAGAAGGAAACACTGGCCGGTCCTGGGCCAACCTCACTACTGTTGCCACTCTTGAACCCATTGATGCTGCTACTTTGCCAATCCGTCTCTCTGGAGGTCTTCCTCTTCTTCTCTGACCCTCCACCCTACCAAACATGATATCCATCTCAAGTGACTGGTCCCTCCTGACAATATGTTCGAAGGATGAGAGCCGAAGTTTGGCCATCCTGGCCTCCAAGGAGCACTCTGGCTGCACTTCTTCCAACACAGATCTGTTAGCTCTTTTGGAAGATTACAGCCTAGAAAGCCCTAAGAGACAGTTCTACTCTGTCACATGGGGTTGCTAACTTGGAAATGATTCCACAGCACTCAACAACAACAGACATGAGTTAGAAAGCTGCAAGAATACAGCCTGGCTTCAGCACCTCCATCCATTTGATGGTCATGAACACTGGGCTGACTTTAAATGCAGATAAGAATTCACATCACAGTTGTGCAGGCTCTGTCTAACTTCACTAAATTATTCAAAAGAGAAAACCAAGGCAAGAACATTCATAAATGCATGCCTGAGGCAAATGTACCTTGATTTAATCTGTGAATTTAGCTGATATTTTATCCTGCTCTCAGGAATTCTAAAGATTTAGGTATAGACTTGGAAGGGACAGGAGGGGAGCTTTCTGGGTTAATGTTCTATATCTCGGTATGGGCTTAGTTTATACCAGTATACGCATTCCTCAAAATTCAGCAAATGGTCATTGAAGAGCTATACATTTCATTGTGTATGAGTTTCAGCTCAAAGGAAAAAATTCAGTAAACAAATACTGAACATTAGTGATGTGTCTGCTGATATCTGTAGTATAATTTAAAATGTGTGTTGTTGTTTTTTTTTAAGATGATCTGATAAGTGGATAAATAAATAGAACATATGTACAGTAAGGAGTCCTGGTATGGTAAGCACTGGACTGCTAACTACAATTTTGTTGGTTTACACCAACCAGCTCCTTTCTGGGAAACCCTAAACAGGGTTGCTAAAAGTAGGCATCGATTTGGTGGCACTTAACGGCAAAAATAACAACATGCCTAGTAAAACTTTAAAAGTAGAATCTAGCTAGTAAATATACAGGTGACATTTTTGAAATTTAAATGTTTGAGAGTTTTCATAATAAAATGATGGCTAGATATTTTTAATTAAAAAAAAAACAAAACAAAAAAACAAAAAACTTAAAGCTATTAACAGAACACTAATAAAAGGATTCCACGTTGGTTTTTGGAGTTGAACTACCACACCGACTTAAATTAGAAAATTATCCTAACTAACTTTGCTGTTGTTCCGACTCATAGTGACTCTATATAGGATTTCCAAGGAGTGGCTGGTGGGTTTGAACAGCCAAACTTTTGGTTTGCAGTTCAGCGCTTGCGTACCTTCAATTGCCACACCAGGATATCCTAACTTTACAGCATAGAAATTCAAGGTGGTAAAAACGGAACATCTTTTTACCAGTACTTACACATTTTATTCAGTATTTTTCGCTAACATTATCTCTCTCTCTTGACAGAGACATTGCAAGATAAAATGAAATGAGATTTCATGTGTGTTGGTGTGTGTGAGATGGAAAATATTTACTGAAGAATATTAAGAAGAAAAAAAGCATCTTAGGATACACTAGAACAGGATTTTTTAGTCATGTAAATAAACAACAATGGGCCAAATTTTCTGTCCTAGCTTTTAAATAATAAGATACAAAAGGAAAAATAGAAAAGATTCAAGTATTGCAAGACAGCCGATTAAACAACAGTCCCTTCCTCCAGCTCCAATCCTGAAGGTTTAAATATTTGCTAAGCCACGTCAAGGAGAAAGTATATGGCAGAAAGAGAGAAATTATTGTCGCTGTGTGCTGGGAGGGCCTAGGACGTAGAGGGCAATCACTGGGCACTGCAAGGTTTTATTGCTGATCCGAAAGGAGAACCTCAAAGTCTCTGAGAAGCAAATCTTGTTGCCAAGTTTTCCTCCTGCTATTTGCAGAAATACTTAGTCAAGGGAGTGCGTCTTCAAATATTTGTGAATAAGCAGAAATTGCCAGTTGCCTCAGCAAAAAATGTAATAACTCTCTTGGGTGGGTGGGAGTATGCCACTCAACTTTGAGAATCTGAGATTTTAACTTATGCAACTCACTAAGTGAACACCAACCACATTGCATTCTGCTGCCTAACAATAATATGGGGGTAGGGGGTTGTCACTCATCACATCTGGATGCTCTGACAAGCAATAAGAACCCATGCCATCCTCCCTAACAGGTAGGTGTGCAGTTGTCTAATGTGTTGACACACGCTAGTGTGCTAGTAAAGGTTGTAAATATGTTTGTGATGGGAAATAGCACAGGTGTTACCTCAGCTCAATTAGAAAAAAAAACCAGAGGGTAATAAAAGTGCTAATAATTGTTTATTTTAACTTGCACATTTTAGCAGCACTAAGAAAGTACATCTAACCCTCTTTTGTTGGTGACATAATTTGTTAGTCAAAATACATATGGTTTAACTTATGCATATGTACTGTTGTTGTTGATAACTATGCTAATTTATGTATTCCCCTGAGGTGATGGATAGCTTCAGGTAAATAGCATCATTATCCTGGAAGAAAACCCTGAAATAAATAGCTTCTGTTAGTTTCCAGTAAGTTTTGTTTTCTCTCAGTACCCTACTGAAGAGAACTCCAGAGGATCAACTGACACAGGTTGTTGAGTAAACAGACCTTGCTGTCCTTCTAAATTGGGAGTAAAACTGAATATTCTTCTTCCTCATGATCACCATTATTATCTTAGCCACTGCCACTCCTGCCATGAGGCTGTTGTTAAGGACCTTTGAGTTGGTTCCAACTCAATGATCTTGTATAGGGTTTCCAAAGAGTGAATGGTGGGTTTGAACCATTAACCCTGAAATTAGTACTCCAGCACTTATCCCACAGCTGCACAACTACCACCATGGTTACTCTTGTTGCTAAGTGCCATTGAGTCGGTTCCGATCCATAAAGATCCTGTATAGGGTTTCCAAGGAATGGCTGGTAAACTTGAACCGCCACCCTTGAGGACCAAACCAACTTTGCAGTCCTGCACACTAACCCACAGTGCCACATCAAGACTTACACTATTATTATAATACATCATAAATAAATGAAATGTTTCTGCTATTACATCATTGGAAAGGTGTTGTATACATTTGCAGCAAATGTGAGAATATATAATGAATTGTTGTTATAAGTGTCACAGAATAGCTTCTGACTCATAGGTACCTGCAAACAGTCTCCAAGGTGCTGTTGGTAGGCTTGAACCACCCATCTTATGATCAGCAGTCCAGTGTTGATCACAGTGCCACACCAGGACTCTGTATCATGAATAATGTGTAATGTGACTTAACACAGTAAGGGCAATTAATAATAAACTTTGTGAAGTCCTTGAGTGCTGACTCAAATAACAAATAACACAGAAAGGTGAAATGGTGATAGAAAAATAGGCTAGGATGCTGCTGCTGGAGACTGACAAATCATCCTATTAAGCCTTGGTCTATGACTGTGGTGGGTTGCATGTTGCTATGATACTGGAAACAGTATTGATGATATTTATAATATTAGCGTGGTCACCCATGGTAGACAGGTTTCAGTAGTGCATCCAGATTAAGAAGCTAGTCTTAGGAAGAAAGCATTGGTGATCTACTTTAAATGCTCCAATAATGAAAACCTATGGATCACAAAGGAATTTTAACCAATGCAGTGTTGGAAAACTAGTTCAGTTGAAAGGATGCTCACGAATGATACACAGTGATGGGACCAGACAGTGTTTCATTCTGTTGTTTGTGGAATTGGCGTAACTCATAGCTGACACAATGACAACTAGTAACAATAAAATAAAGGCACTACAGAGTTCCTTATGCAAGGCCCCCTCAAAGGCCACATGGGCTAAGGTGAATGTTTGTGATGGAACTCCATCTTACATGGTCTTCCCTAGGGCAGGAGTTGATAAACCTTTTCTCTAAAGGACCAGATAGCAAATACTTTAAACTCTGTGCGATGAAGGGATCACAACTATCCAACTCTTCATGAATAACATGAAATCAGGCAAAGACAAATACAGAAAGGAATGAACATCGCAGTGGTCCTATTTGAATTTCAAATAATTTCAAGTGTATAAAATATTATTCTTTGTTTGATTTTCATTTCAACCATTTAAAAATGTAAAATTGTTTTCAGCAAATAAGCTATGCAAAAACAGGTGACTGTCAGGATTTGGCCACAGGCCTTGGTTTGCTTAATTCTGCTTTAAGAGCGAGTAGAAGGAAAAAATGGTTAAATAGTGTGTGGGCAATGAGTTTTCCCCACAAGTGAAGAGGAGGGTCTTAAGGTATGGCAAAAGGAACACCTCCCACAGACTGAACATCAATTATTTGCCTAAATCCTGTTGTTGTTGTTAAGGGCCATCGAGTCGGTTC
>NW_006408639.1:5613360-5621904 GCF_000296735.1 Chrysochloris asiatica | reverse complement strand
ACACTACCAGAGCTCCTTGCCTAAATCCTGAGTGCAGCATTATTACCCTACTTGTGAATGAAAAACCAGGTGTGTAGAGATACATAATATACCAAAGTTCATTTAACAAGTTTGGGAGAATTAGTCAAGACTATTCTAAAGATCATACTCGAAGAAAGGAAAAAAAAAAAAAGCAAAGGCAAAGATAATGTTTTTTTTTTCTTCTTGCTATTCTGAATGACTTTTCTTAGACTTGATTAATTGGAGCATACTTGGGACTTTCCCTTCAGACTTCGTTGTCTTTTGGTGAGCATATTCATTGGGGAAGGAGGAATGTAACAAAAAGTAGAGCAATTTTGTTCCTCATTTCCTGTCCCAGAGAATTTAATTATACAGAAACGAAAGGTGCAAAAACACTCCAGAAGCTGTAGCATACAGAGAACTTTATTTTGGAAAAGGTGGTGTCCAAAAAGCTCACCTAAAGAAATGAAGACTGCAGAGAAAAACAGAGGGGTGTTATTAGATAGCTTGAACATCGTAGGCTGATATGACTGCTTTGCTAAGTTGAACAGTTCAGTCTTCCAAGGGCAAGTGGAATAGAGGGTGGTAAGAAGACATATAATCTTCATTCTTGGGCAAAAAGGAACCAACATGTGTGTGTTCTTGTACAAACACTCCTCAGGGGCATGCCTGGATTTTTTATGAAGAATACTCATGAAATAGTGTGTGGATAATAAATTTTATGAAAGTGTTAGAGGTAGGAAAAGAGGCGTGGGTTGCTCACTGTCTGTGGAGAAAACAACAGATTCTCATACTGGTGAATGGGGAAGAAGCGGTAGAGGGATCTGGGGCTAAAATACTGCATTAAAAATGCAGACTTCTTGGGTCGGCCTTTCTACTGCTAATATTGGAATGGACTTCAGAGGTTTAGTTCCATCCTGACATTCGGAACCACCATCTTTACTGTTGGTTCACTCCCCACTCCTGTATCAGCAGTTCCAAGTACCTCTAACCTGATGGTATTAAATAAGGCCTACCTCAGATCTTGACCTCAGCACTACTGACATTTAAATGGAATTATTCTTTATTGTAGGAGACTGTCATGTGCAGTCTAGTCTGCTTAGCAACATTCCTAATCTTAAACCATTGGAAGTCAGTAGTACCCTCTGCCCCAGCTGTGAAACCAAATGTATCTCCAGACATTGCTAAAAAAGTCTTCTAGAGGGGTGGGGCACCATCCCTTCTGGTTGAGAACCATTGGTCAAGAGCAAGAACAAGAACCCTAACCAAGTACCATGGTTCAATCTTTTAAAAATCCTACTGATCGACACACAAGTACCTATTTGAGCGAGAAAAATATAAACAACAACAAAAAAAAAACTGCAACAATTTGTGAGTGGGTTCTGCCCCCTAGTCCAATGAATATTAAAATTTAAATGATGACAGCATGCAAGTCACCACAGTCAGACTTGCATGCTCACCTGTACTTTAAGTACCAGCAGGGTCATCCATGGTGGACAGGTTTCACCTGAGCTTCCAGATTGAGACAGAAGAGGAAGGAGGAGAGATGGAATATTTCTGAATATTTAGTCACTGAAAACCTTATGAATAGCAGTGAAACACTATCAGATATCACCAGAATATTGGATACTAAAAAAGTATGAAAAGCCTGAAGATACTGTCATATATAGTGGCCAATTAGAGTCCCTCAGGGTGGAACACACTCAAAATATGACTGGGGAAGAGCTGCCTTCTCAAAGTAGAGTTGACTGAGAGGATGTAAACGTAGTAAAACTTTTGGGATCTTTACTTGCCGATGGGGCACAACTCAAAATGAGGAGAAACAGTTGTAAATATTCATTAATAATCGCAACATGGATTGCATGAAGTATGGATCTAGGGAAATTGGAAGTTGTCAAAAATGAAATGGAAAGCATAAAGATCTATGTTCAAGGCACTACTGAGCTAAAATGGACTAGAATTGGCCATTTTGGATCTGACAATCACATGGTTTACTATGCCGGAAAAGAGAAACTGAAGCGGAATGGAATCACATTCACCATTAAGAAGAACATTCAAAATCTATCTTGAAGAACAATGCTATCTGTGATAAGATAGTCATATGCCTAAAGGAAGACCAGTTAATACAATTATTATACAAATTTACACACCAACCACTTAAGGCAGTGATGATGAAATTGAAGAATTCTATCACTTCTTCAGTCTGAAATTGATCAAATATGCAAACCAGATGTACTGATAATTACTAGCAACTAGAATGCAAAGGCTGGAAACAAAGAGGAAGGATGAGTAGTTGGAAAATATGGCTTTGGTGAAAGAAATGAGGTTGGTGAGCACATGATAGAATTGTGCAACACCAATGACTTATTCATTGCAAATATTTTTTTTTTTTTTTTAATGGAATACTGTTTATTTAACTTCAAAAACATTTCCGCATTCTAAATATACAAAAGAAGCAACAGAACATTGCAACTTGTGTTTAAGTAAAGAAGGTTCTCTTTGCTTTGCTGACAATGAAAAGTTAAACATTTGTTCAAAAAGAAACATTTGAAAAACTACAACACTTAGAAAAACACAGAACAAAAATGAACATATCTCATGCTAGCCGACCCCCTTGTTTCACAAGTGATAATGGCAGCAGATGCTACGTTCACACTATATAAAAGAGAGACAACCTGACACTAAATGGACAGCCACTGCGGGGTCAACAGATCAGCTTCACAGTGCAAACCCTGAGCTCTGGGCCCTCCAAAGGGCTCTCCCTTGCCACCGCCAGCCAAGCATGGATCAAGAGTTTGTCTCAGTTGTTTTGTTCTTTTAACAAACTATAGATATGTACAGTTGAGAACTCAAGATTTCTAGCCAATAACCATTTAGTTAATACCGCCTTACAAATTAAACAAACAAACAAACCGAAAATGCCAGAAACAGCTTTAAATGCCTTGTCTCACCAAAAGCAAAGTGCACAGAGTGTGGAGACCACCAGAGTGTCTCTTCATTTGAAAAATGGTTGGAAATATGTACAAATTTGATACAGGTTTAGAGTGCTCTGGACACTCATGGCAACTTCACATAAACCATTGGCAAGTTCTAGAGCACTTTGAGAGACTGCAGTGTGATCATGACCCAGTTCTGTAATTCACCCTAATGAGGACAACATGCAGGCCACAAAGAGCTACTTCAATCATAGAGCGCCCCTACTCTAAGATATTCACAAGGAGACAGTTTCATTCATTCTCCTCATCTTCTTTACCCCTCTTCTTCTCTTTATCTTCCTCCTCCACCTTTTTTCTGGGCAACTTTAGTGGGACCCTTTGTACCATCAAACTTCCCTTTAAACTTAGAGTCTGCAAAATCCTTCTCTTACTTTGTCAATTTCACTGCCTTGTTGCTGTATGGCTGTTTCTCCTATCACTCAAGTTTTCCCATATATCACCCAGATTTGGGCTGTATCACCAATCAAGATGCCAAGGTCTGTGGATTTGACCTTGGGACAAAATTTGGAACAGAACAGGAATAATCTACATGGTGGTCATTTAGGGGCCTTGGGGTCCTTCTTCTATTTCCCTTGTTGTTGTTGTTGTGAAGCACTGTCAAGTTGGTTCTGACTCATAGCAACTGTCAATAGGGTTTCCAAGGAGCAGCTGGGGAGTTTGAACCACAGACCTTGTGGTTCAAACCAACCTTGCAGTCAGTCCAGGGCTTTATTGGAGAGTGTCATATCAGTATTCCATAACCATTCAATTCCCAATCATAATGTACTTTGGGTGCTTTTGACATCTCGTCAAATTTAGATTTCTCTTTCCCAGACATAGTCTTCCACCTCTCAGAGCACTCCTTGGAAAATTCAGCAAAATTGACAAGGACCTCTGGGTTTTTCTTTTTATGGTCCTCTATGTGTATCTGCACAAAGAAGGCATATGCAGACAGCTTGTCCTTTAATCTCTTAGAGTCACTTTTACCCATTTTGACTACTGTTCGGGGTCTGGGCAGTACAGGGCACTATCTGTCACTCAGCTCTCAGGATCATGCAAGCTGCCAGCAAATACCGCTTTTAAACACCATAAAAGATGACTATATACAAGGACTTCGTTAGAGGGAATACCAAGAAATCAAATTAACTACTTATGTGGAAAGAGACCATAACCTTGTCCATATGAAGGCCAGGGGCAAATAGTGTAACCAACTATCAATTGCTCATATTCAAGTTCAGGTTGAAGTTGAAGAAAATTAAAACATGTCCACAAGAGCCAAAATATGACCTTGAACATATTCCACTAGAATTTAGAGACCGTATCAAGAAAAGATTTGATGAATGAATTAGATACTAATGACCAAAGACCAGAAAAGTTTTGGGATGACATCAAACACATCATACAGGAAGAAAGCAAAAGTTTATTAAGAGAAAAGAAGGAAGAAAATGACCAAAATAGATGCAAGAAGAGTCTGAAACTTGCTCTCCAGCACAGAGATGTTCATTCAAATGGAAGAAGGAAAGACTTAAAAGAGCTAAATAGGAAATTTCAAAGCACAGCTCAAGAAGACAAATTAAAATAATAAAATGTGCAAAGACTTGGAGTTTGAAAACTAAAAGTGAATAAAACATTCAGCATTTCTCAAGCTGAAAGAACTGAAGAAAAAAATGTAAGCCTTAACTTGGAATACTGAAGGATTCGAAGAGAAATGTATTGAATGATTCAGAAAGCAACAAAAGAAGATGGAAGGAATACACAGACTTACTGTAGCTAAAAGAAATGGTCAATGTTCAAACATTTTGAAAAGTAGCATATGATCAAGAGTGAATGATAATGAATGAAGATGTGTAAAGTGCACTGAAGACATTGGAAAAGAACAAGGCACCAGGAGTTGATAGAATACAAACCTGTATCTTTCAACAAACTGATGTGGCACTGGAGGCACTATATCATCTATACCAAGGATTTTGGAAGACAGACACCTGGCCAACTGACTGGAAGAAATCCACATTTCTGCCCATTCCAAAGAGAGGTAACCCAATGGAATGTGGAAATCATCGGACAAGATCATTAATATTGCATGCAAGTAAAATTTTCCTAAAGATAATTCAAAACTGTTGCAACAATACACTGACAGGGAACTGCCTAGGTTCAACCCGGATTCAGGCTAGGATGTGGAAGGAGGGACATAATTACTGATCAGACGGATCTTGGCCCAAACAGAGAATACCAGAAAGATGTTTATTTACTAACTATGCAAAGGATTTTAATGATGTGGATCACAACAAACTATGGTCACCGTTGTGGAGAATGAGTGTTCTAGAACACTTAATTGTGCTCATAAGGAACCTGTACATAGACCAAGAGGTAGTTATTCAAACAGAACTAGAGAACAGAGAATGGTTTAACATTAGGAAAGGTGTGTGCCAGGGTTGTAATTTTCACCATATTTATTTAATCTGTACACTGAGCACATAATATGAAAATCTGGATTATATTAAGATGAATGTGACATCAGGATTGGAGGAAGACTCATTAACAACCTGTGATATGCAGATATTACAAACTTGTTTGCTGAAAGCAAAAAGCACTTACAATATTTACTGATGAAGAACACACTCAGCATTTCTCAAGCTATATATATATATACATATACTTCGAGGTTATATATATACATCGAGGTTTTATATATATATATATACACACACAGATTGTACCTTGATATAAAGAAAACAAAAATCCTCACCACTGGACTATTAACTAACATAAGGTAAATGGAGAAAAGATTGAAGTTATAGAAAACTTCATTTTGCTCAGAGCAACCATAAACACTCATGGAAGCAGCAGTCGAGAAATCAAATGACATATTGCATTAGGCAAATCTGTTGCGCAAGACCTCTTTTACAGTGTTCAAGGGCAAAGACATCAGTTTGAGGACTAAGGTGTGCCTGACCAAAGCGATGATGTTTTCAATAGTCTCATATGCATGTGAAAGTTGGACAATGAATAAGGGAAGCCATAGAAGGATTGATACATTTGAGTTATGGTGTTGGAGGAGAATATTAAAAGTACTATGGACTGCCAAAGAACAAACAAATACACATGGAGAAGTACAGCCAGAATGCTCCTTAGAAGCCAGGATGACCAAATTTATCTCTCATAATTTGGAAATATTTTCAGGAGGGAGCAGTCGCTGGAGAAGGACATCATGCTTGGTAAAATGGAGGGTCATCAAAACAGAGAACACGCCCAACAAGATGGAGTAGCACAGAACCCGGCTGTGTTTCTTTCTGTACAGGGTCGCTATGAGTTGGTACTGACTCAACAAAACTTAACAACAACTACTACAATGAAGAGAAACAGGCTGGCCTCAAATGGGGCCAGTGGATCCCCTGTTAGTGGCTAAGGTATAAAGGGAGCTGAGTCCAAGATCAGAAAAGATCTGCAACTGAGTAAGCCTAGGAAAGAATCATAAGGCATTTTATGTAAGCAGGAAGAGTTCTAAAATTATACACGTGACAGGATATTTTCTGAGGTATTAGAAGTACTTAGCTGGTCATTAAGAGCACAGACTCTAAACTCAAACAGTCAGGTAGAAGGCTTGGCTCTGCAGTTTATTATTTCAATAATCTTAGGCCTCAATATTATTGAATTAAAAAATTTTGTTGTTGTTAAATGCCATCAGGTCGTTCTAACTCACAGCATTCCTGTATAGGGTTTCTAAGAAGAAGGTGATGAGTTTAAACCTCTAACCTTGTGGTCCAAACTGACCTTGCAATCCACTTATCCTACATGGCCACACCAGGGCTCCAATATAGACAACAGTAGCATCTAACTAACGCATGGGATGGTTATAAGGATTAAAAGAGTTAAGTGTATGTATGTGTATTGTTGTTGTTAAGTACCCTTGAGTTAGTTTCGACCCATAGTGACCCCATAGAGGGTTTCCTAGGAGTGGCTAGTGAGCTTGAACCACTGGCCTTGTGATTCAAACTGACTTTGCAGCCCAGTGCATTAACTCACAACATAATTAAATGAGTGAAGTGTATGCGTGTGTATAATAATAAGTATAAATTTTCTCTGCATTTCCTGCTCTCCTAAATGTCTCACTTCTTGAATCTACTGTCCACAACCAAGCTGTGTGCTTACAAAGGAGGTTTGTGGGAGGATTAATAGTAGGGCTGTCTGAAGGCTTACCCTCTTCTTTCTTCTTTCTTTCTCTCCCTCATACAAGGAGTAGGAAAGGACTGGGGGAAGCAGATGGTCTCTAGTATGACAAATGGGCTTCAGGAAGAGTCAGAAAGAATACTAGAGATGATTCCTCTGTTTTGGGAGGGGATCCATTTCTGCGGGAGTGGAGCAAGCAGTTGCTCCAAGGGATGAACTGAGGCAATAACCTCAGTAATGATTCTTGTTTACTAGTCGCAGGAAAGCTGCATATTTCAAGGAACCATTTGGGCTTTGCCAATGGTAATGTCAGTGGCAACATTCAGTGGAGTCAGATATCACTTCCCATTTCAGAGGGCAGTTGGCTCCAATAAGGATGGAAATGCAATTTTGACAGCAACAGACAGATGGGATTTGGGGATCAGAACAAAGTGGCTTTGAATCAACTAATGAAATGAAGACGTCCACTTAACACTACAGTTACTCAGTTATGTCTGCCAGCTTCAGAATTCTTCCTTGTGTTGAGGTTCCAGCTGAGTACTACACTGGACATCACTAGACTGTGCTTTCACCTTGGCCCTGATCCTCAGCTTAACGATTCCCTGATTGATATTGTTACCTAATTCTTAGTGTTTAACCCCGACAAATGGCAGGGAGTACTACTGTGGTGCTGTAGGGTAAGCACTGATCAGTTAACTGCAAAGTCAACGGTTCAAACCTACAAGCTAACTCTTGAAAACACTACACAGGGTCACTATGAGTTAGAAATGACTTAACAGCAATTAACAACAACACTGATTGAACCACAGAAATGCTTGACTCACTGGCTGAGGCCGAGCTATGAGCTCCAGGCATTCCCATTACATACTGGATGGAACTCTTTATACCTCAAACCTTCTTCAAATATTAACAGGGCTGGATGATTCCTCATTATTAAGCTGCCTACTTCAGACATTTTGCTGGCTCCTCCTATAGCACTCATCAGCTGCCTTAACAAATGCAGGCTCAAGTTAAGGACCTAATTCAAAACTAAGAATCACATGCCACTTCACAGCAAATATCCCCGGCCTCTCAGTAACAACAGGGAATGTTGTGCATATGATATATTTCTATTTGTGTACATACACACATTTGCAATTCTTTTAATTCCACGTTTTGGGGACGGTAAAATACAGCTTGGGTAATCAGTAATTGGCTGGTGCAGAGTCTGGCACAACTCACGCTTTTCACACCAAATGCTTCCTTTGATACTTGGGTGGAGGGTGGTGCCTGTGAGCCTTTCAATTTTGTTTGGATGGCAAACTGTGTTGGGAAAAAATCCAATATGGTCAAAAGGAAAGTACTGAGGAAATAGCTATTTCTCTCTCAATAGGTAGAAATAAGCAGAAGTAGTTTTTTTTTT
>NW_006408639.1:5603737-5612665 GCF_000296735.1 Chrysochloris asiatica | reverse complement strand
TCGGAATCGACTCCACGGCACATAACAACAACAACAACAACAATGATTTAATGCAAACAACACTATTGAAAAGCCACAATTTTAATTCCCACTTAACTGCAAGAATTGTCCATCCAACCAAGAAGACACTGAAAACAAAGGCATAGATATGTGTTTACTATTGTATTTCAGATACTGCAAATTCAGAGGTCTGTTGAGGGCAAATGACATGTGGTGGGCTGAATCAGACCAGTTAGGAGCTGGAAAGAACCAAAGATAATGTGTCCTGTATAGGGAAGGTAACTTCTATGCTGCTATGAAGCAATGCTAGCCTTTTTTTTTTTTTTTTTTAAATACCGTATTGTCTTTAAAAGAAGTCAGCAATGAAAACTTCTAAGTTAAATCTCCTCATAATCAAATGATTGAACCATTTATGTCAACAAACAATGCTAAGTCAAAAAAAATCATGGTTCTCTAATGAAGGATTCTCCTCTCCTGACATAAAATTAGGTGCTTTGAATTGAATTGTGTCTCCAAAAGTATATATTAAAATGCTAACCTCGGTGTCAGTAAATGTGACCCTAAATAGGGTCTGTAAAGCTATTGATGAGTTACACTAACATGAGATCATGTAAGAGTAAGGTGGGTCTGAATTCTATATAACTTCTGTTCTTAAACAAAGAGGGAGAGATACACAGAGATAGGGAGACAGAGAAAGGATGCCATGTGATATTGAATCTGTACGCCAAGGAACACCCACCCAGGGGCCACGAGAAGTGAGGAGACAGACATAGAGCAGATTCTTGCTCAAAGGTTAAGAGGGAATCAACATGCTGCTTATAGACTCCTAGCCTCTAGAATGATGAGTTAATAAATGTTCATTTTTATTAATTTCATTTTTTGGTGGTTCTTAGGGCAACCCTAGTTATTGTTATTGGTAAGTGCCATTGAGTCAGTTCTAACTCATAGCAACCCTGTATAGGGTTTCCAAAGAGTGTCTGGTGGATTTTAATTGCTGCCCTCGAGGCTAGCAGTCCAGTGCTTATCCGACAGCACCACATCACAACTTTCTATGAAACCAATATAGTCAGGTTCACCTGTGGCTTCAATTAATGGCTGTAGGCTGAGGATGTACACCTCTTCATCTCCTGGTGTGACACTGTAGAATCAGCACTGGACTGTAAACCAAAAATTTGGCAGCTGAAATCCATTAGCGGCTCTTGGAAAACCTATCCAGGGTCGCTGTGAGTCGGAACCGACCCAACAGCACTTAACAACAATAAACCAAGGACTCAAACATGTCAATCTTTTTCTTGTTTCATACTCATAAATTCAAAGCATATAGTTAATGGAATCCTAGTCCAGGTGCAAAAGTTGTGAGCAAAGAGGAAGTATCAGTATTTGGAAAATATGGCCTTGGTGATAGAAATGATGCTGGAGAACGCATGATAGAATTCTGCAAAACCAATCATTTGTTCATTCAAATACCTTCTTTAGACAGCATAACAGATGACTATACACACGGACCTCACCAGACAGAATACATAGAAATCAAATTGACTACATCTGTGGAATGAGTCGATGGAAAAGCTCCATATCAACAGTGAAAACAAGGCCAGGGGCAGACAATGGAGAAGACTATCAATTACTCATATGCAAATTCAAACTGAAGCTAAAGAAAATGAAAACAAGTCCACAAGAGCCAAAATATGACCTTGAATATATCCCACCTGAATTTAGAGATCATCTGAAGAACAGATTTGATACATTAAACACTAAAGACCAAAGACCAGAAGAGTTGTGGGATGACATCAAGAACATCATACATGAAGAAAGCAAAAAGTCATTGAGAAGACAAAAATGAAGGAAAAGGTAAAAAATGGATGTCATAAGAGACACTGAAACTTGCTTTCCATCGTAGAGATGCTAATGCAAATGGAAGAAATGAAGAGGTCCAATAGCTGAACAGAAAATTTCAAAGATCAGCTCGAGAAGATAAAGCCAAATATTACAACAAAATGTGCAAAGATCTGGAATCAGAAAACCAAAAATGAAGAACACACTCAGCATTTCTCAAGCTGGGTGAAATGAAGAAAAAAACTCAAGCCTCGACTTTCGTTATTGAAAGATTCTCTGGGAAAATTATCGAATGATGCAGAAAGCATCAAGAGAAGATAGAAGGAATACACAGTCACTGTACCAAAAGGAAATGGTTAATGTTCAACCATTTCAAAACGTAGCGTGTAATCAAGAGCCAATGATAATGAAGGAGGAAGTTCAAGGCGCATTAAAGGAGTTGGCAAAGAACAAGGCACCAGGAATTGACGGAATAAAAATTGAAATCTTTCAAGAAAATGAGGCAGCACAGGAGGTACTCACTCATCTCTGTCAAGAAATTTGGAAGAAAACTGTCTGGCCGACTAATTGGAAGAGATCCATATTTGTGCCCATTCCAAAGAGAGGTGATCCAACAGAAAGCATAAATCATCAGACAATCTCTTTGATATCCCTTGTGAATAAAGTTTTTCTAAAGGTAATACAATCATATACATTGACAGAGAACTTCCTGAGGTTCAAGCTGGATTCAGAAGAGACCATGGAACAAGGGTTATCATTGTTGATATCTGATAGATCTTGGCTGAAAGCAGAGAATATCAGAAAGATGTTTACCTGTGCTTTATTAACTATGCAAAGGCTTTCAATTGTGTGGATCATGATATGCTCTCGACAACATTGCGAAGTATGAGTATTCTGGAACACTTAATTGTGCTCATGAGGTATCTGTACATGGACCGAGAGGCAGTTGTTTAAAGAGAACATGGGAAAACTGAAGGGTTTAAAATTAAGAAAGGTGTGCAACAAGGTTGTATTCTTTGACTGTACTTATTTAATCTGAATGCTGAACGAATAATCTGAGAAGCTGGGTTCTATGAAGAAAAATGTGGCATCAGGATTGGAGGAAGACTCATTAACAACCTGCGATAAGCAACCTTGCTTGATGAAAGTGAAGAGGACTTAAAACATTTACTGATGAAGATCAAAGAGCACAGCCTTCGGTATGGATTACATCTCAATGTCAAGCAAACAAAAATCCTCACCACTGGACCAATAAACAACATTCTTAATGGAGAAAGAATGAAGTTGTCAAGGATTTCATTCTTCTTGGGTGAACTATCAACACTCATGGAAGCAGCAGTCAAGAAATCAAACAACATATTTTTGCATTAGACAAATCTGCTGCACAAGACTTTTTAAAAGTGTTAAAGAGCAAAGATGACATCTTGAAGACTAAGGTGCGCCTGACCCAAGCCATGGTGTTTTTAATAACCTCATATGCATGAGAAAGCTTGACAGTGAATAAGGAAGACCATAGAAGAATTGATGCTTTTGAGTTATGGTGTTGGAGGAGAATATTGAAAGTGCCATGGGTTGCCAAAAGAACCAATAGATCCGTTTTGGAGGAAGTGCAGCCAGAATGCTCCTTGGATGCCAAGATGGCCAAACTTTGTCTCTCATACTTTGGACATATTGTCAGGTGGGACCAGAGCTCAACTAGAAGAACAAAGAAGAGGAAAAAAAGAGTAATCTGATACAATTTGATGAACTTGACCTACACCTATGGATGCAGTAGCTCAAAAGAGGGAACAAATCTTTACAGCGAGGATCATTCCCACTCCCTCGATACACAGGGTAGACAGGGATGGGCAACTTGGACATGGCTACCCAAAATGGGGGGACTACAAAGGCAAGAAGTGACTGACTTACAAGCTTTCAAGAGGGAGCCTAGATCCAGAGGGCGTGGAGGAAGGTAGAATCTCTACTGAGTAGTATCAAATCTTTCTGGCCAGTGCTGATAAAAGGAGATGGGGATAGCACTCATGTGGCACAATAGTGAATAATTGCTATCAGGACTGATTGTGAGGGTTGGAAATGTAAAGGTAGACGTTTTGTAGCAAAAGGAGGGGAGTGGTTGACTTTTCAGTCTAGGAGCAGAGGTCCCTGGGACTATCAAGTGAGAAGAGCAGAGTGTGGGATCCTACCCAGAGAAGCAGTGATGCCAGATATGGAGGCAGAGATAATGACATGGAGAGATGGAACGGCTGGAGACTCTAGACCCAGATAGGGAGCGAGGCTGTGTGCTGATGACCTGGAGGCAGGCTTGCAAGGTATATCTTTTGGTTGGGGTATGATGCATGGAGGGGATTGTAACCATGGCAATGTAACAATATATGATAGGATGATTGTAAAGCTAATGTTTTTTCCTTTTAACTTTTCCCTTATTTCCTTTCAAACCTTTAAAAAAAAATGATTAAAAGAGTAGAGGGCATGGAGACTTTGAGTTGAGAAATGGATGGAGAATCCAGGGATTGGTAACGTGAAGTAAAGCGTATGTGCGAAGGGTAGGAAGAGGGGATAGGAATGACGTGGTCACCACCTTTAAATTCTTGTTGTGATATCTTACAGTGTTAAAAATATGAAATTTACTTTGTGTGGTGTAACCCTGTGTTAGCCTAACGGATAAGGTCCTATTTCCAAACAAGGTCACAGTCACAGGTACAGAAAGTGGGACTGCCAAGTATCTTTGTTTTGGAGGCAACATTCAATCCAAATGCATGGCAGAAGTTAAAAGGAGATTTGTATTGATGTAATGGTTAAACACTGCCTCAACACTGTCTCATTATCAGGCTCTGTGCATCATGCATAAACGCTAACTTCCCCTACAGCATTCATCTGCTGTTTTAATAAATGTGTTTGCAAGTTAAGGGCCTTGTTCAATAACGGGAATCACATGCAATTCTAGAGCCAATAAATATCCATGTCCTCCCATCAACAACCGTGGAGCTGGCTTTCTCTGTACCAGTAGTTCTCTTTGTGTGTGCAATTATTTTAATTCCATGTGCTTTGGGATTAAAATACAGCTTGGGTAATCAAGAATTGGCTGATACATTTTCTCCAAACAGAAATCAGGTTAGTCTGTGATTTGGGTTTCCTTCTGCCCAAAATCACTGAGTGTAATGTTGCTAACTGGGCTTGGAAATTGGAAGAGAAACACAATTGTAAAGTGCCCACTGATGTAAACCCAAACCACCACCATCTGCTTTAAGATTCCATCATTCCTTTACAATGTGATTTCAACAACAAAGAGTTCAAACAGAGGGAAAACAAGCCTTTAATCTACAAAGGGAAAACAAACACAAATACGAAGCTTTCACCAAAAACAAAGAAAGAAAAGTCAAAAAGCGGTCGGTTGTTTTTGTTGTTTTTGTTGTTGTTTCTTTTTTTCATTTAAATCAATACCATGACCTATGAAGCTTACTTCTTGAGTCCTTTACCTTAAGTGTTTGCATAATTGCCAATACAGTAACATATTTGGAAGCGTTCACCCTTTCGTTTGTGACAGCCTTGTCTCATACAAAACCAAATGGTGCTGAATTGTGTGGGATAATGTTATATCCTCAATTAAAATAAAACTTAGATACAAGGAGTCCAGGAGTGGTACTGTAGGATAAGCTCTAAACTGCTAACTGCAATGCTGGCAGTTCAAATCCACCAGTTGCTCCTAGGAAACCCGGAACGGGGTCGCTATAAGTTGGAACCAATTTGATGGCATTTAACTACTTAACCCCAACAACAAAGATAAAAGAAAACAGTGTGGTTACAAAAAAAAAAAAAAAAGATAGAAAAGAAAATAATATTACTATTTTTATAGTTATCAGGGATTTATTTTTATGCATTCTTACTTTTTAAGATGATTGTTAATGTTTCTAGCACAAGTTAAAGAAACAAGAAAATGGAGGAGTGCCCCTAAGAGTTTCACCCTTCATGAATTCTCAAGTTCAATGCTGAGGTTCAG
Source organism: Chrysochloris asiatica (assembly GCF_000296735.1). NCBI lineage: Eukaryota > Metazoa > Chordata > Mammalia > Afrosoricida > Chrysochloridae > Chrysochloris > Chrysochloris asiatica. The sequence continues at coordinate 5,606,832 of NW_006408639.1, read as the reverse complement.
TAACTTCAAATGTTTTCTTCAGGTCTACAGTGAATGTCTCCAAATGCTGAGAAAGGCAATTCACTGTGGGGGCATATTTAGGCTAAAGACCAGATGGTGTATTATGAACAATCAAAGAAAGGATGACAGATTAACATCATTGATGTTTATGTACATTTCAACGTTGGTGCTAAGTACCATTGTGTTTAAAGTGGGTTCCTGAGGATTGTCTGGTGAGTTTGAACCATGGTTAACAGTCCAGTACTTATTCATAATGTCATTCCAGGACTTCAATGGCCATTTAAAAAAAGAGCTAATCACTATATGAATGCAGTTTCCATTTTGCAAGAACATATAGCCAATTTTTCAGTTCCACAAGTTCAGACAAGTACAAATTATCATACTGATCCCAGAACAAGGCATTGGCCTGGCTAATTAAACTCCTAAGTACATTATCTTCTTCCTCCTTCCTCATTCATCTTGTCTGAACATTCCTGATCCATCTTTTATCATTTTAATCTGTACAATATGTTCACATAGATAACAAAGGGAAAAAATCACTGAGATAATAAAGTTTTCAGAAATTATTTTCTATATGACAATGAAAAAGAAGAAAAATACTGAAAATTACGTAAGTAACTAAAAATAATTTAAGGGAAACAGAAGTCAGACATGCAGTGATAAGTGTTTTTACCAAAACAAAATTACATGATTACTATTGTTTGGCTAAATCTAGGTTTAATTTTGTCTGCTTCATTGAAAGCCCATGCTTAGTCTTAAAAATTCACACTGAAATATCTACAGTCAGCATCAGACACGGAATTAAGTATCCCAGCACTGTTCTCTACTGTAGGTAATGCTGGAAAGGAATAGGAGGACATGGGTTCTGGAGGTACAAACCTACCCCAATCTAGTATTCCCACTTTCAAGGAGACCTGAAAGTACAAATGGTTATATGCTTGGCTGCTAATGGAAAAGCTTACAGTTTACAACCACCCAGCAGTTCCCTGGGAGAGCAACCTGCTGCTCCGCTACCATAAAGATGGCAGCCATGAAAACCCTAGGGACAGTTCCACTCTGCAACAGGGGAACACTATGAGTTGCAATTGATTCAAGACAGATAACAACACTAACACATACTAAAACTTCTCCTTCCCTGACTCTGGGAGGCTGGCCCCAGAAGTCATTGTTCCAAAACTCCCCATTTTGTCTAGACTACTGAGAAGTAGTGCTTCAGTCAGACAGCTTGGTTCTCCTTCCTTGCTTTCTGCCTTCTTTGTCCTCAACGGGATGTCTTTGTCTTCCATTCCCCTTATAGCTTTGCTAATGCTTGACTTTCAAATCCCTCAATCACTGAGAGTGCTAATGGATGTTAATGGCTTTCTCCTAAGTATTTAAATTTTACATGGAGACTCCTATAGGTGCCCTGCAAACCAAAGGAATAAATATTTAATAGTGTGAATTGAAGGGAAAAGGTGAAAGACATTTCAAAGCCAGCATTGCCTTGCACTTGGTGTTGTTAAGTGCCCTCAAGTCAGTTCTGACTCACAGTGACCCTGCATGGGGTTTCCAAGGAGTAGCTGGTAAGCTTGAACCACCGACCTTGCAGTTCAAATGACTTTGCAGTCTGACGCATTAGCCCACAGTGCCACACCAACCTTAAGGTCAGCAGTTTTAAACTACCAGCTGTTCCGCGGGAGTAAGATGAGGCTTTCTGCTCTTGTAAAGATTTACAGCTTCTGAAACTTTGTGCAGGGTTGCTAAGAGACGGAACCAACTCCATGGTACTTAACAACAACAACAACACCCAAAAAAAACAGGCCTGCCATTATCTTGTGACCATTCTGTAATAAACTGAAGAGCACATTCACTTGCAATTATATCTGCTTAAGCAATCATGTGGAGTCCTGATGTGGCACTGTAAAATGAGCACTAAACTACCGACATCAAGATAAGCAGTTCAAACCCACCAGCTGCTTCTCAGAAAGCATATACAGGGTCACTATGAGTCTCTGTGAGATGATACAACCTTGCTTGTTAAAAGCAAAGAGAACATAGAATATTTACTTAAGAAGATCAAACACCACAGCCTTCATTATAGGATGCCCCTCAATGTAAAGAAAGCAAAATTCCTCGGCACTGCACCAATAAATAAAATCATGATAAATGGAGAAAAGACTGAAGTTGTCAAAGATTTAACTTTCTTCAGATCAACCATGAACACTCATGGTTGTTATTGTTGTTGTTAAGCGCCATAGAGTTGGTTCCAATTCACAGCGACCCTGTATAAGGTTTCCAAGCAGCCGCTGGTGAATTTGAACTGCTGACCTTGTAGTTCAAACTGATCTTGCAGTCCAGTACATTATTCCATAGTGCCACACCAGGATTCCACTCATGGTAGAAATAGTCAAGAAATCAAATGACACATTGCATTAGGCAAAACTGTTGAACAAGACCTCTTTAAAGTGTTCAAGAGAAAAGATGGATGTCAGTTTCAGGAGGACTAAGCTGAGCCTGACCCAAGCCTAGGTATTTTCTACAGCTTCATATGCATGTTAAAGGTGGACAGTGAATAATGAAGACAGTAGATTTGATGCATTTGAATTATGGTGTTAGAGAGGAATCTTAACGCTACCACGGACTTCCAGAAGACCAAACAAATCTGTTGGTAGAAGGACAACCAGAATGTCCATTAGAAGCCTGGATGACCAGACTTTGTCTGTCATACTTTGGATATATTATCAGGAAGTACCCTGGAGAAGGACATCATGCTTGGTAAAGTGGAGGGACAGTGAAAACGAGAAAGACTCTCTAGGAGATGGAATGACAATGTGGAAGCAACAGTGGGCCCAAGCACAGCAAAACTTATGAGGAAGGTGCAAGGACTGGGCTGTACTTTGTTCTGTCATACATAGAGTCACTACGGATCAGAACCGACTAATACCTATCCTGGTATGTAATTAAATGTATTATGTGTAGGAGAAAGTATACTTCACATATTTAGGGTAGGAGCCTGTTGTAGATGAAATTGTGTTCCCCACAATATGTGTCAAAATTGCTAGCCTTTGTAATATGTAATGATCATCTGTTTTGTGATACAATGTAAGTACCCTATG
>NW_006408639.1:5597452-5599617 GCF_000296735.1 Chrysochloris asiatica | reverse complement strand
CTTTTCCTTCTTTCTTGTCTTCTTAATGAAGACATATGTATAGGGTTTATCAATTTTGTTTTGACTGGTGTGTGTGTGTGTGTGTGTGAAAGTCAGCAGTGTTATCTTTACTTTTGCCCCACTCAATCTCTTCTTGTCATTTTCCTTTTCTATTTGAAAATATCTACTCCAAAGCATCACTCTTCTACTGCATTTTTTGGTTGTAAAAAGTGTGTGGCACTCTGGGAGATGGAAACGCTATAACAATAATGGTGGTGGATCGTTTTGACTTATAGAGAATCTAAGGACAGAAAATGTCCCCATATAAGAAAGTGGCATGATAGACTTCAATTGTTCTGAATGATGGGGTCAGTGATTGGTTCATACTGTCCCCTTCTCTCATTTGATTTCACAGAATGCCAAGCCCATACCTGGTTTCTGGTAGGAAAAGGAAAACCACCTTGTGAAGAATGGAGCAACATATTGCTAAAGGCCTATCTCTGAAATGAAACTGGGAAGACGGGACACTTTTGTTTAACAATGGTTAAAAGTCAAGCTTTGGGAAATGGATCCAGGGAATAACATGATATATGCTACAAGGGTAAATGGGAGGTTTCAATCCAGATCTTCCATTATCTAATTCTAGCTGTTCAAAGGGACCCACTCTCTGTTTTCTATACACATGGCATGACTGTTCGTCTCAGTACTTTTACTCACCTCCCAATCCCTTTACAGTTTATAGCCAAGTGCATAACTCAATTCTAAGTACTCATTAAAGTCAGAGATTATAAACTAAATACCCATGGTTTGGGTTGAAATATATCTGTAAACTCTTATTTGTTAAATTGAGTTACAACGTGTTCAGCTTGGGAATTTTGCAAACTAGAAAGACTAATTTTCATCAGATGATGAAAAGGGTCTATTACCACTGTCCTCTAAAAACAAAAGTTGAGAACTCCATACTGTACAATCTAGATCATGGGCCACCTAGTTCTCAACTAAGATGTCCTTGATTGCTCCAGTCTACAAGTCACGGTCCAAAGCTAGAATTGCCTTCAGAGCAAAATCAATAGCTTTGCTCATATGATTCTCCCTAGAGACCATAAATCTTTTACAGTCAAGGAATACATATTATTTCTTACATTCACTGGGATCCTCAGTATGTGTACAGAGTAGAGACTTAGGTTCTTTGATACCTTATGTTCTTACGGGGACTCTGCATCTATAAAAGGATTTACAGATACTTGGATACTTGTGGATGAATGAAAATTCATATCATAGGGGCAAAGTCAATAATATTTACAAAATAAAAAAAAAATCTCCTAACTTTTTTAGTTTTTTTCATAACATGTAATGTATGCTCTCTTGAGCATCTGGAAAAATATTCCTTTTGTTTTAGTCATAAAAATAAGATATTTTTTTCCCAGTTATAACAGTGTACATCTTTCTGACCATTCTAGTGATTCAATAGTATTTTAGGATAAAGAAAGATGGTGGCAACAAAGAATGAAAAGTCTATTCAAACAAATGTCTATAATCACCCAATTACAGAAACAGTGATTCCTGGAACAATGTTTAACACACACATAATTTTAAATATTCATATACATACCTACACAAATATGTACATGTGTTTATAATTAGGAGTCCTTGTATGGTACAAAGGATCAAAATGCTTGCCTGCTAATCAAAAGTTTGTAGGTTCATATTCATTCAGACACACCTTGTAAGAAAGGTCTGTTCACCTACTTAAAAACAAAAATTAGTCATTGAAAACCATATGGCGCACAGTTCAATTCCGACAAATATGGGCTGTCATGAGTCAAAAGTGACTTTTTGGCAACTGTTGTCGTTAAGTGCCATGGAGTTGATTCGGACTCATAGTGACCCTGTAAGGGTTTCTGAAGAACAGCTGATGGGTTGGGTTTGAACTGCCGACTTTGTGGTTAGCAGTCCAGTGCTGATCCATAGCACTGCACCAGACGTCTCAATGGCAAGGAGACTGGTATGTAATTAAATGTATTATGTGTAGGAGAAAGTATACTTCACATATTTAGGGTAGGAGCCTGTTGTGGATGAAATTGTGTTCCCCACAATATGTGTCAAAATTGCTAGCCTTTGTAATATGTAATGATCATCTGTTTTGTGATACAATGTAAGTACCCTATGTGTTGGAAATCCTAATT
>NW_006408639.1:5594581-5597352 GCF_000296735.1 Chrysochloris asiatica | reverse complement strand
ACAGCAAAACTTATGAGGAAGGTGCAAGGACTGGGCTGTACTTTGTTCTGTCATACATAGAGTCACTACGGATCAGAACCGACTAATACCTATCCCTGCTATAATGAAATGTGCAAAGATTTGGAGTCATAAAACCAAAAAGGATAGAATATGTTCAGCATTTCTCAGGCGGAGGGAACTGACTCATAGCAACCCCATGCAAAGCAGAACAAAACAATGTCCAATCCTGGGCCAACCTCACTACTGCTGCCACACTTGACGCCATCAATGATGCTACCTGGCCGATCCATCTCATTGGGGATCTTCCTCTTTTTCTCTGACCCTCCATCTTACCCAGCATGACATCTTTCTCCAGCGACTGTTCCCTCCTGACAATATGTCCAAAGCATTGGCAAGGAACAAGTCTCCAGGAACTGATGGAATACAAACTGAAATCTTTCAACAAATTGATATAGCACTGGAGGTACTCACTCATCTAAGCCAAGAAATTTTGAAAACAGCAACCTGGGCAAGTGATTGGTAGAGACTCATATGTGTGCTCCTTCCAAAGAGATTAGACCAAATGGAATACAAAAATCATCAGACAATATTATTAGAATCACATGTAAGTAAAATTTTGCTAAAGATAATTCAAAAAGGGCTGCTACAATACATGGACCAGGAGCAACCAGAGGTTTAGATCGGATTCAGAAGACAACATGGAATGAGATATCATTGCTGATGTCAGATGGATCTTTGTCAAAAGCAAAGAATACCCAAAAATATTTTTTGTGCTTTATTGAGTATGCAATTGCATTCGATTGTGTGTATCATGACAGGCTATGGACAACATTGCAGAGAGTGAATATTCTGGAACACTTAATTGTGCTCATGAGGAACCTATACAGAGACTGAGAGGCAGTTGTTCAAACAGAGCAAGGGGACACTGTTGTTAAGTGTCATTGAGTCAGTTCTGATCCATAGTGACCCTGTACAGGGTTTCTGAGGCTATACATATTTACGGGAGCAGAAAGCCTCATCTTTCTCCCACGGAGCGGGTGGTAGTTTCAAACTGCTGAACTTGTGGTTCGCAGCCCGATTCGTAACCACTACTGGTTTACAATCAGGTAGGGTGTGTGCCAGAGTTGTATTCTTTTACCAGATTTATTAAATCTGTACGTTGAGCAAATAATTTGAGAAATTGGATGATATGAAGAAGAACGTGGATCAGGACTGGAGGAAGACTCATTAACAAGTAATGATATATAGAGGATACAACCTTATTGCTGGAAGTAAAAAGGATTTATACAATATTCACTGACAAAGATCAAACCCATCCTTCGGTGTGGTTCATATTCAATGTCAAGAAAACAAAAATTCTCATCACTGGAACAATACATAAATTCTAGATAAATGGAGAAAAGATTGAAGTTGACAAATCATTTTGCTCAGATAAACCATCAAGATTCATTGAAGCAGCAGTCAAGAATTCAAATGACGTATTGCATTAGGTAAATCTACTGCACAAGACCTCTTTAAAGGTTAAAGAGCAAAGATGTCAGTTTGAGGCTAAGGTATGGCTTAGCCAAGCCATGGTCTTTTCAATAACCTCATATTCATGTAAAAGTTGGACAAAGAATAAAGAAGACCACAAAAAAATTGATGAATTTGTGTCATGGTGTTGGAGTAGAATATTAATAGTACCATGGGCTGTCAAAATAACAAACAAATCTGTGTTGGAAGAAGTGCAGCCAGAAAGTTTCCTGAAAGCCAGTATGGCCAGACTTCGTCTCTCATGTTAAGAACAAATTATCAGGAGACACCAGTACCTGGAGAAAGACGTCATGCTTGGTAAAGTTGAGGGTCAGTGAAAAGAGGACGAGCCCTAATGAAATGGACTGGCTCAGTGGAGGTAGCAATGAGCTCATGCATAGCAATGATTGTGAGGAAGGCACAGGGTCCAGCAGTGTGTTTCATTCTGTTGTGCATAGGTCGTTGGGAATTGGTACCAACTTGACAGCACCTAAGAAAAAACAACAAACCTCTGCTCCATATCTACTTTTAGATATCCCTCCTTTGATTCCTTTTACTGTGTTTTAGGTAAGTATGGTTTTGTTAACTTTTAGATCCTGCTCTAACTGTACAAAAATGCACTTTTCCTCATTATCCATTGGAGTGTAGATTTTCATTTTGTGAAGTTATATTTCTTTCCTGTCTGGACCACCTCTGTCCTTTAATAAATCTCTGTTGCTTGTATTTTGTGCGGACTCTGATTTTGTTCTACAACAGAATCTAATACCTTTATTAGGCACTTCCATTCTGAACTTCTATTTCCTCAGATGTAAAAAGGATTAAAAATAATAGTTGCCTCACTGAGTTCTTGTAAGGGATAAAAAAGTCAATGCTATAAAATTGTTAATCATAATCAATATCATTCTCATTAGCAGGAAAAATAACCCAAACCCTTGAAGTGTATCTAGTTGGACCAGGCACTCGTTTAAATGTGTATGCACATGAAGTGATTCACTGGCAACATATGGACATATGTTTTGAGGGATAAGCTGAATTATATTAGAGAATAAGGATGTAGTCATATTCATGTAATTGAAAAAGATTATCAGGAATATGACATTATCAACAAAACTCGAAAAACATTGACTAAGAATGTATGTAAGAGCATGTGCACAAGAGAAAGAAGAGAATACATATGTATGTTGTTGTTGTTGTCAGGTGCCATCGAGTCGGAACCGACTCATAGCGACTCCATGCACAGCAGAACGAAACAATGTTCG
>NW_006408639.1:5564135-5591486 GCF_000296735.1 Chrysochloris asiatica | reverse complement strand
GATGAAATTGTGTTCCCCACAATATGTGTCAAAATTGCTAGCCTTTGTAATATGTAATGATCATCTGTTTTGTGATACAATGTAAGTACCCTATGTGTTGGAAATCCTAATTTCTATGATGCTAATGAAGGAGCTCTGGTAACACAGTGGTGACCAGTCGGGCCGGTAACCTCAAGGTAAGCAATTAAAAACTAGCTGTTCCATGGGAGAAAGAGGAAGTTTTCTGCTCCCGTAAAGATTTACAGCCTCAGAAACCCTATGCAGGGCTGCTATGTGTTGGAACCAACTGTATGGTACACCACCATCACCATGATGTTAATGAGACATGATTAGTGGCAGTTACAATAATTATTCAGGCTGGAACCTATAGGATCAGTTTGTATCTTCAGGCAATCTCTTTTGAGTGCTAGAACACATTGAACGAGCAAGTTGAGATGAAAGGACCAAACCAGAAGACCTGGGGGCAGAGAGCGTCTTTTGCATCCAGGGTCCCGATCCTGGGAAATTCCTAGACCTAGGGAAAGATTGATGACAAGGCCAATCCCCCAGAACTGACAAGAGAGAGAAAATCTTCGCCTGGAGCTGGTGCCATGCACTCTAACTTCCAGCCTCCTAAACTATGAGAAAATAAGTTTATGTTTGTAACCGCCATCCATACATGGTATTTTTATCACAGCAGCACCAACTAAGATTAATGCTATGGAAGAATGCATAATGAAGAAGTACTGTCCATGAGAAGCACTTATGTGTTTCTGGACCCCTACCCACAGAGGGCTGGGTCTCTCTGAACCTCTTCCCCATCTTCTCAGAGACCCTATCCATGTTTACAAATGACCTTCTGACCCTGAAGCCATGGTCGGTAACTGCAGAAGTGCTGTTGAGTCCCCACAGTGGCAACACTAGGTGTTAAAAGGCATTTAGAAATTCTTTCTATATAATTTAGAAATTCTTTCTATATAATTACTCAATAGGGTAATCCTGTATTTAAACTTCTAGGCCATAACTGATATGCCACGTTTTTGGCAATTCCTATCAGCCTGCCCCCACATTATTAATAGAACTGTCACTTAATAATGGTTTTAAATTCTTTATATCTCTATACCTCTGCCTCCCTAGTCAGACTGCTAAATCCTTGAGTGGGTTTAGCAATATACCTTTTTCCTGCCATGATGAATACTTAGAAGAAGGTGCTATCCACATAAGGTCTAAACAATAGTTCAATTTGAGCTTCATTTTCTAATACTATTCTCTGTACATTTTATATTTTGCTCATAAGATACCGGACGCCATTCCCTCCATAACACGTTGTTTTTGTTGTTAATTCCTGTCGAGTTCGCTCTGATTGAATCTTTTGGGAACAGAGAGTCTCAACTTTTTCCAGCGGAACAACTGGTGGGCTTGAACTGCCGAACTTGTGGTTTGCAATCTAGTGCTTATCCTACAGCGCCACCATGCCCCCTCCTATATAGCACACAGAATTTCAAATAGGTTTCCCTTATCACAAAAGCAATATATCACATTCTTTATTCAAGTCACATACATGTAATAGTTTTCATACTACTCAACTCCACAGGCGTTATTTTCATAAACGTCCTATACCAATAGTTTTTACATGTTCATTTCCATTTTTTTCTGCTCAGTGGGTTTAATGTTCACGTAGGTGCCTGTTGACACAGAGCTTTGGTCTTCAGAAGCAGACCCTCACCAGCCCACCCTCAAACTTTAAAACAGTCTCTCTGCCAGCAGGTTTTTTCCCTGTTCTGGAAATAGCTTTCTCCAGCACAGAATGCAATGTTTTTTCCACTCTGGAAACAGCCCTTCCCAGGGAGGTCAGTAGTAGACTAGCAGATGCATTGGTTTGAAACACCCTCACTCAGGTGAGGTCAGCATGCTGCTGTCTCCCACACACTGTGTTCTGCTGTCTGCCTGACTGGCTGCCATACTTAGCATGTTTGAATCTCCTGTCTGGGAAGACCCTGTGGGGTGGGAACGATTCGAGTGGGCGCAGAGGGATCGCACGTCTGTAGCTCAGAGTAGATGAGTTCGACTCACTGCCCAGCTTCCCATGGAACCAGCTCTGCGGGGGCCCTGGCATATACAAATAATGTCCCCTGCCCACTGTGGGACCAGCCTGTGCTCAGCCTGTGGCAGCCCTGCCCATCTCTGATGTGATGTCCCTGGGCACAGATCAGCTATAAGAACCTCAATGGCTCTCAGGCCCAACTGCCAAATGCCGCAGAGAAAACATACACTTTCAATAGTTAATTTTCTGATAACCAGGGTACCATGAAACTTGATCCAAGACCTCCTGACCTTGTCTTATAATTTTATTATATAAATATAATAATAATAAAAAAAACAACATTTTTCAGACTACTGTCTGAGGGTAGATGAGGTCAGAGCTCATTCCTGGAAATGTCACGAGACGTGTGTGGGTGTGCTATGCCAGAACTTTCTAGCATAATTTTAATCTTTTCTGCCTGTTAGATTTGTGTGTCTGCTATCTATGTAGGAAAATATGGTAGTCAATAGAAAAAATTTGGAGAGCATAATATACCAAAAGAAAAAAAATGGAAAGCACTTATTTATAAACCAACTACTCATAAAAGATTATTGTATTACAGTAATTTCCTTCTTTCCATATAGTTTTATTTTTATAAGACAGGTGTCCTTTTTTAATTCAGATTTTCATTATATTTAAATACATTGCACTGCATTAAATATTCTCCAATGCCTATATTTTAGTGGAAACACTCTGCTGCATCCTATTGAAATTCTGTAATTAATTTAATCATCGACCTACACCTTACTACTTGTTTAGGTGGCTGGCAATATTTGTTAAAAAGGCTGTGATAAACACTTTCAGACATAAAGAATTGTGATTGTGCACATCTCTGGTCATATAATAGATTCCTTGAAGGGGGTACATTGAGGCTTCTGATATATACTGTGAACTGTTGTCACTGGCTTTCCTTCCAGTCATATCCCACAATATTGCAATAAAGTTGCAATCAAGTCAACTCCATCTCATGGTGAACCCATATGTGTCAGAGTAGAACTGGTCTCCACAGGGTTTCAATGGCTGATTTTTAGGAAGTTGAAAGTTCTAACCAATTCCTGACACCCATGACGATTACTAGTGAAGCAAAGGCAAATAAATGAAAGATAAGCAAAATTAGAAGTGATCTTAGTCTTCCAAGGGATTTCATTCATTGTATGAGACAGAAAATCAAATAGCCAACTAAATAAATATGCAATTGTAATAAGGATGAGTGTTGTCAAGGAAAGTTATGCAATTTAGTAATGGAAGTCTTTTCTGTGAAAGGGACACCAGAGATGAGATCTGAAAGTATATATATATATATGTTGTTGTTGTTATGTGCTGTGGAGTCGGTTCTGACTCATAGTGACCCTGTACAGGGTTTCCAAGGCTGTAAATCTTTATGGGAGCTGAAAGCCTCATCTTTCTCCCACAGAACAGCTGGTAGTTTCAAACTGCTGACCCTGAGGTTCGCAGCCCGATTCGTAACCACTACGCTACCAGAGCTCCTTGAAACATGGAGGGCATATGAGGGAGGATGAGTATGGACATTGGACCAAGAGTCAATACGTCCATTTTCCAACATGGCCTCTGGAGCTCTTCTCTCTTTCCACCAGGTGACCTGCTCAGGATTCCCTCTGCATGAGACTGCACATACAAAAATGGACGAATCCATTCTAACAAGTATCCGTGTATCCTGAAGAAGAGTTGTTGCTGTTAAGTGCCGTCAAGTCAATTCCAACCCACATGCTGGTAATTCTGTGTAGGATCAAATTTTATCAATAATCGTCATAGTTCCTTGCCCTACAAGGAGTTCATATATACATAATACACCGAATGACCAGAGTGCGTTTGTTCATGTCCTTTATCAACTGAGAAAAAAATACTTCCTACTTCTTTACTGGCTGACATGTTCAGTCTCTTCCTATTCAGTATGAGCTGCCACACAGCAGACACAAAACAAATCAATATGTCCTACCCCTCCCAGTCAAAGGATTTACGGTATTCCAATAATTAAGCAACAATGTGTGTGCAGAAAAGGCAATATCCCCAACGATTAGTGTTAAATTTAATTAATTACTTTGAAAATAAAATGACACATAAACTTTGTAATTAAGAATAATTCTTAATTAAGGAACGTTTGACAGATAGGCAGGAAGAAGGAAAGGAATGGAAAATGGCTGATAAAATTGGGAATTAACTACCTCATTGATGATATTAGTAAGCCCTGTTTGGTATGTTTATTTAGTTTTCAGGATATTCATTGTGCTGAAATTAAAAATAAATGTAGAGGGCATTTAGTTTAACGTAAAATTGTACCTTTGCAATGAAAGTGATAGCTGCATTTTTACCCTCTGGATCAAACAAACTAAGGAGGAGAACCAGTTGCTAGTGAATTGTAGCAGCTGTTGATGTTCTAAGGAATGAGACCTAATTTGGGCCTCTTCATAAGATGTAGAGTACTACTCACATCACAGACAGTTCTTAGCTAGCTGACATTTGGAGGGACTGAGTTATCTCTTGAGCTATTCCATTTCATGCTGATAAGCCAACCATGCAAAAAAAGGCCTGGGGAATCTTGGATAACAGAAAATACAACACAGTAAATAAAAGAGAAAGGTTAGCAGCAAACATGTCTGTCTGTGCCAGGCATAACCCCTGTGGTTCTTCGGGTCACATATCCACCATACCACCACTGTTGCCCTGTGTACTGGAGCCTAAATGAACCAACCCAAAGTATCCCAGACAAGCAAATCTGAAAAAGGCAACTAAAAGGAAAACAAAACCATGATCATAATTTTGGCTTGGCTTTTATTCAGCAGCGATTTGCTTCTGCTTACCATCGAGTCACTTCTGACTCATAGCAACCCTCTATAGGGTTTCTGAGGCTATAAATCTATATGGGAGCAGAAAGTCTCATCTTAATCCCATGTAGTGGTTGGTGGATTCGAACTGCTGACCTTGCAGTGAGCAGCCTAATTGCATAATCCACTACACTACTTTGTTTTCTATTTGTTGTTGTTAAGTATAGCCAAGTCAGTTCTGACTTATGGGAAACATGTATAGGGTTTCTGAGGAGTAGCTGGTGGGTTTCAATCGCCAACCTTGTGGTTCACAGACCAATGCTGATCCTACAGCAACACTCTAGGAGGTCAAGCTATATAGTAAGATAAAATTCCATAATCTGTCAAATTTCCACTGAAAAGAGTTATAATTAATATTTTTATTAAGGATCAGATAAGTATACATTTGAGGGATAAAAGAGAATTAAAAAAACAAAACACTTTGGTGAACAAGGGTGAATAATTACCAAAATAAATTAATTACATAATCATAACCCAAACCCATTGCCAGAGAGTTAATACTGACATTTAATGGTTAAGTGTCAGTAATCTTTAAGGAATCAGACTATCACATGACTAGCAACCCAGCACTTAATCACTGTGCCACCAGGCCTCCTTTCTTCAAACAGCCATGGAATTCTAGACCTTGGGAATCGTCAGAACCAACAAGGAGCAATTTAATGATTAACAAGAAAGAACTATAATATTTAGATAATCGTCACTGTAGTAATAATAGCTAGGATAACCATCCACTTCCTCAGATGGGCTACTAAGGGAGTAATGAAAGAAACACTTCAATCTGAAAAGAAACAGAAGCACCTCTGTATGCTGGGTTGGAGAAAAACACACTGGTCCGCACATCTTAGGTTATATACTAGTATAACATTCAAGTTCTCTGCCAATCCACTACCCATCTTGTGCTACTGAGACAATGCTGACTCATAGCGACTTTACTGGACGACACTGAACTGCCCCATAGGGTGTCCAAGCTAAAATCTTCAGAAGCAAACTTCCACATCTTTCTCCTGCAGAGCAGCTGGTGGGTTCTAACCAATGACCTTTCAGTTAGCTTCGGAGCATTTTTAAACACTATGCTACCAAATATCTCCTCTCTACTAACAGACTGATTAAATGTTTTACATTTCCCTACTGTAAAATTCACATTCCTTTGTTTATTCCAAATTCTACAGTTTCTCATTTTTTGATTTGCACATAATAAGATGCATTGTAGGAAACCTGTTATTTTTTCCCCCCTAATGTTCACTCTTTCTTGTTCCAAGTTTAAGAATCAGCGATTTTAAAAGTTCACTTTGATTTTTCATTGACTAGAATGCTTGCCTGCTGCCACCACCATCTGCTGGGAATTTGAAAGCAACTGTTTAAAATGCTTAAAACAAAAAAACTCACGATGAGCCATGCTGTTCGATGATGTTCAACCTATCTTAATAAAGACTGTATTACTTCCCAGACAGCCTAAAGCTTTTGTTAAAATAAACGAGTCACAAAAAATACATTTATTTTTAATACCACCAAACTGATATTAGGTCTGTAGGATATAAGTTAGGACTTGCTTTTCTCACACAATTTCTGACCAACTAAGGAAGAATTTAAGCGTCTCAATCAAATCTGGTGCGTCAAACGCTGAACAGGACTCACACGTTACTGGATTTAAGTTATTTGATGTGCAGACTGACATGTGGATGGTTGCTGATGTTGAAGAATTTATTTTGAAGTGACTGAAATGTCTATTTACATGTCCCAAGTCCACAGGAGCAGTCCTTAAGTTGTACAAATGGTTAAGCGCTCATCTATTAACCAAAACGTTGGCACATTGTACCAACTAAGAAGCACGTCAAAAGATGAGCCTGGTGATTTGCTTGTGAAAGATCATGACCATGAAAATTCTACAGAACAGAGTTCTACACTGCACATACGGGCGTTGACACAGAATCAACTTAATGAAGCCTGATTTGATTGGTCCACATGAAAACTTTTCAAGTGTAAACACCAAATGCTTTTTAATAGTGTTCTCCATCCAGTTAGGGTCTTGGCTGAGCAATGGGTTCTCTGAACGCTCCGTTCTCTAAATCAATGCTTCTCCACTATTTCAGTAAATGTGCAGCTGCTGAAAGCACACTTCACTCCTCTTTTATGTATATATATATATTTTTTCCTTTTCTTTTTTAATCTTGCTGAATGCACTGAAGAAGCTAGTGCTAGACTAAAGACCACAAGGAGGTTTCCTCATTAATACATTTTCTTCCAATTATAAATCTAATTATAAAAACACTCCTTGAAAATGTAGTTTACTTCCCCTAGAATTCCCACATTTGCCTGACTAAATCTTACTCATTCATCCTCAAGAGACACCTCAAATGAATATTCTCCATGATGTTCCCCCTCCAAACTTTATGCATAGAATTTATTCATTAACGTTCAATTTCAAAGGATTATATCCTGTTATGTCCACTGGGTGTTGAGTGCTCAAGATATAAACACAAAGAAGACTCTCTACTCATATTACAAACCAAATAAACCCACTACTGTTGAGTTGATTCCAAATCATACCTACACTACAAGACAAAGTAGAAATGATTCCTAATGTTTCCAAGGCTGTAAATCTTTACAAAAGCAGACTATTTCATCATTCTCCCAGAGATGAGTTAGTGAGTTTCAGCTATCAAGCTTTACATTAGCAGCCTAACATTTGACCTACTCTGAGACTAGAACTTCTTATGCTGGTATGTTGGGAAAGCACACTAATATAAATAATTTACTCAGACAATAGTCCAGGGTATTACTTAAGAATGGAGCTCTTCATGGGGTTAAAGTTCATGACTCTAAATCTTAGCTACTTTGTCTGTATAACGTGTGGTTCATGGTAGAATTCTTGACTTTCCTGCAAAAGACTCAACCTTGATTCATGATTAATACATGTCACGTGCACCTACTACATCTGTCAGCGAGGCTTGTATGTTGCCATGATTCCAGACTAAACTAGTCTAGAAGAAAGACCTGGTGATTGGCTTTTGAAAATTAAGCCATGAAAACCCTTTTTATCACAACGGTCTCTTCCTCAACTGACCATGGGACCTGGCAGCATTTTGTTCTGTTGTCATGGAGTCGCCACGAATGGGGAGTGGGGAGTGACTTGATGAACCCTAACTATAATACTGGGCTAGTGAGCAAGTTGTTTAATCTCTCCAAACTTTGATTTTCCCACAAGTGGGAAGGGGAAAATAACATTGCCCAGAACTTTTAGGGATGATACAGGAAAGAGTTGGAAAAAAGGATATAATGCGCTTAGCAGCATACCTAGTACATAAAAACAATTTAAAAAGACATTTAAATCAAATGGAAAATTGGATCTTAGTATTGTACTAATTAATCAAGCTTTCAAGACCCAGATTTGCTAAATGCTTTCATTTCTGTTTGTTTTTTGTTTTTGTTTTTTTAATAAATTCTCAAAATAACTATTTGACTTATTCCTGTATTTACTAAGCAGGTACTATGTACCAAACATGACTCGACTAGATGGACATACAGTGATTCATCCCTACACATTGGCCTTGTCCACATGGAATGCTCATTTTAAGGAAGGTGAAAAAAACAGACAATAAGTAAACATACATCAACAAAGACAGTGCTGATATTTTTGAGTGCTGTGAAGGAAAGTAAACTGGGGTGGTGGCAGAAATTACAACAAGTCAGAGAAGGCCTTGCTGGGAGAGTGGCAATTAGAGAGAGAACCACTGCTCTATGAGGAGGAGTCAGGGATGCAGAAGTCTAGGGGTAAATTCTGGAAAGAGAAAAAGCGAGTGCAAAGGTTTTAAAGTCTGAAAGGACCTTTGACATGTTTCTGGAAGATGGCTAGAAGTGAGCCAGAGAGAAGATAAGTACGGCTGTGACATTGATTCTGATTTAGGATGACTTCTTGAGAGTCAGAAGAACTGTACTCTATAGACTTTTCAATGTTTGATTTTTGGTTGCAGATAGCCAGGTCTTTCTTCTGAGGGATCTCTGAATGGACTAGGACCGCCGACCTTTCAGCACTTAGCCAGCACATTAACGGCACCACTTGGGGACTCCAGACATAAGATAAAAGGTGATAATCAGGGAGAGGTGAACAAAGCCAGACCAGGTAGGGTCGTTTTTCAAATATGTAGTAAGGAATTTGGATTTCAGTCTAAATAAAATGGGATACAGTTAGAAGGTTTTAAGGGAAGTAGTAGTAAAATACTTTTTATTTTTTACTTTTGTTTTAAAAGTCCACTTTTTCTATTATGACCCAAATGGATTATATGGGATTAGTTCTTCAATTATCTATTGCAATGGAGCAAAGTATACCAAAACCTAGTGCTTAAAGCAACAGCAATTTCTTTTTCATCTGGGTTCATTCATAAGGCTCCATTCAGCTACAGTGCCAGCTGGACTAGAAGGTCTAAGATGGCCTTGCTCAGATTTCTAGCAGTGGACACTTAACAATCAGCTGGGTTACTCTTCCTCCAGTACACTAGACTCGCTCCTTTCCGTGCTGGGCTCAAACTAGCATTTCAAGGAGACAAAGATGGAAACTTCAAGGTCTCTCAATACCTAGCCTTAGAAATGTCATGTCTGCTATAGTCTACTTGTCCAAACAGACTACAAATCCAGTTTACATTAAAGGGATGAGGACCAGATTCCACCTCTTGTTGGGAGATACAGCAAAGACACAGGGAATGCAAAGGATGAGAGCATTTTATCGTTGTATTTTGCAAGCGTGGTCCAGTTGGTCCATGTAAGGGAAGATGGTAGTTTAGATGTTGTTGTTGTTGTTGTTAAGTGCCGTCGAGTCGGTTCCGACCCATAGCGACCCTGTACAGGGTTTCCGAGGGTGTAAATCTTTACGGGAGTAGAAAGCCTCATCTTTCTCCCGCGGAGCGGCTGGTAGTTTCGAACTGCTGACCTTAAGGTTCGCAGCCCGACTCGTAACCACTACACTACCAGAGCTCCTTCATGGTAGTAAACATGGAAACA
The DNA here is from genome assembly GCF_000296735.1 of Chrysochloris asiatica. Lineage (NCBI taxonomy): Eukaryota > Metazoa > Chordata > Mammalia > Afrosoricida > Chrysochloridae > Chrysochloris > Chrysochloris asiatica. The sequence goes on along the minus strand of NW_006408639.1, from coordinate 5,581,586 downwards.
AGTATATACACCCTTCTGAAAGGATTCTACTACTATGTCCATTTTACTGGCCTTGGAATAAATTTTGTTGAGGTCAAATGATTTCCTAATATTACTCAGGAATTAAATGGAGAAGCTGACATTTGAACCCAAGAAATCTCATCATCTGGGAAGACCAGTAGCTAGGAAAGAAATCTTAATTAGCAAAGTACAGGGTCAGCAAAGATGAGAGATATTCTCTATTATATATATTCCCACAACAGACACAACAATGGACTCAAATATCAACCATCATGAAGAAGTTACAGGATTGGGCCAAGTTTCATTCTGTTAGATATAAAATCGCCATAAGTTGAAGATGAATAGACAGCAACTTGAGTCCTGATGTGGCGGTGTAAGGTAAGTACTGGACTGCTAACCTCAAGGCTGGCAGTTCATATCCTACAGTCGCTCCTTAGTAACCCATACAGGGTCATTGTGAGTCATAACTGACGCGACAGTACTTTACAACAAGAAGACAACCAGCAACAACAACAAGGAAGGAACACAGATTTTGTACTTTAAATCATTATATTCTACTACTTTCAAAAACATTATTTTAACAGGAGAGAAAAGTAAACAAGTAATTGCAAGATAACATGGATTTGCAACAACAGAAGGACAAATGCATTTTGGAAACCAATAAGTCTGTATTCTCATTGCACTTGGTACATTTATAACTGTGGCCAGCCAACTGCACTGCAGCTACCTATTTATGTGATTCTCTGCCCATGAGAATGAAAACTGGTATAGGACAAGGGACTTATCTTAATCATCTGTGTATCCCCACGACCTAACATAGTGGTTGGCTGGCTGATAACAGACTTTTATAACTATTACAGAATAAATTCATAGATTTAAATGCTACACATCTAATTAATAGTTTTCTGCCTTGAGGAAGAGAAAGAAGGTACATAGTTTTGAAATTTTATTCTTTGTGATAAAATTATCTCACACAAGTTTTTTAGAAGAAAAATCTAAAATACATAAATCAGTAAGCAGTACCTTACTTTAGAAAACTCAATAATGATCATAAAAGATCTTTATTGAACTATGATCTAAGAAAGGAAGATGCTTGGTCCCTGAAACATAGCTTTTCCAGCGTCTATTTTTTTTAATGTTATCTGTTCAAAAATCAGATCTTACTTACTATGACCTATTTATAGAATCATTAACAATGGCTACCGAAGACTTAAACTATTCTACAAAAACAAGACTCTGCATGTAAATTAAAACCCCAAGGACATGAAACCAGTTATTCTAATACCAAAAATACCTGGTAAACTGAATTGAGAAATCTAAAGGGGAAGCTAACTAACTGGCTTGTATAATAAGATGATTCACAGTTAACTGCTCTTGAAGGAAAATTCATGAAATTAAGTCACATGGGATTGTTCTCTTGCTAGCTGACAGCTCTGGTGTGCTATTGATGCAGGTTACAGTGGATGTTCTGTGGATATATAAAAAGAGGTAGACTGTGAGGGTCAGCAGGCTTTCCCCCCTCACAATTATAGGCTATGTTTTAATTTCAAAGTAAATATAAAAAGTAATACTCTGCCCCAGGGAGATAAAATCTTTAAAGACTCCAGGCCATATCACCCTGGGCCATCATCAAAGGTAGCTGAAAAGGTCCTTTGTACTTCTGCCTTCTTTATATGCAAAGCACAGTGTTAGCATCTGAGGATGTGGATGAAATATGGCCTCCAGACCACATCATGATTCTCATTCGCAATACAGAAAAATGAGGCAAATTATTCCATTTTTATCCCTGAGATAAAGGATGACTTGATCTTATGACTCTACCACCATATCCAGCTTTAAATATTCTCTTGACAGGGCCAAGGGGGTGGGGGTGGGGGTTGAAGCACATACAATAACAATTTCTCTCCTCAGAAACAAAAACTGGGACTTTCTAATTTTTCTCACTTAAGGTCTCCCAAGTGACCAGGAAAAAAAACAACAAATTACCAACTTACATGAAAGAGGCTCTAGTTTGCTGTAGAGATGCCAAACTCAGTTTTTCTATGTCAGTCTCAGAGATAGGGATTCTGAGCTCCTCTTTGTAGCTTTAATGCTCTAGATGACCATGTTGAAAATTCAGAGGACTGTATATATTTCTATTTCTGATTTATTCTATTAGGGGCTTGACAATGTATTTAAGTGCTTAAAACACATCAGTAGAAGACAGTGCTCCCTAAACTACTGTTGTTGTTGTTGTTAAGTGCCATAGAGTCACATATGAACCTACAAGGTTTCCAAGGAGCTTACCTAGTGCTTAGCAGTCCATTGCTTATCTTACAGTGCCACACCAGGACTCCAGGCTTATGAAAAACATCCTTAAAGAATCGACTAACACAAATTCAGTGATCTAAGTACTATGCTAAGGAAAAAGTAGAACTTTTTTCTCCATAGCAGGCTCACAGGCAATTCATAACAATGATGCAAGACCATCTGAATGAATATTCACAACACTAACAAACCAGATTCTTCTTTTGAAATATAAAGCCTTATAAGAAGGATGTCCTACATCATCAGCCCCTAGAGGAAATGTGAATAAACACAAAATAATTATATCCCTAGAGATGAAATACAGCTAGCTGCTCCCCTAAGACAGTCTTTGTTGTGATGTTAGAATTAAGAAAGGGTATTATTGGTATTTCAAAGCAAAACCCTCCACCACAGATGCAGGCTGCAATAAAAACTGACATGCAGATTAAAAAGACGATTAAATATTAATGATGACAAGCCCACTTACAAATCAAATGCTAAGGAAAGGAGACATCTTTCTTCCTCAGAAAGTTGGTTTCACTCATCACATTCTATTACTTATAAACAACAAATCTGTTTGTGTTATTGGATGCTAAGCATCACGTTTTGAATAACATGAACCTGACCTTTGGAAAGTCAGCTGGTTACTAAATAATGTATAAGTATGATATTTCTGCAGTTCCAAGGAGAACTGGAGAGTATTTTAAATGAGAATTTAAATGTAAAATGACAAATGTTTCCCTCCATTAAGTTTTAGCTGAGTTCACACTGGGCCCCAAGAGCTGTCTAACATGTGCTGGATCTATCTAACCCTTTACAAATGGGAAGTTTCATGTTTATACCTAACTACATTATTGTCCCAAGCAGCAATTTTATAATGAAAACACTTTTATTGTAAATAAAACTTCATGAGGCAATTGATCATAAAGCTCAAGGCTAATTTTGAGAAAGCCTAGACATATTTTAGGAATGAAAAGACACAGAGAATGATCAAAATGGCTTAAGAATTTGTTCAATAATAAACACAAGATAAGTCTTACATACAGCAAAGTTAAATATTATCCTGGACAAAACGCAACAATGTGATTGGCTTGGTGGTGGTGGTGGTTATGTGCTGTGGAGTGGGTTCCGACTCATAACTACCCTGTACAGGGTTTTCGAGGCTGTAAATCTTTATGCGAGCAGTAAGCATCATCTTTCTCCCACAGAGCTGCGGTTGGGTTAGATATCACACAATTTTACCTTTAGAAGTTTCATTAGAAGACATATGATCTCTCTTTACTAAAACTTTGCTAGGCCCATCTTCCTTGTTTCTTTCATGTTTTTTCTTTTTTTTTTTTATCATTATTTACAGAGCATATCATCAGTTTTACATTAGACAATTCACACACATATTGTTTCATCTCACAGATAGCAATCTCTTTCATTTAATATCACCTATTTCACTCTGGTAAGGAGCTCTGATAGCGTAGTACTTACGAATGGGGCTGTGAACCGCAAGGTCAGCAGTTCGAAACTACCAGCTGCTCCGCAAGAGAAAATTGAGGTGTTCTGCTCCTGTAAAGATTTACAGCCTCGGAAACCCTGTTCAGGGTCGCTATGGGTCGGAACTGACGCGACGGCACATAACAATAACAACAACAACATTTCACTCTATTTCTTGTGTTCATTCCTTCTCCTTGGGTAAGTGTTGCCTTGTAATCGCAGACTGTTGATTATTCTAAAGTATGTGTGCCTCACTCGTGTCACTGCTCTCCTTATTTGTTGTTGTTGTTAAGTGCCATTCAGTCGGTTCTGACCCACGGTGACCTTGTATAGGAGAGACTGGTGAGCTTGAACTGCTGACCTTGCAGCTCCAATCGACTTTGCTTTCCAGTGCATTAATCAACACTGCCACACAAGGATTCCATTCTCATTATAGACCTATGTGTTGTTTTGTGGGATCAACACTGGATAAGCAGGAGGTCAGTAGTTCAAACCCACCAGCTGCTCCTCCAGGTCGCTGTGAGTCTGAAACAAGTCAATGACATTTAACAATAACAATGATACTATATATATTTACGGTCAGCCCCAGATTTTAGAGATTATTCAAAACATCAATTGGTGCCACTCTTCAACCATCAGGCATTCAGAAGGTCTTACTTCATGAACTCAGAGACTGAGTCTTGGATCTCTATTATGCTGAGCCTGCTACAATATCACACACACACAAACACCCAAGGAGGTTTCAAAAGTATGGAAAAATATATTTAAAAGATAATAGAGCTTTTATACAAAAATATGAAACTCCATCGTGTATGTGTGTGCATATAGCTACACATACACAAGGGATTTCAAAAATGTTCACATAAAAATATATATATGTACATATAGAGAGAGGCTGAATAAACTCAAGTCTCCCACACACAATGGTAGCAGGAATTCTTTTGTTAAAAACAGAGCTAACTGTGCTTATCTAAATTTGGTAAATGTTTCATTAAACAAGGAATCTTGTTGGTGCAGGGAGTCCTCGTGTGGCACTATAGGATAAACATTGGACTGCTGATGTTTCAGTCAACAGTTCAAACCCACCAGTCACGCCTTAGAAATCCTGTACAAGGTCACTATTGATGGCACTTAACAGTAACAAGTGTGAGTGCAGTGGTCAAGCGCTCAGCTACTAATAGAAAGATCCCTCTGTAGGAGAAATGGCAGTTTTCTTCTGTAAAGATTTACCGTCTTGGAAACCCGATGGGACAGTTCTCTGTTCCATACTGTCATTGTGGATTAGGACTGACTTGACAATTTTTATTTGGTTTGCTTTATATTAAACAAAGGACATGTTTCTCTACTACAAGTATTCTTAATACTTTCATAAACTAGTGAGCAATATCTAGATGAGAATAGAATGTGCTGTTTTTCCAAAAAGTATTTGATTATAGTCTCTCCCCGTCTGCCCCCACTGCCTCCCTGAGAATCCTACGAGTTAAATCATCACAAAGTATATTTTGGAAAAAGCTAACCTTGACTAATATATACACAAACTATACAGTCAATTTAAAAATTAGCAATTGATAAATTTCTAGACTATTCTGGCCAGAGGCTCTTCATCTTGGGGCTACCAAAAGTACACAGTCAGAACTTGATCAATGGAAGTGACAATGAGTTATATCACATATTGTCTATTTCCTTTGTTGTCTAAGCCTAGCTAAGAATGAACTCAATAGATTGTAGCTATTGGCAGTGATTCACAGTCATGGTGACACAATAATTAAGTGCTAGGATAGTACCCAAAAGTTGGTAGTTTGAACCCAACCAGGGAGTCCACAAAACAAGACTGGTGATCTGCTTCCAGAAAGATAACTGCACCAGAAACACTACAAGACAGCTCTACTCTCACATGGGGTTGCTATAAGTTACAGTTGGTTTGACTGAACCAAAGAGCCACAGCATCATACAGTGTAACCTTATTTAATGGGCTCAATCACAAAATCATAACAGGTACATACAAAGCTTGGGGAAAGTGCTTGGTGTAGGCTAGTACTCAATGCATAGTCAGTATTGCTAATATCAGAGAGCGCATTGGTGGGGAACCTAAGCATGGAGATCTTAGCAAGCCACCTTATCACTTTGGGATTCCTTTCCTTTTTTTTTTTTAAACAACAGTATTGTATTTAGTTTTTTTGTAAATGTTAACAAACAAAATTAGATTTCCACTTGACAATTTCCACACAAATTGTTCACTGATAATTAGATTTATCACTGATATGGATTAATTTGTGCCTCCCCCCAATTACGTGTTGTAAATCCTAATCTCTATACCTGTGGTAATAAACCCATTTGGGAATGGGTTGTTTATGCTATGTTAATGAGACATGATTAGTTTAGGGTGATTCTTAAGTCTATCTCTTTTGAGATATAAAAGAGATTAAACAAGCTATCAAGAAAAATGGGTGGGAGAAGAGAGCTGACATGAAGGCTGCCAAGGAGCAGGAAGAAGAGACAAGAACCTTCTTCCAGAGTCAACAGAGAATTTAGATTTTCAAAGTACTAAACTACGAGGAAGTAAAATTTGTTTGTTAAAGCCATCCATTTGTAGAAATTCTGTTATGTTGTTGTTATATTGTTAAGTGACATCAAGTCAGTTCTGACTCACAGCAGCCCTGTGTAGGGTTTCCAGAGAGCATTGGTTGAATTTGAAACCGATGACCTTGTGGTTTAAACCAAACTTGTGGCCCAGTGCATTATCCCACAGTGCTACACCAGGACTCCCTTCTGTTAGAGCAGTATTATATAAATAAGATAACCACAATATGTCAATATTCATCTTAACTGTCTTATGTCTGGTCTATTTCAGTACTTTAGTTTCCCTACCTTCTATCTTTTCATCTATGCTCTTGAGTAGTATCTGACCTTTGGGTCTCATACAGATGTTTTTAAATTAGTGGTCTAATCTTATGGGTTGTTCTTGTTGTTGTTAAGTGCCACTGAATCCTGTATAGGGTTCTGAGGAGTAGCTGGTGAGCTTGAACTGCTGACCTTGCCATTCAAATGCCTTTGCAGTCCAGTGCATTTACCCACAGTGCCACACAAGGACTCGGATCTTATGGGTAATATCCTTTGTGTGCCATTCTTTTCCTTCACTAAGATATGATCTTAGGGGACAGGATTGGTTCCAGCTTTAAATACTATCTGACTGTGAAAAGTTCAGTGAGTTTTTTGTCCTCTACTGTTTCAGGTTTTTTTGTTTATGTTTTTGCTTTTGTTTTTCAAGAATTTGAGTTACGTTTCACATTTTTCTCCCATCCTATCCAGCGCCATCTATTCTGACCCCAGTCAGAATAGTTACTGGTGGTAGCCAGGCACCATTTAATTCTTCTGGTCTCAGGGTAGGTGAGGTTGTAACATACGTAGACTTGTTTCTTTTCTGAGTTTTTGTCTACTGTATTATTGTTCTGCTCCTACTGAGTAGAGAGTAGTACTTACTTACAACTTAGATGACCACTCATACATCTGTCAGACCACATATACCATGCACTGTACTAGTATGCAGAACATAGCACCGTAGGATAAGCACTTGACTGCTAACCACAAGGTTGGCAGTTGGAGCCAAACAGCTGCTCCTTGTAAATCCTACACAAAGGTGCGGCGAGTGGTAATTGATTCAACATCTCTTAGGAAAAACAAAAACATGCTAATTGGCTAAGTTGCTCCATGGCACTGAAGTCTTAAGCTTTGAAGCCCAGAAAACCAATCATTGGAGGTATCTGTCATGTCTGTGGAATATCCATATTTGTGTTCTCTGTGAGTATGTGTCATCCCCAATATATTTGTATTTACATAGACCTATAGATGGAGTCCTGGTGTGGTGCTGTGGGCTAATGCGCTGGATTGCAAACTCAGTTAGAACTGGACGGTCAGTGGTTCAAACTCACCAGCTGCTCCTTGGAAATCCTATACAGGGGTGCTATGAGTCAGAACTGACTCGATGCCAATTAACAACAACATTCTATTGTATTGTGTAACACACTTCAGTAATTCTTGGTGATTTCTTAGTTATCAATTGCATTCTATGATACAACTTACAATTGCAATAATATTCAACATATGAGTAACAGTTAACATAGAACCTTAGCTTAATAAATTAATACTGATATTCATTTCCCTCCCCCATTTCTATTGGTGTGTCTCAATTAACATCAATATATAATGCATATTCTATAAGGTTATTGTGTACTTATTTCCGACAAATTTGATGCTGCATTGTTTGTATAAATTAATTATTGAGTTTATTTCCTGAAAATACCATATACTAAGTCCTCTCTGGTAGCCTAATGGTGACAAATCGGGCTGCTAATCTCACTGTCAGCAGTTCAAAACTACCAGCTGTTCCACAGCAGAAAGATGAGGCTTTCTGTGCCCCTAAAGATTTACAGCCTCGGAAACCCTGTACAGGGTTGTTATGAGTTTGAACCAACTCTATGACACCTAACAACAACATGTCCTTAATACTGTCTGTGTGGTTGTTTTTTTCTGGAGATCTCTCCTCTCTTATTTAAAAAAAAATCCCATGTATGTAGGCTGTTTTTAAGTGCCTGTGAGTCGGTTCCAATTCATAACAACCCTGGATAGGATTTCTGAGGAGCCACTGTTCGGTTTCAACCATGGAACTTGCGGTAAACGGTCCAGCGTCTATGTTACAGCCCCACCCCAGGATTCCTGTGTATAGATATGTGTATTTGTTTACTGCTCTTGCATTTCCACTTGGAGTAATCTCTTGATTAATACTTGCAAAGATCTTCTGGTAGTAAGGAATGACCACACCGTCTATTTGTTTGAAAATTTCTTGATTTTCCCCTCATTTTTAGTGTGATAACTTTTGTGCATAAAACATTTTTGGTGGGCAGCAGTGGCCAGGATGACAGATAAGGCAAATATACTATTCAGAAACCTACAAGGGACGCCAAGTGAAATGGATGCAAATGACAATCCCAGAACCCAGAGCTTCAAAGAAAAGGATAAAGAAGTACATCAAATACTGATCAGAAGAAAAGAATAAATGAAAGTGAACAAGGAGTATATAGTCTGCAAAACTACTCCTCAGATATGATGGTGAAATGCGGACCTTTCCAGGTAAACAGAAATTAAAGCAATTTGTAAACAACAGACTAACGTTATAAGAAATGCAAAGGGAGTCATTTGGATGGAGAACAAACACCACCAGAAAACAACCTAAGATTAAGAATCATGATAACATCATCTGTAAGTCAACCCTGATACAGAAGAATCAAGAAAGAAGATAAGGAACCAGACATATCAATTTTTAAATTATGTCAACTACCGTTGTTGTGGTTATGTGGTGTGGTTATAAATCAGGCTGCTAACCTCACGGTTAGCAGTTTGAAACTACCAGCTGTTCCACGGGAGAAAGATGAGGCTTTCTGCTCCTGTAAAGATTTACAGCCTTGGAAACCCTATGCAGGGTCGCTATGGGTCGGAACCGACTCCACAGCACATAACAACAACAACAACCAACAAATCAAAAACTGGTAAAAAATGGTATAGTTACAAAACTTCCCATTGGAGAGAAAGGCAAGATGATACCAAGAAAGAATGGGCTGTTTTAACTTGGAAAGATAATAATTCACAGGGTGACTTCAAAGAAAATTAATAAACTAGTTCAAGAAAACAAAAAATAAGAAAATCATATAGCTTCAGTAAACACTATAACAACTGCAATGAACGAAATGGTCAGAATCTCATGAATAAAATGAAGAACTCAGCACAGAAAAAAACAAAAACAAACTATCTATCTATCTATCTATCTATCTATCTATCTATCTATCTGTCTGTCTGTCTGTCTGTCTGTCTGTCTGTCTGTCTATCTGTCTATCTATCTATCTATCTATCTATCTATCTATCTATCTATCTATCTATCTATCTATGACACACAGTAACTACCATACCACATACAGATACACACACACAGCAAAATGACAGCAGTAATTCATACCTACTGAAAATTACAATAAATGTAAATGAAATAAATGTACTAGCCAAGAGTCAGAGAGTTAGTCACTGAGTTTGGGGACCCAAAATCACAGTCTCAGGTGACTTCAAGGTCAAATGGCATAACATAGTCCACAAAGACAATGTTCTGCATCCTACTCTGGTGAGTAACAGCTGGGATCTTAATAGCTTGTGAAAAATCATCTAAGATGCAACTAATGGTCTCTCCCTAACCAGAGCAAAGAAGAGTGTAGAAAATCAGAGATAAAACAAAACCAATTAGCCCAAAAGACTAGCAAGCCATGGAAACCTCTGCCTCCAAGATCCTGAGAACACAACCAGACAGTGCCTGGCAACCACTTCTGGATGCTCTGAAGAGTGAATGCTCCAAATGCTAGCAGGTAGGTCCTCCCACCTTCTGTGGCATTCCTACTCTTCTCCTCTGCTTTTAGACTCATCCCAAATCTCCAGCATCTCAACTGCTATCTGGAGTTCTGAGATCTTATTGTGTGCTCAATTTTATTTATTGTTCAATGAGTTAGTTGTTGGGGAAATAAATGAGATCATCCACTCTCTTCAATATCTTGCTCCATTCCTTTTGGGATTCCTTTTCTTTTTCTTTCAAAAGCATAGGATGAGATTAGATGAACCACCTTGCTAGTCATTTTCTGACATGCTGACCATAGTTTGATTGAACTTTAGTTTTGTAGCTCTGATTTTTGGCCATGGGCAAGTCATGTTCCTATGCTTTTCCTCTGTAGGAAATGCAAATGCAAGGTAATCAAATCTAAATGCTGACCATTAGAAGAAAAAAAGGAATCCCTGAGTAGTGTTGCTGTTGTTAAGTGTCTCTTAGTCTGACCTATAGCAACCTTGTGGCTTCCAAGGAGTGGCTGGTGAGCTTGAACTGCACAATTTTGCAGTTCAGACGAACTTTGCAGTCTAGCATATTAACCCACAGCACCACACCAGGAATCCATATATACACATTTTTGTTGTTAAGTGCTGTCCAGTCTGTTATGACCCATAGCAACCATGTATAGGGTTTCCAAGGAGCAGCTGCTGAACATGAACCACTGACACTGTGGTTCAAATTGCTTGTCTTCTAACTGAAATATTTGAGGCTCACGTCACCCCAGAGGTACATCAAATGGAAGGTCTGGTGATGTACTTCTGGAAAATCAGTTACTGAAAACTGTATGGAGCCACACTGAAAACAGGTAATTTATTCAAGGGAGTGGCAGCCCATGTTTTAAAAATGGCACAAATTAATCAGCAGGACTGGTGGGCTGTGCAGGTGAGAAGAGATGAAGGGAGAACATGGTTTTATGAAAGAGTGCTGTTGAATCTCTCTACGGAGCCTACGGAGTCCTGGTGTGGCACTTTCGGTGAATGCGCTGCACTGCAAAGTTGGTTTGAGCTGTGAAGTCGATAGTTCAAGCTCACCAGCCACTCCGAGGAAACCTTGTGTATGGTTACTATGGGTCAGAAACGACTCGACAGCAATTGATAAAAATGGGGCATACATATGTTGACACTCATGGGCACAGCATGAGTTAAGGTCAACTCTATGGTAACTGGTGCTATTGTTGTTGTGTGCTGTAGAGTTGGTTCCGAATCATAGAGATGATGTATAGGGTTTCCAAGGTACAGCTGGTGAGTTTGAACCAGTTAGTAGTCCAGTGCTTATGCTATAGTGCCACACCAGTACTGCTAGAGAACAATAATGATAGTAATAAGACAGTTAAATATCATTTCCGTTTGACTTTGGAATTTCCAATGACTTTGATGTTTAAAGTTCACCTTTCTAATTAGCTTTTCTTTCCTAGACACTATAGTTTAAAACACCTTGACATACAACAGTTGAAGGCAGGGTTAAGAAAGCTCTGAAACTGACCCAATACAAAACTCGCCTCAAAGATACTATTGCCAACCCTGGATTGTTAAAAGCAGTGTGCCAGTTTGTAGAGAGCAAAATTATTCAAAGTACAATGTCGTGTCTATCTAAGGTGAACACATGCTGTTTGTTTTTTATAGTTCACTGCTTTATCTCCTCACACATGAAATACTTGTTTGATGTAACAGTGTGGCTGATTCCAACGCCCCCAATATTAGTTCATCTTTCTTGAAAAACCCCATGTAGACTTATAACTCTTTTTCTTTTTAAAAAAAATGTTTCAAGTATACTACTGAAGTTGTATTTTTTTTTTTTTAATCATTTATATCACATCTATTAGACCTTGGAAAATCAGTACATGCTGTGGCTTTATGGTTTTCTGGATACTGGATGCGTTCAACTGAGCTGAGGTAACCCCACAGAGAGTTTGTTCTTAGTCTGAGTAGCTTTGCAAGAAATGTAAATTTTCCTGGCCAACAAGAAATAGGGATTTGCTAGAGCCCAGTGACTTTTTATGAAACTGTCATGCTATTTTAAAAGCCAATAAAAGACAAACAGATATAGGATTTTGTGTACAAAGTATAACAGAGAAAATGAAGTTGTTGAAAAAAATCTTTGACCAGGCTGTCAAGTCTATGCATTTGAACAAAAGCAGCTTCTTGAGAAATCCATATTTGATTCAGTGTTTGATTTAATACTCCTTACAGAATATGCACACTGAGGATGACTTCAAAACATCAACACATCAAAGGAAAACAACCAAATACTTGTGCATGTCAAACATATACCAGATATTATGTGGGCAAAGAGAAAGAATAAGTCAAGTCAAATGATAAGTAGATAAGTAATAATAAACAAAAGCATGAAACATTAATGTAAAAGATGTTACAATGGAATGATCATTACAGATGATAAAGAGAACAGAAAATCATTGTAGTCTTAGGTGATGCACATGAAATATTGCGTATTTACTCTCAGCTACTATTTCTAACTATGGTCTTAAGGAATTTTATTCTGCAATGAAAACTACCAAGTTTTTCTCAAATGAACCAGAATCTGAGATTTCCGACTGATACTCTGATAACATCACTGATTTTAAAACCAAATATAAATACATGAAATTTGAAATATTGTATGTGTGGTGTGGTAAAATATGAATCACGCCACCATTTCTCAGATTATGCATTTAGAATAAACAAACCAGAAATTCCATGTGAGATATGTATAAAAAATAATGGATGGGACAAATGAATACGATTTGAGGGATTTAAGAGAAGGTGATATCCTACAAGTATGAATATGATAAAATAATAGCCCAACACAGACAGATATAAGAGATTCTGTGTTACCCTTGTGACCTTGAGTAATTTACTTTACTTCTCTGAGCTTTACTTCCCCTCTTCTGTAAAATGGGTGTACTAGTATAGTACCTGCCTTCATAGGCACCTAAGTACTCAAAGTATTAAATGCATAATCCTATCTAATAATACATGGCTACTAAGTGATAGATGCTTACAGTTATTGATGGCAGTGATGGTTCAGAGGCAGAAGTCTCACATTCTATCTGGGGACAAGTGTTCAAGCCCCAGTCTATGCAGTTAAAGGTTAGCCACCATCTGCCTTTCAGTGGAGGCTTGCATACTGCTATGATGCTGAACAGATTTCACCGGTGCTTCCTAACACGGGATACTAAAAAGAAACATCAGATGATTTGGAAATTCAGTGGATCACAATGGTTTGATCCTGTTGTGCGTGGGGTTGGCATGATAAATCACAGGCAATTAACAACATTTATTTTATTACTAAATAATGCCTAAGGAGCCCTCGTAGTGTAGAGGTTACGAATCGGGCTGCTAACCTCAACGTCGGCAGTTCGAAACTACCAGCTGGTCCGTGGGAGAAAGATGGGGCTTTCCACTCCCATAAAGATTTACAGCCTTGGAAACCCTGTGCAGGGTCCCTGTGAGTCAGAACTGACTCCACGGTACTTAACAACAACAACAACAGTAAAGCCTGGTAGCGTAGTCGTTACGAATCAGGCTGCTTAACCTCAAAGTCGGCAGTTTGAAAGCCGTTCCACCGGAGAAAGATGAGGATTTCTGCTGCCGTAAAGATTTACAGCCTCGGAAACCCTGTTCAGGGTCAGTATGAGTCGGAATCGACTCCATGGTACTTAACAACAACAATGTAGTAAAGCCTATTCATCAGAACCAGTGTAAGGTGGAATCTTGTCAGAGAAGGAATACTCAGATAGTTTCCACTAATTGAGAGCGATGGAAAATGGTAAGACTGCCCGCACCCTGTCAAAGGTGGAACAGCTGGAAAAACAAAGCAGTTCTCACAGGTTTCACTGCGTAATAATTTCTAAGCACAAGTCATTCTCATGGTTGAGTCACATCTGATACATTCTCTTAAGCGCCTGCTCAACCCGGAATAAGTTACCTGGGTCATTTGTCAATTGTATGGAACCTGAGGTGTAGCAAAACGACCTCTAAACATTTAGTTAAGCACATGTCCAGGAATTAGTAATATAGCTGCTCAAAAAAAGGAAAAGAAATCTCACTTACAAAATTCTTTTTTCCCCCCTTCTTACACTAGAATTCTGCCATGGAATGCAGGACTACAACATGGTATTCTGAACATCTCTCTCTACTCAAACCACAGAGCCATAAATTTACACATCCGATATATGCCTCACCCATCTGAGAAACCACACACGAGCCCCATACTAACTAAATACGTAGGTGTGCAGAATGCATATTTAGTAAAAAACTAATTTACTTCCTATGCTCCCTGTAGACCCATCTTGTTTTCATGCAGCAGATTCAACTTTCAATTCACAAAAGCAAAACCTCCTTAGAACCAAAATAAATACTCATCTTAAATTCAATGTACCCTGACAGCAAATAAGGCTGTTGTGCTTACTTCTGCATGAATAAAAAGCCCGCCAGGAGACTCCTACATAAGAGTATATTTACAAGTTCCATTACCCACTGGAGACATTGATGTAATAAACCTATAATAAAAAGCCTCATGTTATAGATTTCTCTAATGTTTCTTATCAAACAGCCTGTATTCTCTTGGCTTGTGTATTCAATTTAAAATAGGTTTTCAATAAGTGCTTCAGAGGTAAACGCCATTTTCCCTTCACATTCTGACATGTAGGAATGTCTACAGATACTTTCTGCCCTAGAGTTACAAAAATATATACATATGGGTCTCGTGCAACACTTCATGACAATCACCTATATATTTATTGTCTTTTAACAGTTTTCCAAACTGTAACAGTTGGCTGTCCAGTAATATAATTTATTTTTATTGCCAAGTAGAAGTGGATGAACTATTCCAGATCACATCAGACCACCAATGTAATCTTATTTTGCAGTATGTGTTGGTTTTTAGAGTGCTTGCTCTTTTGAATTTTAAAAATATCTGACCAGAACTCCCAATGAGTCATTCTTTTACACTAGGAAGCAAACAGTTTAAAAGACACTGTCAGACCTTCTTCTGCATCACAAACTGCTGGTTAGATCTGAGGTAGTGCTTTTGAGTGTCCATTCACATTTGTTCTCTATGTCATCCCTAAGTTCCTAAACTGCTCACTTATCTAGCTTAAGAAAGACTTAGGAAAATTAAACGTGTGATTCCAATTCTAACCAGTATTAGTTTAGATGGCCTGTTTGATGCTTGTCCACTCAATAATTTATGGTCACATTGTTGTTGTTGCTGTCAATTGCTGTTGAGTTGGTTCCGATCCACAGAGACCTTGTATAGGGTTTTTCAGAAGCAGATGGTGATCCTGAACTGCTGACCTTATGGTTCAAATTGACCTTTCAGTCCAGCAAACATTAACCCACAGCGCCATACTAGGACTCCTTATGGTCACATTAAAAGTGTCAAAATGCATTTATTACTAACTCATTCAAAATCTGTTAGTCTATAATGTGTTTCAGGCACTGTACTAGAGTTTGGCACTGTTATGGAGAATAAGACAGGACACAAATACCAGCTTCATGGAACGTATGGTGCTTTGGGAGAATCCTGTTTGTAATGAATCATACAAACACTTGACTATAACCAGTAAAATAGTCTCAGGACTATTCAGAGCATCTGCTGAAACATTTAATTTTAGAACAAATTCATATCTGCATGGACATCTTACTCGTTTTATCCATTTGATTTCACACCTAATTTCTGGAAGGTGGAGTACATTTCTGTATCTTGCAGTATTACATGAGTCCACCAGTAAAAGGAGACCCTTTGGTCCTTCCTAATAGCTTGAATGGAGTCCTGGTGTGGCGCTGTAGGTTAATGCGCCAGACTGCAAAGCCATTTGAACTGCAAAGTTGATGGTTCAAGCTAACCAGTCTCTCCTTGGAAACCCTATACAGGGTTGCTATGGGTCGGAACCGAGTCGACAGCACTTAACAACAACAACAATGGCTTGAATGTTAATTATTCTATTTCAACTGCTTACAAATTTCCATAGGCTGCTTGGCCCTACTCTTCAACATTCTTACGAAACTTGGCCTCAATCCTAAGACCCTATGACAATCAAATACTCACAACTCTACTTCAAAGAGTTCATTCCACTTTTAGATGTTTCTGATTAAAAGAAAGCAAATCCTAATTTTGAGGTAAACTGTGCCCTCAGTTTCCACCATTTGCCCATGCTCTGGGACTACTACAACAATTCAGCTTCATCCTGATCTCTTCTTAAATATTTGAAAGTTAACAATAAACGTGAGTTTACCCTTTAAGCAAGAGTCAAAAGTGCCATGGTAACACTGAAGATTCCTTGCATGTTCACTTCATTAACATCATGTGAAAGAAGTATTAAGCTACCAAATACTATCCAGTCACTTCTGGCCCCGACCACACTCCGTGTTACAGAGTCGAACTGTTCTATAGGACTTCCTTTATAGTGTTACCAGGACCTTCTTCTATGGCATTGCTGGGTAGGTTTGAACCACCAATCCTTAGGTTAGGAACAGACAGTTTGCCTCACTCAGGCTTTGTTGTTTTTAGGTGCCATTGGGTCAGTACCAACTCATAGCGACCCTATGTACAACAGAATGAAACACCACCCAGTTCTGCAGCAACCTAACAATTGTTACAGTGCTTGAGTCCATTGATGCTGCCACTTTGTCAATCCATCTTGTTGGTGGGTCTTCCTCTTTTCTCTGATCCTCCACTTTATCAAACATGATATCCTTCTCCAGTGGCTGGTCCCACCTGACAATATGTCTGAAGTGTGAGAGACAAAGTCTGGACATCCTGGCTTCCAAGGACACTCTGGTTGTACTTCTTCCAACACAGATCTATTTGTTCTTTGGATAGTCCATGATACTTTCAATATTCTCCACCAACACCATAACTCAACTGCATCAATTCTTTTATGGTCTTCTTTATCCACTATCCAACTTTCGCATACCTATGAGGTTACTGAAAATACCATGGCTTGGGTCAGGTGCACCTTAGTCTGCAAGCTGACATCTTTGCTCGTCAACAACCAGGCTACTACATGCAAAATGTGGCACTGCAGGATAATACACTGGACTGCAAGGTCAGTTTGAGCTGCAAAGTCAGTAGTTCAAACCCACCAGACACTCTTCAGATACGGGGTTACTATGAGTCGGAACCAACTTGACGACAGCACTTAACAAAACACCAACAACAATTATTTCAAAGATCTTTGTTGTCAGGTGCCATCGAGTCGGAACCGACTCATAGCGACCCCATGCACAGCAGAACGAAACAATGTTCGATCCTGGGCCAAC
>NW_006408639.1:5546190-5561634 GCF_000296735.1 Chrysochloris asiatica | reverse complement strand
TGACCACTTCCAATTTTCCCAAATTCATACTTCGTACATTCCATGTTCCAATTTTCAATGGATGTTTACAGCTGTTTCTCCTCACCTTAAGCTGTTGCCCATCAGCAAATGCAGGTTTTGTGTGCTTTTCTCCCCCGAGCTTAACTGTATTCATGTCATTATGGCCAACCCTACTTTGAGTAGGCATTTTTTTCCACAATTGCTTTCTGAGTGCCCTCCCACCTTCCAGATCTTTGGTTGTGTGTAATTGTTTCTTTCAGTCATTTAGACTCTTTTTCCTACCTCCGTTACAAAAACCAGTTGCTCTGAAGTTAATTTTGACTGGTGGCCACCCCCTGCGTCTCAACGTGGAACTGTACTCCGAAAGGTTTACAATAGTTTTTTCAGAAGTAGGTTTCCATGGCTTTCTTCCAAGAGGCCACTAGGTGGAATTGAACCTCAAAAGTGTATGTTAGCAGCTGGGCAGATTGAATGCTTGCACCACCCAATGACTCTATCATGTGTACTATGTTGTTGTTGTGTGCCATTCAGTCCATTCTGTCTCAAAGAGATATTGTAGGACACAGTAGATGTACAGAGAAGTTTCTTAGCTCAATTTGATGTTACAGTTTTAGTAGAATCAACGACTCCCTCTGGGAACAGTTACTCTTAGCCTGGGCAGACTCAGAACTGCCCTGCACAGTAGAAAGTGAAGGAGCAGGAAACAGAAATAGAGGAGAGACCACAAGATGAAAGTGAGGCAATGCTGCAATGCATTAAACCAAAATCAAGCCCCTTACTTCAACTTTTATGAGAAGAGAAGTGAAACTTTCACTATCAATCTCATTGTGACAAAGGTGAAGGGCGTACAGAACCAAGGTGACAGCTTGTCATTAACAATGTTAAAAATAGAAAGCCTGGCACACCTTGGGTGACACATTAGTGCACACAAACCTTTTCTTAAACAGACAAAACTTCTTTATGTAGTTATAGCTAATGAATCTCCCAAGTCTAACATCTTTGAGCTCTCTTCAGTGTTAATGATTCAAAAGATAATGTAAGCGCTTCATTAAAATACTGGACCACATTGCAAGGAAACAATACAACAAAGATGTTTTCGAAATTCTTGAAATATTGAGACTTACTCATAAGGTGGAACTATTCAGAATGAAAGTGCCCATGGGTAGGTGATGAATATTTAAAAATTAATTATTTAGGGAACACATTCATCTAAGTTTCAGGTTGTATGCAGCCCTGATTCACTAAGTTCCATTCAAGGAAAGCTTGGTTGCATGGAAGATGTTGATGGGTCAAATTCCTTCCCAGTACTATCTGGAACACAGTATCTACCACTATTAGTAGCTAGTAAGAAGAAACAAAGAAGAAAGAACGCAAACCTTCCAGGAAGGTCTACAGATAGTGTTTGTTCATACAAAGTTAAGTCCAGGTTTACTAGAATTAGAAAAGACCAAGAAAAAATATTCCACAGTGAAGCAGATTATCATAATAACCCCACACTCTCCCCTAATGTCTCCTTTCTTTTCTAAACAAAGATTCCTTCTTCAAACATATACTGTGAGGTGGTCTGAGAAATGAACAGTGTTGTTTCTGAGTGCCGTAGAGTTGGTCCCAACTCATAGCAACCCTGTCTAGGGTTTCTGAGGAGTGACTGGTGAGTTTGAACAGCAGACATTGTAGAAAACATTAAAACAAACAAACAAACAAACAAAAAAAAAAAACAGTTTTGCTCATTCTCAGAATGAATACCCTTGGACTGGTCTTTTAAAAGAAAATGTAAGTTATAAAAAGAAGCTTAGGGAAAAAAACCGTGATTCTCAAGAAGTTCATGGGTGGTGAATTGGTTAAGAGTTGGATTACTTACCAAGATGCTGCCAATTCAAACCAACCTAGGACATAAAGCCAGGTGGTGATGTTGGTGATCTAATACTGAAAGGCCACAGGCTTAAAAACCCTTTGAAGTTCTACTATGCACGTATACGGTCACCACGAGCGTGAATCAACTCAATGGTAACAAACAGCTACAACAACCTACACACTGCAACTCAAACTTTCAGACTATTTCAACATGATTACAAGCAACATAATTTAAAAAGCAACATAGATAATGAAATCAATAAAAAGTTTATTTTGTGACATTGCAAGTGTGCACACTTTGAAGGTCGTGTTTTAGACAAGATTTTCAGAAAAACAACAAAGGCTGGCAGTGGCAAGAAAATCTTTGGTCAAGGTGTGAAGATTTTTTTTTTTCTTTTCTTCAGTGGTCTTTTAAGATTCCCCTTGTATTCCTGTATCTCAAGCTTTGGGGCTGAGGCAGCAGAACAGAAACAGGGCAATTACTTTCAAGAATGAAAGCAAGGGAGTAAGGGAAATCGGTACAAATAAAATAAACCACATCATTAGGTTATTGCTATCTACTCAATAAAATAAAACAAAAACAACTGGTCTAAAAGACACCATTTACGTGTAAATATCTAGATTCCTTGACCTATTATCTTCCAACTACCAATTGGCCCTGTGGAGACATTCATAACTCAATCAAATACATATCTTGGACTAAGCACCGAGGAATTGATCACTTGATCCTTATGAAAGAAACAACAATGAAACAATTCTTATTATACTCATCTAGAGCTCTGGTAGCGTAGTGGTTACGAATCGGGCTGCGAACCTTAAGGTCAGCGGTTCGAAACTACCAGCCGCTCCGCGGGAGAAAGATGAGGCTTTCTACTCCCGTAAAGATTTACACCCTCGGAAACCCTGTACAGGGTCGCTATGGGTCGGACCCGACTTGATGGCACTTAACAACAACAACAACAAGTCCCCATTATGAGAATCATTATAACTAAGTCCTGAAAAGAATTACTGGCAATGAAAAGGCAAGACGGTCATCTGCTTATTTAAAAAGGAAGGAAGGAAAAAAGAAGGAGAAAGGCATATTCGTTCGATGTATGCAGAAGAGGGCTTCAAAAAGTTAGTGGAAAAATTCCATTATCTTCTCAGGCTACTTCTCCACGGACATTTTGAAGCCCCTCATAGATTAATGGAAGTTGAAAGCAGAGGTTTTAGAGAGAAAACAGAAAGAGTAAGTAAGGTATTACAGGTGTAAGTCAGTAGACATAGATGAGGGGAAGGGGTGTACTTCAGTGCATTTGTTGTTGTTAAATGCTGTGGACTCCGTTTCAACTCATAGTGATCCGGTATAGGGTTTCTGAAGCTGTAAATATCTATGGGGGCAGAAAGCCTCATCTTCCTTCAGTGGAGCGAATGGTAGATTTGAATGACTAAATTTGAGAATAACAGCCAAGCTCATAATCCACTTGGTTTGTTGTTGTTGTTGTGAATTAGTCTCGAGTCTGTTCCAACTCATAGTGACCTTGTATAGCGTTACCAAGGTGCAGCCGGTGGCTTTGAACTGCCAACCCTGCAGTTCAAACTGACCTTGAGGTCCAATGCATTATCCCGCAACACCACACTAGGACTCCAATCCACTAAATGACTTACTTCTTTCTGAGACCCAACCCAATTTCTTCATCTGACAATCCTCTTGAGATCTTTTCCTATGAAAATGAGACCTGAATATGAAGAAGAACCGGACTACATCTTGATTGGTAGACACCCAAAGGAGCAGTTACCAAATGAAAACAAATGTAATGTTACCAATTAAAAATGTAATTAATTAAAAGCATATATTGAGTTTTGAAGCAGCATGTGAATTATAAGCAGACCTTATTTTTTAAAGTGATTTACCATTTAAATAAAAGCTTCCACATGTATTAAATCATGTGAGTTTAAATTCCCCCTTCAAAATTGTGCAGAGATCTGATGGATGAGGCCCATAAGAAAATTAGCTTATTAATTTATAGTCACAATTCATTTTCTGACCAAAAATGGAATTACCCAGCATGATCACCAACTTCTACTGTGACTTGGCTCTGAATACATTTCTAAAAATAGAAAGCTTAGCTGTTGCAAAAAATGAGATCCAGCTTCCAATGAGTAGGATTTACCAGTATCTGAGAAATCCAGAGAAATGAAACATTAACCGTACAGAAAATTTGAAAAGTGAATACCCATATATGTTTTAAACAGTAGCCAAACTGTGACAATAAGCATTTAGCTTTGGAAACATTCTTTGTATACATTCACACACCATATATCAGGTCTGCACTATGACAATTACTTACTGTGCTGAGGCATAGATTCTACTAGAACTTGTACCACCACTTCCAAACTTCATGTCATTGGGCCAGTCTCTCTAGTCTTAGCTACATTTTCTGTATTAATTCTTCAATGCCTAGATACAGTAGCACATTCTACTCACCCCTTCCCCCATCCCATCTGCCATATAGACCTAGTCTGAGTTGAATGTTAAGTCTCATCAGACCAGTGTACTCATCATGGTTCAGTATTTGTCCCGCACTTACATTTGCTTTTTTGAGTATCTGTTTAGAATATAAGATTCACCAGAGCAGGAACTGTGTCTTTTTATATTTCTACTCAATAACTGGGACAAAGATGAGGCTTTCTGCTTCTTCAAAGACTGGAAGCCTCAGAAATCCTATACAGGGTTGCTATGTCTAGAAATCTATTCAATGGCATTTAACAACATTAACAATTTAGTAACTAGCACAAGTATTTTACTAGATACTTGTGGAGAACATGAATGTCTGATAGGATACAGTTCTCTTAATCTTGGTCTCCATGTCCCAGGTGGTTTTGGAAATGCTACCCAATGAGATGGATTGATACAGTGATTGCAAACATGAGCTCAAACACAGGAAGGATTCTGAGGATGGCACACAACTGAAGAGTCTTTCATTCTGCTGTATACCAGGTTGCTGTGAGTCGGAAGTGACCTGATGGTACCTAGCAACAACAATAGCCCAAGAGACAGATTTCCTTTCAGCGTAACATCAAGGGTATATGCTAAACCCCAAGCCAAACCCACTGCCTTTGAATTGATATGAACTCATAATAACCCTAGAGAACAGAGTAGAACTGTAAATCTATAAAACGTTATGGAAGCAAGACTGCCTCCTCTTTCTCTGAGGCAGAAGCTGATGGATTCAAACCACTGACCTTTCCTTAGTGCCTGTCTGGTGGGTTCTACACTAATCAGGTAAGACTGAATGTCAACTGTATAGAAGGCCTTGGCGAAGTCCTATCCTAGGGAGGGGGAGTAGATAAAGGTATGAAAGAGACACATGAAGTTGAAGAGACAAAGGAATCATGGTAAGAAGAAAAGAATACCAACAGGTCTCAAGGGAAGAGATGAAACCCAAAGGAAATGGGGTGAAGAGATGGAACAGTTAAATAGACGACGGTGTCTACTCTTGAATCTTTACCCTAACAGCTCCTCCATGGATTAGAATGCATGACAAATGTAAAGATAGTTTGGAACAGTTTTCTTAACTTTGTATACTTGGCTTATCAATACCTATGAATTAAAGACAGCTATCCTTCCTTTCCAAAATAAAGGGTCTAGTAACAGAGATGGAAATGAATCCAAAAGCTTTTAAGCCTATACATACCTGTACCTTTATAGTCTTAGCTATCTCTGAATGGTGCAAACTGTCAACGTTCTAAGCAGTTAAGGCGGAAGTTGGAGCTCTGAGTTCAACCAGAGCTAGGTCTGTAAACAGACCCGACAATCTCCTTGTGAGAAATCAGCCACAGAAAACCTAAGAAACACAGTTCTACTGCCACACCCTAGGGTTTCAATGACTTACACTCCATTTGACATCAGCTGCTTTTTAATTTTTAAATAATTTTATCTATAAAATATTGCTATGTTCCAATTAGAAATGAATGTGTTGGTAAAGTTTTCCAACTATCTGTAGGCTGTTCCAAATAATGTGATGGCATTAAAATATCATTTAGATTACAGTTCCAAAGGCAAAGTGGCATTTTGACAGAAAACAGAGAAAAAAAAAAAAAAAGACCAGAGCGTTTGCTTGGGAGTTATCATACACACTCAAAGATCAGTGGGAAAGATTTGTATTTTTAAATGAGTAAGAAGCAGTACATGGCAATTTCCTTAAGTGTCAACTGCAAATTACAGTGTTCTTAAAATATAGAAAGTAACCCACATCTAGTAGAAAATCTGTTGCTTTAACAACAAAGTAAATTCCTCGCTGAAAGTGACCACTGAAACTACTATTTAATATTAATAACTGTAAACTAACCTAACAGCAATTGTAAAGCAGAAGTAAGACTTAATATTGCCCTTTCAGTGAGCAGAGCTAGTTGAAATCCATATAGCAACTTAAGAGTTTGCAAAGCTCTTTTCCATATCCTGTTTTACTTTGCGACTGTTTGGGAGGATATGGGTTCCCTTACAGAGAAGGGAAGAAACTCTGACAGAGGGGAAAGGACTTGCTTGATTTTACAGGACTCTTGCTGTTGTTGTTGTTATTGTTAAGTGCCGTCAAGTGGATTCTGACCCATAGCGATCCTGTGTAGGGTTTCCAAGGAGCAGCTAGTGAGCTTGAACCACCGACCTTGCAGTTCAAACGGCTCTGCAGTCTGGTGCATTAACCCACAGAGCCACACCAGGACTCCCTTGCTGTTGTTAGATGTCCTTAAACTGACTTCAACTCATGAAGATCCCATGTGATGGAGTAGAATTGCCCCCTAGGGCTTTCCTGGCTTTGATCCTTAGGGGAACAGATCACCAGGTATTCCCCCTTGGAGCTCTGGGTAGGTCTGAATCACTAACCTTTCGGTTAACAGTATAACATGCAATAATCGTGTCACCAAGACCCCTTTGCATGATTGGTGTTGTTGAGTGCCTTAGACTCAGTTCCAACTTATAGTGACCCTGTATAGGGTTAGGGTTTCTGAGGAGCGGCTGGTGGTTTGAACCATTGATCTTGTGGTTAGCAGTCCGGTGCTTATTCAACAGTGCCAACAAGCAGCAAATCTGAGGTGTTAACCTGGGTCTCTGGATGACACATGCTATGTTCTTTCTACACATGAATCTGACACAAAGGCTAAAAATTTTGAGGAGAAAATAAACGTATTGCTTTCATAAATGGCTTTCCTACCCACTGCCATCAAATCATCAGGTCGATTCTGACTCACAGTGACCCTAAATAGAGTTTCTGATAATGTAAATCTTGATGGCAGTAAGCAGCATCATTTTTGTCCTGCTGGAGTGACTTGTGTATTTGAACCCCTGAACTTGCCTTACAATCTGGAATCACAGCCCAACATCATCAAATTCTAAGATAAGGTGTACATTACATGGTGGTGGTAGATATTTGCCATGGAGTCAGTTCCCACTCACAGCAACCGTGCATAGGGCTACCGAGGCTTTAAATCTGTTCAAGAATAGAAAGTCTCATCTTTCTTCTGTGGAATGGCTGGTAGTTTTGAACTGCTGACCTTGAGGTTAGCAGCCTGAATCATAAATATTATACCACCAGAGCTCCTTATAGATTGCATATCCCTTACAAATACCTTAAGAAAATAAGTATCCTTACGTTCTGGTGTCAATTCTAAAGACTAAACTTCCGGATATAAATCATATATAAAGGAACCAAATCTTGGTAATAGATAATTATAAACTCTTGTTGTTGCTATTGTTAGGTGCCATCGAGTTGGTATTGACTCATAGTGACCTTATGCACAGCAGAACAAAACACTGCCTGATACTGGCCAACCTCACTATTGTTGCCACACTGGAGTCCATTGCTGATGCCACTTGGCCAATCCATCTTGCTAGGGGTCTTCCTCTTTTTCTTTGACCCTCCATCTTACCAAACATGATATTCTTCTCCAGCGACTGGTCCTTCCTGACAATATGTGTGAAGTATGATAGACGAAGTCTGGCCATCCTGGCCTCCAAGGAGCACTCTGGCTTTACTTCTTCCAACACAGATCTGTTGGTTCTTTTGGCACTTTCAGTATTCTCCTCCAACACTATAACTCAAATGCATCAATTCTTCTATGGTCTTCAAGTATATTATCTTTCAAGATATTAACAATGGTAGCAATGTTGTCGTTAAGTGCCGTCAAGTCAGTTCCGACCCATAGTGACCCTGTACATGGTTTCCGAGGGTGTAAACCTTTACGGGAGTAGAAAGCCTCATCTTTCTCCCGTGGAGTGGCTGGTAGTTTCGAACTGTTGACTTTAAGGTTCTCAGCCCAATTCGTAACCACTACGCTACCAGAGTAGCAATAGATAATGGTGATTGGGTGCCACCATCAACCATCTGGGCCATCTG
The DNA here is from genome assembly GCF_000296735.1 of Chrysochloris asiatica. Taxonomy (NCBI): domain Eukaryota; kingdom Metazoa; phylum Chordata; class Mammalia; order Afrosoricida; family Chrysochloridae; genus Chrysochloris; species Chrysochloris asiatica. The sequence goes on along the minus strand of NW_006408639.1, from coordinate 5,553,406 downwards.
TCTGACCTTCCGTGGTGCCTTGCTTGTTCTATGATACTGGAAATTATAACACCAGTATTTCAAACACCATCAAGGTTATCCATGGTGAAGTTGTCAGTGATGCTTGCAGTCTAAAACAGACTAGGAAGAAGGACTTGGTGATCTAGTGAAAATTAGCCAATGAAAATCATGGATAACAACAGAATATTATCTGATATAGTGTTGAAATAAGAGCCCCTTAGCTGGAAGGTACTCAAAACACCCAGTGGCTACAACAATGAACTCAAAATACCTACAACTGTAAAGATGGCTGAGTACCAGGCAATGCTGTACATGGGTCATTGAGTCACCACTGACTCACTGGTAACGAACAACAATAATATTATATGCCACTAAACATTCTAAGGGTTTAGCATATACTAGCCCATTTAATTCTTAACAAAACTCAATAACATAGATATCATTTATAGATAAAGAAAATGGAAGCATACAGAGAGTAAGCAAATTTCACCAAGGAATCAGCCGATATATGAATTTAGGGTCTGGCAATGAAAATGATCATGGATAATGAATCACCGAGCTTCATAAAAATGTTATTGTGTCAAGAACTAGGACCCTCATTTTGATAATGTTCAAGTATCCTGAGTAGGAACCAGACACAATGGCTTTCTGAGTACCTTCTATTGTGAGCGACATCCTAGTATGCAATTTCACATATGAAATCATAATAATCTGAAACGTCACCTTTGGACCTGTTGCCATTGACTTAATTCCAAATTTATACAGGTTGATGAACACAATTCAGGGATGTTAGCATTAATGCTATTGAAGGAATTCCACTTACACCTATGGGATGGTATGATGGTTACTTTTATATATCAACTTGGCTAGGCTGTCGTTCCCAGTGATTTCACAAAAACTAACTGCTGTCACAGAGTATTTGCATAGGATTAAATCATCTGATTTTGGTAGAGCAAATTGCCTTTAATAATGTCATATAATGTAATCACCGTGGTGGTGGTGAGGGTGGTTATGTGCTGTGGAGTCGGTTCCAACTCATAGCTACCCTACATAGGGTTCCTGAGTCTGTAACTCTTTACAGGAGCAGAAGGTCTCATCTATCTCCTGTGGGACAGTTGGTAATTTCAAAGTGCTGACCTTGACATCAGAAGCCTGACTCACAACCACTATACTACCAGAGGTCCTTGTAATCACCATATATAAAGAAATTATATATAATGTATTCACACAAATAGCCAAAATCATGTGAGTGTAGGGTAAATTCTAAGCCTCTGAGTTATAAAAAGACCAGAATAGACACAGACATACACAAAGGAAGACAGATGCCATGTGAAAATCATCTATAATCCAAAAAACCAAGGACTAACTGGGGCCACTGACAAAGAAAGAATGAACATGGGTGAGCCCCTGAGTTGAAATATTAGTCTCCAGAGCTACGAGAGAGAAAAAGTACTCCATAAAGACAACAAACCTGTTGAAGGTGACTTAATTACTACTCATAGACCCTGTGCGTTATAGATAAAAGGTTCCAAAGGCTTTTCTTCATTGAAACTTTTTCAAAAACTTATTATTAATTGGGTGAAGTTTTACTGACAGGATCATCAGCTTTACATTCAACACATTGTACACTTTCTTTCATCTCAATGATTACAAGCAACAACAGTTATCTTACACTTCCTTCCTCTGGTTCCTGTTTCCTTTCCACTCCTTTTCCCATCCTATCTCAACTTTGTCCTTAGGTGAAGGTTCCCCTTTTGTTTTTGAGTGATTGACCATTCCATGGTGAGCATATCTTACTAGTATTGTTGTACGCACCATATACCTTCCTACAGCTTGGCTGAAAATTAGGTCATGAGTGTGAGTTCCTTTCCAGAACCGAAGGGTGGGGTTGAGGCTCATAATCTCAGTTCCTCCAGCCTCTTTTGGACCAGTAAACCTGGTGTTTTTTTAATGTTTTCAATAATTTTGAATTTTGTTCCCCATTTTCTCCAACTCTACCTAGGGCCTTCTAATGTGATCCCTTTTGGAGCAGTTGGGAGTGGCAGCTTTGTACCATCTAGTTCTTCTGGTCTCAGAGTCATGGAAATGGATGTTCGCATGTTCCATTAGTCCACTGGACTAATGGATTCCAATCGTCTTTACTTCTCATCACTTTTCTTTCTTCCACACATGCCCCTTAGATGACTGCTCAGGAGCTTTTAAAAGCCCAGATGCTACTTACGAGAGCATGATGCAGAACATTGTCTTTGCGGACTATGTTATGCCAGTGACCATGGTATTCCCTGAGATTGTGGATCATAGTCCCTAGGCCTAGCAATATCCCTTAAGATGTTTGATAATATCTAAGAAGGTTTTATCATTTTGCCTGCTGTATTCTGTACCATATTCATAGCTGAGTTTGTAAGAAAGGTAAATATCCATGTACAGATATCTTCTTTCAAACTCATATATCTGGGGGGATATTTCCATTCTTCTTCCCATCCTCATTCATCCTGTGTCCAGGCATCTAGCCTCAAAACACTGTTGTTCCAAAGTTATATATGACACTATTTACCTCTATCCCTTTTAGTCCTTACATACTTCCTCTGTCTTCACTTGTCTTCATCACTCTCTGCCAACCTCCCTCTTCTTACATATTGCCCTCCACCAAGCACATTGCCTGACTTTCCTTTCACAATCCATTGCATGGGCTCAAATGCCAACCTTTAACTTAGTAGTCAAGCACAAACCACTTGTATCACTCAAGGACAGCTCTAATAATTCAACAAAGAATATGTAAATCTCCCTCATGTTGATAAAAGTCACTTGACCAATATCAGAGTTGGCAAAAGTAGGAAAAAACAAATGAATCACAGTTGTATTTGTATTCTAATGATGTAAGTTCTTCTACTAGATAGTGATAAAACACAATGATGATTGATGGAGTTGAAGAACAAAATAACAGTTGGCACAAGATGTCATTTCTGTATTTCTATAGATGTGTCTCTGTACTTAAACATACTGTGACATGTGAAAAGAGGTCAGAAGAGAAAAATCTGAAAGACGGCTTTTGCCTTCATTTGAGTAACAATGTGTAATGAGGCAGGCAGTGGCTTTGTACTGCCCATTAACCTGCTCATCACCAACAAAGAATAAACCTCAACTTTGTGATTTTTTATTTATTTATTTTTTGTTTGGTCTCAGGGCATTTTTAAGTAACATCTTTCACATATTCCCAAAAGGTTTAAAAATGAATGCTGGAGACCAATTTTTAAATGGAACATCTTGAACAAATTACAGCAAAGGAAAATTTGAGTCCTTGATAATTTAAGTTATTTTTACTACTAATGTGAATTCAACCCTAGCAAATTAAAACAGGAAGAATTAATTGGATATGCAAATGAGATTATTCAGTATATAAATCTAATTACATACCAAATTGCTTTAACAGCAGGAAAAAAGAATAAATTGTTCTATGTAAATTGATTGTCTTAAATAACCACCTGTAACCCAACAAAAATAGTCTTGGAAAAGCTAAATTGTAAGTGCAGACATCTAAGTTAATAACATAATGTTCTTCACAGATCTTGTTACAAGAACCACTTTATAATGAAACTGCTTCTACTCCTGATTTACAATAAGGTATTATCAGGTTCTAGTACATAAGGGAAAAATGTCACAAGTTGGATTTTTTTCCCCTTAAAAGTACAATAGATTGATAAGACGTGTTGATTTCTGAAACACTTAATGCTTTCACACAGACTAGACTTGAAGTCTGAGCAATTTTCATGTCTGAAAAATAAGAAAGGAGAATGGGTAAATTGTGCCAGTCTTTCTTAATTTGGCTATACTCTCTAGTCTATTTAATCAAATGCTTTCAATACAACTGAGCAACCCCCCACCGCCACACATCTTTAAAAATTATTTTCTTTGCCATTTAGGTAAGCTAAATGAGTTGTGAATACTTAACTAGAGAGGGAAGCCTGTGTCTTGGGAATAAACAGTGATATTAGATGTTTGCAAAACACAAGATGAGGAAGCATTAGTAATTTCCCTTGGCATCCGGAAGAGCCACAGTGTCTGCATAGAGAGGCATCACTGAACACAATCCAAACACAAGCATCAGTCGGTTTCCTCAGGGCCAGGTACACCAACTCTGGTCCAATACTAATGTCTCTGTGCCAGAGAGCTCAAATGTCCTAGTGTTGTAACTCTCCTTACAACCATAAAGGTCTTGGTGAACAGTATCTGTGGATTCATGTAGACTCACACACCCATATTTTTCAGGTCAGGGGATGAGTGAAGTATGTCACTGAATTGAGTGACAGATGGCTAGGTAGAACAAAGTTCTGTTAGGTCACTGAAGGGGAAGCGATTCATCAGGATAAAAAAGCTCCATGATGATTTTATAGCTCAGTTTGCATTGTGTATAAGTACTTTTTATATGCTAAGCATTTAGCTCTGAGCATTAAAAGGACAATTTTAATAGAGTCTTATGTCTACCCGATAAAGTATGCATTACTGTCCTATTGTTGTCAGTTACCTTGAAACAGATTATAATTCATACAAACTCAATATGACTGGATAGAACTGTACCAAATAGATTCAACAAATAGATAGAGGAAGCAACCTCCCATCATCCTCCACATTCACTCTTGGTTCTGGTACTGAAGATGAGGAAAACCTTGTGTCTTCAGTTAAGTGCTCATAAGTCAATGAAAATATTTGATACATAGTCTATGCCGGTCATGGGTAGTCATGGTTGGGTCAGTTGGAGGATTCTAGCCTTCCACGCTACAGACCTGGGTTTGATTTATGGCTAGTTCATGTCATGAAGTTTCAGACTAAGACAGTTGAGTAAGAAAGGTCTGGTGATTTAGAGCCTAAAATCAGCCAATGAATACTCTATGGATCACAATGGTCCAATGTGCAATCAATTTGGGACTGGCACATGACCTGGCAGTGTTCTGATCCTTTGTGCATGGCCTTGCCATGAGCAAAAATGACTTGCTGGTAGCTGACAAGAACAATATGAAGCTTGTGGTACAGAAATCTGTGAAAGAAACTATTCAAGGGAGGTTTTTCTTCCTAGTACTTGTAAATATAAAGCAGCAATTGCAGCAGGTACTGTTGTACCTCTTCAGCCAACTCCTTTTCCTTAGGGAAGATCATTGAACTTAACCATAGGATATTCCTTTTGGGTTCTTCTCTCCTCCTCAAGCAGGGAAGCAAGACACAATGGGAAGCAGAAGGAATGCCCTGTATATCTCCTCCTGCTCTTATATTCTAGTGAATGGGACACAGCCCACAAGGTGGGTTCTAAATTAGTGATAACGATCTGTGGCCTTAATATCTGAAGACACTAAATAGGATGGAAGAAACAAGGAAGGGATCAGGTACAAGCTGAAAATGAAATTCATTTCTTTCCTTTTGGGAAAAGTGGCTTCCAGAGAAGTTATCTGAGCTATAAAGTATAGTTGTGGCAGCTTTGTATGGGATTGTGTGACCTGAGACATGGATAGTCAGAGAAGATAAAGGGAGAACTAAGGGAACAGTGTGTTCTTTCTCTGTTCTTTGCAACACAGCACCAAACATACAAAACAAACCAATTATTATCACTCTTTTATTTCCTTCAGAGCTCTTATCATTGCATGAAATTATGCAGTCTATGAATTTGCTTGCTTGTTATCTGTCGTTTACAGTTAAAAAGCAATCAAGGAAACCTTGTCTGGTTTGTTACCAATAGATCCCTAACATCAACCGCAAAGTTTTTCATCACTGGAGCTCTGTAAGTCATCAGTTACATAGAAGACAGACGTGCCTACAATAACTACAGCAGAGAACACAGCTTGGTAAGAACTGTCTAAGAAGAAGGTGCTGAGGTCACTGCAAAGGAAGAGATTAATTTGCCAGTATAAGAAAAGTCTATGAAGCTTTTATAGCTCCGTTTGTAATGTGCATAAGCATTTTCTTTTATATAATAGGCAAAGAACAGATTCTAACCCATACAAAGTCCATATGACGAAGTACAACTGTCCCATAGGGCTTCCAAAGCTTTAATCTTTACTGCATCTTTCTTCTACAGAGTAGCTGGATGCATTCAAATGCTAACTTTTTGGTTAGTAGCTGCAGTTATTGTGAGTCGGTTCTGACTCTTAGCTACTCCTAGTAGCCCTGTATAGAGTTTCTGAGGCTGTAAACCTTTACAGGAGCAGAAAGCCTTATCTTTCTCCTGAGGAGCCACTGGTGGATTCGAACTGCTGACCTTGTGGTTAACAGCCCAACATGTAATCCACTCGGCTATGAGAGCTCCTGGGTTAGTAGCTGAGTGCTATTATAATAACCAGAAGTGGATATGAGGTTAAGAGTGATTAGGTCACATACTCTGTGTAGTGATCGAATTTGAAGTGGGATGCAAATAACCAGAATATTAAAGAACTTTTAGGTCAGGCTATGTGTGATCTTCAACATGGGAAGTCAGGTGGTTTCAAAAAAAGGGTGATGGAGTAGAAAAGAATACCAAAAACAAAAGGCAGGACACAGAAAATACAAGATTTCTATGTTGTAAATATAGAACGTGTGCTTGGTAACGGGGAGACAAGAAGTTGGCAAGAGTACTTAGTGAAAGAAAAGCTAAACATATTTTTTGTTGCAGTTAAGTACTGTTGAGTTGGTTCTGACTCATAGCGATCCTACACAGGGTTTCTGAGGAGTGGATGATGGGTTTAAACCACCGATCTTTCGGTGCAGCAATACCAGGGCTCCATAAATAACCAATAGATGTATATAAATATACACAGAAAATATATACACACAACTACTTCTCATTATATTGTTATTAAGTGCCACTGATTCGGTCTTCACAGCAACCATGCATAGGGTTTCTGAGGCTCTAAACCTCTGTGGGGAGTCCTGGTGTGGCGCTGTAGGATAATGCGCCAGACTGGAAAGCCATCTGAACAGCAAGGTCAGCGGTTCGAGCTCACCAGGTGCTCCTTGGAAACCCGATGCAGGGTTGCTATGGGTTGGAACCAACTCGACGGCACCTCACAACAACAACAACAAACCTCTGGGGGAGCAGAAAGAGCCTTATCTTCCTCCCACAGAGAGGCATATGTCCAGTTCAACCCTTATCCTACAGAGCCACCATGCGCCCATTGAAAAGATGCATTAAAATTTACATAATTTATATCATGTAGTTGAAGAATGGTAGCGTAGTGGTTACGAATCGGGCTGC
>NW_006408639.1:5539332-5546090 GCF_000296735.1 Chrysochloris asiatica | reverse complement strand
TTGAAGAATGGGCGTATCTTTTTACCCCTCAAGGTTTCGTGAAATATTCTGGGATCTGCCAAAGTTAGAATGTGAAGTAAGTACAGATATAATAAAAAAATATTATTCAATGCAGTAAAAATATGGCTTGCAATCTGACTTACTTTAAAAGTTCCATCTTCTGATACTGGCGCTGATATAATCCTGGCTTCTAAGCAATTTCTTATAGCTGACATCAAATAAATTTTGGCAAACCAGCTAAGAACACAATTTTTTAAACTCGACTCCAGAATACTAAATCACATTTTAATTCATCACACTGCAAGTGAAAGCTCTGCCACCATTTGGGAGGACAAGGATTACTATACGGATACCCATATATACCTATTAATTGTAACATGCAACGTAGATCAGTCTTAATGGTAAGATTGAAAATGCTGGGGAGGGAAGCATAAACTTAAACCTGATGAATTTATAGTCGCCACAGAAGAATTTATCTGCATTTATTTGACTTACATCAGGAGTGCTTTAATCAGATACTTCCTGCAGTTGTGCAGAATAAAGTAACCTTGTTGTTTTTCTTATTGTTTTAATGTAATGGCTGATTTCTGGACAATTTAAGTGTTTCCTGCTTCGTGCCTCTGTGAAAAATGTGAATAATATGTACTCCCTGGGAAGCATCAAGAGAATATGCACAAATCACTTCAAATCTATTTATAGATAAATTCAATAGGATTTTTAATACGCACAAGCCACAGTGGAACTACCTATCATAATTAATGGAACAATTTGGCAATGACCAAGCATATGACAGCATTCAATTTCATCCATCATCAAAACTTGATGCATTCTGGTGTGGGTTTTGTTTTAGTTTTAAATTTACTCAAAGTTGGGTATCACATTTATTTTGGGGGTACTAATGAATGCACTGTGTTTTAACAAACAATCTGGCAGAATTCTTCGTTCATGCCAAGGCAGAATTAATAAATCAAGGAAAGATTGTATAACCACACTTCAAATTTTCTTTCATCCTCCTCATTCTGTTCCCCTCTTGCCACTTTGTCCAGCACCCTAATGTTGCATCCTGTCTGGGATGCCCTATTGCTGCTATAACAAAGCTACCACAAGTGGATGACTTAAACAAACAGAAACGCATAATCTCACAGTTTAGAAGGCAAACAAGTGCGAATCTGGAAAAAAGAAACGAAAGGGTCTTTTTAACAATGTAGCTGTCCCTAGGAACACATACCCGCCTCAGGACCAACTTTTTAAAAGCATCTTCATTGATGGAAAGGCATATTCTTTGCAGTCTAAAGCCATAAATGACCTGATAAAGATGCCTGAAGAAAGACACAAAGTTGGTTCCCTCAAATCACTATATTATTACAAACCACAGCTTTTGTTCTCTGATTTCTACAGTCATTTTTGGATATGATATGTTCCACTTAAACTCTTCTACTTGTCACACTTTACCATCATGTAATGAATATCCCGACGCTGCCACTTGAGAGTTTAGAAAGCTTACATGAAACAGAAAAGCAATGTCAGATTATTATTAGTTTTTCTTTTCTTTCTTCTTCTTTTTTTTAAAACTCATTTGTAATCTTTTTGCTCCTAGCTACATTCCCTTTAAGCCAGACAAAAAACAGATTTTGTTTTACATATAAATGTTGATGATTTTCACTGTGAGTATTTTTGGTTCATTGAATTCAATTAACTAAATTCTTTTAAAACGAAGTGTGTATTATATGCCTTTTTGACATTTTTAGCTCTAGCAAAGAGAAAAGAGGGTGGAAGTCAGATAGCTTAGCTTTTTTCTTAAGCTATTATGAAAAAATTGTCCAAACAACTAGTGGATCCAGCGAAGCATTCAATCATTCTGCTCTCTCCACACAAAGCCAGCTAACTGATGAGATTTTATTTTCTCTTCTGTATTTCAATCTTGTAGAGAAATAGGAATAGTAGCAAATCTTCCACCCCAAGAAAATACTAATGCATTAATGTTTTTAAAAATTTATTTATTTCACGTCTCCTTCATTAATTAATTTAATAATTATTTATTCATTGCCTGCTCAGTCATTATTCTCAGTGCTTGGGATACATCAGTGATCAAAACAGACAGAGAGTTCTGCCCTTGAAGAACTTACATTTTAGCAATAGAGAAAAGCATAATAAATATATACAAAGTTGTTGTTGTTGTTGTTAAGTGTCGGTAGAGTCAATTCTGACTCATATCAACTCCTCAGGGGTTTCCGAGGAACAGCTGGTGAGTTTGAACTGTTGACCTTGCACTTCAAACCAGCCTTGCAGTCAAGTGCTTCTCCTGTGCCGCCATATATAATATACGCTGTTATTAAGTACCATTGAATTGGTACCAACACACAGCGACCCTGTATAGGGTTTCCAAGGGTTTCCAAGGCTGCTGGGTTTGAACTGCCGACCTGGTGATTAGCAGTCTAGTAATCATCCTCCATCACCACAAAGTATGTTTAAATAATAAATATTCCAGAAAAAGAATGGAATAAGATAAGGAGGCACAGTATAAAATAGAGTTTTTTATATAGGCCTTATGAAGAACGATTTCAAAGCCTTGAAGAAGATGGAGTTTGCCAATCACTTTTAGGAGGGAATAGCAGACCATGACAGAAAGTAAAATGCACAAAAGTTCTGAAGGTGAGAACAAGATTTACATGTTAAGGGGCATGCAAGATCATCAAAGGAAAGAAGAAATGAGTATTACAGAAAATAATTAGAGTACTGGTGTGGCACTGTGGGATAAAGCACTGAACTACAAGGTCAATTTGACCACAAAATTGGCAGTTGACACTCACTAGCTGTTTCTTGGAAACCACATATGGGGCTGCTATGAGTTGGAACAGATTCCACAGCACTTAATAACAACAACAACAAAAGAAGAATTGGGTAAAAGTAGGACAGACAGTAGAGAGTTAGGTTGGGGTAGGGTACAGTGTAGATCACACAGCACAAGTTATGAGAAGGCCTGTGGCTTTGCCTTGAATAAGCTGTTAAAGATCAGAAAAAAAGAGTGCCATATTTGGATTTACTCTGTTGAAAATAAGATGGTAGGGAGCAAACAGGAGAAAAAGACCATAGAATGGATTGTAGGGAGCTAAAGGGAAGAAAATTCATTTTGTAGTACAGAGATGCTTGCTGATAGCAGACACCAGATTGGAAGCATTAAAGCTGGTAACAAGTAGTTGGATTCTGAACACATTTTAAATGCAGAGTCACAGACTGGCTGAGAGTTCTGAGAGAGGGAGAGAACAAATCAGGAGAAATGTCCAGTTTTTGGATTGAGGAATGGGGAAGAAAAAGTTGCCTCCTTGTAAGATGGAGAAGGTTGAGGGTGGAAGAGGGGAGAGAAAAAGGAGTTCAGGTTGGTATTTTGTACTTGAACAGTCTATAGGGCAATAACACGTGTTGTTGTTGGAGGTGGCATTAAGTACCATGGAGTCCATTCCAATTCACAAAACCCTATGCACAACACAACAAAATACTGTGCCATGATTACAATTGTTATGTTTGAGCCCATTGATGCTGCAACTGTGCCAAGCCATCTCATTGGGGGTCTTTCTTTCTTTTCATTGATCCTCCATGATGTCCTTCTCTAGGAACAGGTCCCTGTAGATAACATGTCCAAAGTATGAGAGACTAAGTTTGGCCATACTTGTTTCTAAGGACCACTGTGATAGTATTTCTTCTAACACAGAGTTCTTTGTTCTTTGAGCAGTTCCTGGTACTTTTAATATTCTTCTCTAATTGTTGTTGTTGTTGTTGTTGTTAAGCACCGTGGAGTCAGTTCTGACTCATAGCAACCCTGCACAGTGTTTCTGAGGCTGTAAATCTTTATGGCAGCAGAAAGCTTCATCTTTCTGCTGCGGAATGGCTGTTAGTTTCGAACTGCCAACCTTGAGGTTAGCAGCCTGGTTCGTAACCACTGTGCTATCAGAGCTCTCTAATACCATTACTAAAAACCATCAATTCTACTATGCTCTTTTGTACTGACAATACTACATCTTGGGTTACATACAACTTTTGCGTCAAACTGATATATTTACTCTCGAACAATTTAAAGAGGTCTTGTGCAGCAGATTTGCTTAATGTAATATGTTGTTTGATATCTTCAGTATTGATTGTGGATCCAAGTAAAACCAAGTCTTTGACATCTTCAGTATTTTCTCTATTTATCATGCTATTATTTATTCGGCCCATTGTGAAGATATTTGTTCTCTTTACATTGAGGTTTCATCAGCTATATTTGTTCTTGTTTAGAAACATTTACTCAGGAGTTTGTGATTGAGAAGAGTTTCAAAATATTCTCAATAGTATAAAAGTTAATAGATCATTGCAAGCATTTGTCTTTCATACAATGACAAGTGTTAACGTGCGTCATACGAATATGAAAAGAGAGAAACAAATATATATTCATACCAGAAAACTTCAGTTTGTACAACTCACCCTTATTTTTCTTTATTGACATAAGTAAATAAGAACAAAACATTTGCTATTTCAACAATTTTCACATACACAGATCAGGGATTTTAATTCTCTTCATCGTGTTGTTCAGCCATCATCTTAACAGAATGTGAGTGTCCTCTAAACATTTGGACTTCCTTAACCCTTTCCTGCTACCCATTTTGTATACAAGTAAAATGCCAATAAATCATTTGAAGGAATTTAAAAAATGCTTAAGTTATATCCAGATTTGATCTCTTACTGCTATAGTTGTATTCAATAGGACAACACTGAATCACATTAACCCCAACTTTGAAAGCGAATGTAGGAACACAGATAAAGACTTTGATCAAGGGACCTAAAGAGTTCTGGAAAATGTCAAGAGTCTACATGCAGTCATTAATCTGATGGCAAATGAAAATGGACAGAAATTAATGGAGAAATTTATCCAATGAACTGGAAGTCAAACCCAAGGAAGAGGACAGCAAGACTTACTGTTTAGTAAGTTTCTACAATATGTGTGGCAATGTATCTTACACTCCACACAAAGTAACTCATAAAGATCTATCTCATGTCCTACCTCTATTCTTGTTGATGTTGTTAAGTGCCATTAAGTCAGTTCTGACTCACAGCAACTCAATGCAAGAACAAAACAAGGCCCAGTCCTGAGCCATCGCTTCTAGAGGGAGAATTTATACTTAAAAACAGATCAAGCAATCTGCTCAATGTTATTCAGTTAAAAAGCACATTGGGTTTTATTCTAATTATCACTTCTATTTTCTGGTGTTTTCTACTCCAACATGAGGTTGAAGATTGTCTTGGGTTGAATTATAGTCCCCTAAAACTGTGATGTGATGATCAAAATGCATTCATCATTACTGGTGATTGGAATGCAAAGGTTGGAAACAAAGAGGAAGGATCAGTAGTTGGAAAATATGGCCTTGGTGATAGAAATGATGCTGGAGAATGCATAATAGAATTCTGCAAAATCAATGATTTGTTCATTTCAAATACCTTCTTTAGACAGCATAACAGACGACTATACACATGGACCTCACCAAATGGAATACACAGAAATCAAATTGACCACATCTGTGGAAAGAGATGGTGGAAAAGCTCCATATCATCAGCCAAACAAGGTCACGGGCAGATTGGAGGACAGACCATCAATTGCTCATGTGCAAATTCAGACTTAACCTGAAGAAAATGAAAACAAGTCTTCGAGTGCCAAAATATGACCTTGAATATATCCCCCCTGAATTTAGAGATCATCTGAAGAACAGATTTGATACATTAAACACAAAAGACCGAAGACCAGAAGAGTTGTGGGATGACATCAAGAACATCATACAGGAAGAAAGCAAAAAGTCATTAAGAAGACAAGAAAGAAGGAAAAGGTCAAAATAGATGCCAGAAAAGACAGTGAATTTGCTCTTGAGTGTAGAGATGCTAAAGCAAATGGAAGAAATGAGGAGGTACAAGCCTGAACACAAAATTTCAAAGGTCAGCTAAAGAAGACAAAGTCAAATATTATACTGAAATGTACAAAGATCTGGAGTTAGAAAACCAAAATGGAAGAACTCACTTAGCATTTCTCAACTAGGGGAACTGAAGAAAAAATTCAAGCCTTGAATTTCCTTATTGAAGGATTCTCTGGGCAAATTATTGAATGATGCAGAAAGCATCAAAAGAAGATGGAAGGATTATAGAGTCACTGTACCAAAAGGAAGTAGTTGATGTTCAACCAATTCAAGAGGTAACATATGCTCAAGAGTCAATGATACTGAAGGAAGAAGTCCATGGTGCATTGAAGGAATTGGCAAAAAACAAAGCACCAGGAATTGATGGAATACAAATTGAAGTCTTTCAAGAGGCACTGGAGGCACTCATTCATCTATGCCAAGAAATTTGGAAGACAACTATCTGGCCAACTGATTGGAAAGCAGAAATCATTGGACAATATCTTTGATATCCTATGAGAGTAAAGTTTTTCTAAAGGTAACACAGAAATGGCAACAATCATACATTGACAGAGAACTTCCAGAGGTTCAAGATGGATTCAGAAAAGGAGTAGAACAGGGGATATCATTGCTGATATTCAATGGATCTTTGCTGAAAGCACAGAATACAAGAAAGATGTTTACCTGTGCTTTACTGACTACGCAAAGGCTTTCGATTGTGTGAATCATGACAAACTATGGACAACACTGTAAATTATGAGTATTCCTGAGCACTTAATTGTACTCATGAGAAATCTGTACATGGACCAAGAAGCATTTGTTCAAAAAGAACATGGGAACACT
>NW_006408639.1:5537212-5538465 GCF_000296735.1 Chrysochloris asiatica | reverse complement strand
GATGGAGACACCAAAGTGCCCATCAACTGAAGAATGCATAAAAAGACTGTGGTACATACATACAATGGAATATTATGCTACCTTGAAGAATAACAAGGAAGCTGCAAGCCATAGCATAACATGGATGACCCTTGAATACATTATGTTGAGTGAAATTAGTTAGTCACAAAAGAAGAAATACTGCCTAGGACCACTACTGTAAAAGACTAAGAATCCATACTAAAAGATTTAGGGGAGATTCCCTGCTGGTTACTGGAATATTGGGGGTCCGGTTAGGGGAGGGAGGGGAAGGTGGACGGTAGGGTAGGGAATAGACAAGGATAGGTTGGGTGCTAGGGATGGGGGCAATATACAGGAAGGGGGAGGGGAATAGAAGAACAAAGCAGACAGGATGGCAAAACAATTAGGCAGGTTTGCATGGGCTAAGTGGGACAGAGGTAAATAATGATGTATGAACAATGTTGGAACAACATGGCTCTGGGATACAGGGATTGAAATATGGCTAGAATGGGGAAAAGGGAGAAATAATGTTAAGATACTTGGCTCTCTTATGAATCTTGTGTTCCCTGGCATACCATTATAAAATAGACACTTGAGGGGAAGAGAAAGGAATAGCCAGAAATATCACCATAGAAAGCTTGTAAGTCCGTCTTCAGCCTATAACTGACTGAAATACCTAAAATGGGGCTACAACATGCCCAGTGAAGGAGGCTTCCTGTGGAGTGGAATCCTGAACAGCATCCAGAATCTTCAGAGGAGGGAAATTTCCACTTGAAAAGTCAAGGAGACCAGCCTGGAGTAGCTAGAAGAATAGAAGATACTTACTGAAAGAAAGACTGACAAGAAAAATACAAAACAGTTTAGGCAGACTGACTGACTACTACAAGAACAAGCATGTTGATTACTCAAGAGACATCAAGGCAAGTGGTCAGGCCCGCTCAGAGCAAACCCCCTTCCAAGACTAAGACTCAATGGGAGGACCTGCTGTGACTGGTGATCACGTTCCTCACCAATAAGGAGAAGTGAGGGAAAAACAGCAGTGAAGCTGCGAACTAAGTGATACCATGTTCAATAGACTCCTGTGAACCCTGGTGGAGACCTGGTTGGTCAACAGTGTGGCAAGACCTGGGGACTCTTGGATCCAGAGTCAGTGACATAGCCACAGAGGATTAGAGTGGAGAGTGAAGCATCCAGCTGATAAGAAGAGAGGGCATATGCACAAGAACACCCACACTTGCAGATAATGCCCACTT
>NW_006408639.1:5513017-5536072 GCF_000296735.1 Chrysochloris asiatica | reverse complement strand
ATTGGCAAAGTGGCAGCATCAGTGGTCTAAAGTATGGCAACAATTGTGAGGTTGGCCCAGAACTGGGCAGTGTTTCATTCTGTTGTGCATAAGGTCACTATGAGTTGGTACCAACTCTATAGCACCTAACAACAACAAATAATGTGATGGACAGAAAAGTTGGTTTGAACCTCAAGGTCAGCTTTTCAAGCTCACCAGTCATTCCACAGAAACCCTATACAGGGTCGCTATGGGTCAGAACGAAGTCGACGGAACTAAGCAACACCAAGTATGTGTCAGCCTGGCTGGGCCACGGTTTTCAGTGGTTTAGTAGTTATGTAATGACATAATCATCCTGTATGATGTGATGTGATAAGGGAACTAGGCTGGGATACAACATCCTTACTCAGGTCACAGTCTTGATCCAATCAATGTAGGGGGGGAGTTTTCCTAGGGTGTGGCCTGCATTACCTTTTGTCCTACAAGATAGAAAAGGAGAGAGAACAAGCAGAAAGAGGAGGACTTACTACCACCAAGTAAGAAGAGCCAACGAGGAGCATGTCCTCTGGTCCCAGGTCCCTGTGCTGGGAGTCTCCTAGATCCAGAATAAAACCAATGCGAAGATTCCTGGAGATCTCCAAAGAAGGTTGGGCTCACAGATGTTGAACTGAGACAAGGACCTTCCTTCTAAACAAACGGTGAGCCAAGACAGAAAGTCTTCCCAACAGCGATCAACCTGAATGCTGATTTCTAGCCGATTAATCTGTGACAGAAGACATTTCTGTTTGTTAAAGACAGCCACTTGTAGTACTTCTGTTAAAGCAGCAATAAATAACTAAGACAGTATTCAAAATTCAGATCAAATGTTAGCTATAAAAGCAATAAAGATGAGTTTGGTAATTGGGGATTAGAAATTGAGGACGTGCATTTAGACACGGAGTCCTGGTGTGGCACTATAGGATAAGCACTAAATTGCTAACTGCAAGGTTGGGGATTCAAACTTTCCTAGTAAACCCTATACAGACTCATTATGTGTTAGAATTGGCTAAGCAGCCCTTAACAACAAAAGGCACAGGTATTAAACTACAGATTTAGAAGGACAGGTCAGACAGATAAGTCAGTGTCATATGTCTAGAAACATTGCAGCCTTGAATCAAAGCCAATGACCACGAAACAAGGATTTATACAAGATGAGTGAGTAGGATAACAACAACTCAAAAGATAAATGCAAATTCTGAAAGACTGACAACTGAGGCAGCTTCAAAACTCTCTTATGGTTTCTGTTGAAAATGGGTTCAATTCTGGGATGAAATACTAGGACCCTTAAATCCAAACTGAAAATAGGATCAATCTATTTGTCATAAACAATAGGGCACAGGAAAACAAAACAAAACAAAACAAAACAAAAAAACAGAGAGAATAGAAGCAAATACTGTTGAATGATGATGCATGGTATTTTAATAATTGTAATGCAATGAAATACGATAGGATGAGGGCAAAACCAATGTCCTCTCATGTAGATGATCACTCAATTCACAATGAAAGATTTTAGAAAACAAAAACAAAAACTTGAACCTCTAATATGTTTTTAAAAGAGCCAAGTCAGAAACAGGAGGAGTGAGTTAATACCCTGGAAAGAAGCCGACCCAGGAGTTGAGCACATCCTTCGGAAACTGTGATCCCTGGGCACTGAACCTCCTTAACCCTGGAACACAAAGGTGTGGCACTGGAGGAGCAACAGTGGAGCAAGAGCAGCTCAATCAAAAAGCAGGGAATGAGACAGAGCAGGGGGCTTACCAGCCCATGGTGCAACTAAAGCTGAGTGACTTTGGCCAGGAAACTTGAATGTACAGTGGTGTGCCTCCAGGCACTTAAGTGGAATAACTAGCTTTGCTGACCCATTGAGCTAGAGCCCAGTCACTTCAGGCTGAGGCTTAGAGCGCAGTGGTGTGTCTCATGGGAATTGATCAGCATCTGATGGGAACAACTGTGCCCTGAGCATTTCTGATCCCAAACTGTAACCTGTGAACTTCTCTAATAAACTCCCAAACAGTGGGCTGGGGAGTGTGGGGGCAGGGCACAATATGACACTAGTCTATTTAAAACAAACAACAAATTTCATCTTTCAATTTCACAAACTTCTTGAAAGCCCACATACAGAAAAGAGGGAAAAAGCACTGTATTTAGAAATGATTACTAACTGGCACAGAGGTATGGAAGGAGGAGTACTACCAATACAAACCCAACTTCCCTAGTTGTTGTTGTTGTCAGGTGCCATCGAGTTGGAACCGACTCATAGCGACCCCATGCATAGCAGAATGAAACAATGTCTGATCCTGGGCCAACCTCACTACCGCTGCCACACTTGAGTCCATCAATGATGCCACCTGGCCAATCCATCTCGTTAGGGGTCTTCCTCTTTTTCTCTGACTCTCCACCTTACCCAGCAAGACATCCTTCTCCAACAATTGTTTCCTCCGGACAATATGTCCAAAGTATGAGAGAACTTCCCTAGAGATAGTTAATATTATTTTGTCCTTCAGCAGCAAATGTGTTTGAATGAAACAGAAAATGGTGTTCATAAAATTTGATGCTTTTTATCAACTGTGTGCTTGTGATTCTGCTTGAATTCATAAGCTTGTTTGAATTTCATTGTTGATATGAGGGATAGAGGGCAGCTGTAAAGCAATAAGGCAGGAATGAGTTTAGATTGGAGAGTTTAGAAATTGCCCAATAACAAAATGCATCAAGAAGGATTTTTGCTTTATTATATAAACTTCTTCATCTCCAGGTTAAGTCAGGTAATTTAAGGAGAAGAAATATACTATTCTGGTTTTCTCCTCTCTTTGAGGTGAGCAATTCGCTATCAACTCACAGGTCTCATAATTCTCCTATAAATGACTGTAGAACCCCTCATGGATACCAGCATTGGATTGTCCATGTTGAATTTAAACAGACATGTGTAATGTTATTCAGTGAGGAGAGAGGGGAGAATACATTCTGAGGCCTGATGGAAGTCTTAAGGTTAGTCCTCTTGTACTAATTCTGGTACTTGTTGTTGTTACGTGCCCTGGAGTCGGTTCCGACTCACAGTGACCCTGCACAGGGTTTAAGAGGCTGTAAATCTTTACGGGAGCAGAAAGCCACATCTTTCTCCCGTGGAACAGCTGGTAGTTTCGAACTGCTGACCTTGTGGCTCGCAGCCCGATTCGTAACCACTACGCTGCCAGAGCTCCTAGGTGATAGTAATTCCTATCAAGATCATAGAACCTTGCAAACTTTAAAAATATCCAGAGAAATTAAGAGTAAGAAAAAAGGGAGGCAGATGCTGGATGCTTAGACATATCTTCAAGGCATCCCTTATGGAAGCTTCAAAAAAATAATTACAGGTTATTCTACCTTGAAGAATAACAAGGAAGCGGCAAACCACCACATAACATGGATGAACGTGGAGGACATTGTGTTGAGTGAAATTAGTCAGTCACAAAAAGAGAAATACTGCATAGGACCACTACTGTAAAAGACTAAGAAAAAGAACCCATATTAAGGGGGTGGGGGGAATTCTTAGTTGATTGCTGGGAAGTTGGGGAGCGGGTGAGGGGAGGGAAGGGAAAGTGGAGCACAGGGCAGAGATTAGACACAGGAAAGTCTGAATGCTGGGGAGGGGGGCAATATACAAGAAGGGAGAGGGGAATGGAAGAACAAAGCAGATAGGAGTACAATTAGGCATATTTGAATGGGCTAAGTGGGACAGAGGTAAAGAATGATTTATGCACAACCTTGGAACTACAGGGCTCTGGGATACAGAGATTGAGACATGGTTGGAATGGGGAAAAGGGGGGAATAATGTTAAGATGCTTGGCTGTCTTTTGAACCTTGGTTTTCCTTGCATTATAATATAAAATAGACACTGGAGGGGGAG
Source organism: Chrysochloris asiatica (assembly GCF_000296735.1). Taxonomy (NCBI): domain Eukaryota; kingdom Metazoa; phylum Chordata; class Mammalia; order Afrosoricida; family Chrysochloridae; genus Chrysochloris; species Chrysochloris asiatica. Next base: position 5,532,171 of record NW_006408639.1, on the reverse strand, counting down.
AGAAAGGAATAGTCAGAAACAACACCATAGAAAGCTTGTAAGTCTGTCTTCTGCCTATAACTGATTGGAATACCTAAAATGGGGCTATGTGCCCAGTGAAGGAGGCTTCCTGCGGAGCCTCTGTATTACATAAGACTATAGGTGGAATCCTGAGCCACATCACGAATCTTCAGAGGTGGGAAATTTCCACTTGAAAGGACAAGCAGACCAACCTGAAATGGCTAGAAGAACAGAAGATATTTCTTGAAAGAAATACCTGCAGGAAAAATACAGAACAATGGAGGCAGATGGACTGTTACTACAGGAACGGGCAGGTTGCTTGCCCAGGAGACATCAAGGCAAGTGGTCGGTCCCCTCAGTGCAAACCCCCTTCCAAGACTAAGACACAATGGGAATACAAGCTCTGATTGATGACCATGCTTGTCACCGAAAGGGGAAGTGAGGAAAAACAGCAATAAAGTGGCGAGCCAAGTCCTACAATGTGGAGAGTGAAGCATTCAGCTGATAAGAAGAGAGGGCATGTGCACTAGAACACCCACACTTGCAGATAATACCCACTTGACCTGGCTTCAATGACTGGATGATCAGAGCTCAACTAGAAGAAAGAAGAGAAATAAAAAGAGTAATCTGATACAATTTGATGAACTTTATCTACACCTATGGAAGCATTAGCTCAAAAGAGGGAACAAATTCTTACAGCAAGAATCATTCCCAACACACAGAGTAGACAGGGATGGGCAACTTGGACACTGGGTACCCAAAATGTGTGTGTGTGTGTGGGGGGGGGGCAGCTACAAAGGCAAGAAGTGACTGGCTTACAAGCTTTAAAAAATAATTACAGGACAATCCAGTTTCTGTGGAGTCAATTCCAAATCATGGGGCCCCAATGTGTGTCAGAGCAGAACTCTGCTCCATAGGGTTTTCAATGACTAAGTTTTCAAAAGTAGTCAAACACATTAACTATTTACATCAACCAGGCCTTTTTTATAGGACAAAGTATTGGGATTTGGTTATCCATAGTGAAACAGCTAGCAAATGAAGGCTACATGAGGATATGTCAAAAATATTGTTACAAAATCACAGAGCCCTTTATTACACAAAAATTTCAAAATATGAAGCTATTGTTTCTCAACATATTCTCTATCTGTTGTTGTTGTTGCTAAGTGCCTTTGAGTCAGTTCCGACCCATAACGACCCTGTACAGGGTTTCTGAGGTTGTAAATCTTTACGGGAGCAGAATGCCTCATCTTTTCCTGCAGAACGGCTGGTCGTTTCGAACTGCTGGCCTTAAGGTTCGCAGCCCAATTTGTAGCCACTACGCTACCAGAGCTCCTCTATCTAGGTCTACCTAATTTTGAAGATGCTATTTCTATCTCGCAAACCCTTCCCTGAAGAATTCTGGATTCTTTGATTTACATCATAACAAAATGGAAGTTTTGGCTTCCTCAAGAACTCAAATCATATTCCTTTGAAATGTTCTTTGCATTTTTAAAATAAAATGAATTCTGTATTTGTAAGATCAGTGATGAAAGATGGATAGGGTAGGTATTCCCAACAAAATTTTTATAGGACAGCCCTTAGTAGCCTCATAAAATGAGTAAGTGCATTATTGTAAAGACAAAACATGACAAAACCTCACTGCAACATTGCCGCCACTTTTTTCATCAGTGGAGTTTTCAATTTTATTATAACTTCTTCTTGTGAGTAATAACTTTTTGGGTGGTCCATCTTCAGAAGTGAAGGGAGTCTTGAGGGTAGCAGGATAGCATAACAAAAGGAGCTCGAGGAAGGGGAAGACACTAGTTTGATGGAATAGACACTTTAAAATAAGAATACACCTATCAGGGAAATAGTTGGAGCTCAAAGGAAGGAGGAAAACTAACCTTAAATAGAAAGCTACCACAAACACAAATAGGATACACTGGGGGTAGACTGTAAACCCATGGTGGTGGTGCTGTGCCTTGGAGTCGATTCTGATTCATAATAACCTTGTATAGGGTTTCTGAGGCTGTTTAACTTTATGAAAGCAGAAAGCCTCAACTTTCTCCCCGGGAATGGCTGGCAGTAGTGAACTGCTGACCTTGAGGTTAGCAGCTCGAAACCATGCTACCAGAGCTCCTTTTGTAAACAACTTAATTCTCAGTAAAAAGGGAACTGGGGGAGGGGTTTTCTTGAGACAGAGGAACAAAATGCTTAGCTGGCCAGTCATGCTAAAATGAGTACAGACTGGATTTCTTGAACGTTTGTCAGTAAGCACTAGTGTAACTACTTGGTGACCTTATAACCCAGAGGAAGTGAGGCACTATCCAGGGTATCGACAATACTTTTCACATTCTTAATAAATTTGCCTGATCATGCTATGATAGTCAACAAAATCTATCAAGTTAGATTTTGGAGTCTTCACAACAGTTTTCATAACCTTTTGAAATCACCTTTAATCCCTGAATTTTACTAGTCCCGCAGATTTCCTCAGAAGTCATTGTTCTGATTGAAACTCATTCTCTGCATCATACTGATCAATCCAAGAGTTATCTCTGGTTGTGATTCACTTCATAATATTATCTTCATGAGCTTTGATATCGAGGAAAAGCCTGATCAGAATGCCAATTCTTTGGGCTAGCTTCTCTTTATGCAACACTTCTGGCACCCATTGAGCTGAAGTCTTGCTGAGGCCATTTAAAATGGAAAATGCCAAACCATGTGAGATCCCAAAGTCAGTAGCTATCATACCAATGGTAATTCTATGGTCCCCTACAATATCTTATCCTACAATACAATACAATACAATACAATACAATAGAGTCTTACAATATCTTATCCTACAATACCACAACAGGAATCTGAAACCCTGGTTCCAATACTTTCATACTTATCCTCATATATCAATGCATGGATGTGTATATAAACCCCACACACCTTCCTGAGCGTCTTAAATTCTTTATGTTCAAATGACATTTTAATAGACTATAATGAATCACAATGTTTATAAAGAAAAAAAAATATGTGTGGGGATTAGAAAATTAAGACAAATATTTTTATTTCAGATTTCATTTTGGTATTTCCTATTTGCCTTTTGTCTGACTTTTATCTTTCTTTGGAGATTGACAGATTGATGCATCAATATAACAAGCAATTTTTCAAGGATATGTTAAGCGAGGAAATTCTAACAGTTATCCACAGTAGATGGTTCCATTGTGTAGGTATGGTGGGTGCGGGGGTGGGCAGCTGGAGGCGCAAAGAGGCTTCAGTTTGAACTTTTTGTTGTTGTTGTGAAGTGCCATCGAGTCGGTTCCGACTCATAGCGACCCTGTACAGGGTTTCCGAGGGTGTAAATCTTTTCGGGAGTAGAAAGCCTCATCTTTCTCCCGCGGAGCGGCTGGTAGTTTCGAACCGCTGACCTTAAGGTTCGCAGCCCAATTCGTAACCACTACGCTACCAGAGCTCCTTTAACTTAGTACTGTCATATTAGTTTACCGGAAATACGTTTCATAAAAATTATCTTGAATAATGAAGAGAGATGTGATGGGGATATAGTTACTACAAAAAGTGAATTTCTTCAGTAACTAGATGTCTCATGGCATGTCATTCCAGTAAATAGTATAATTTCATCTTCTCCTAATTCTGGATATTTTTTCTTTCATATCCTACAAAAAACTAGCATTGAATGTGTGCTGAAAAAGAAAATTTTGAGGAATTTATGCTTATTTACTCTAAGAAACAAATAACACTCTAGACATAAATGTATTTTACTACTTAAGCGAATATTTTTTAAAGTGTAATTCTCCAGCATTGAGACTTTAAGCAGTGTTTGCATTACATACTAGTTCAAATGGAGTAAAGTCTAAGAGAAAATGCCACAGAGTGAATGTTAATATATTTATATGGAGAGGCTAATACATTTTTCATTTAACTACAGAGTGGAAGCTAATACATTTGTGTAGTGCAACTAATACATTTTTCATTACTTAAATGCATAGTAGATGGTTTCAGAGTTACTAATGAATTTACATGAGATCCTCCAAAGAATTTGGAAACAGTTTAAATCATTTTCCAACCACTATGTTCACATCCTCATGAAAAGCAATGATTGTACAGGATAGACCACCATTTGTACAAAGTGTGTAAGCATTTCTCTATCCACAGTATCAACAATGTCGAACAGTAATGACATTTAAAATAGAAATTTTGCGTTTTCAATTTATTACTTTCCTCTGAGTATCTCATTTCTTCCTTTCATGTCTTGACAAGTGACAGGGCTGATGCTTTTAAAAAATGTCTTCTTCTTTTCTCTAATGGGAGGTAGATTTTGAGGTTAAGAGCTAAAGACCAAGTGTCTGTCTGAATTAACATCATGCCAGCAAGGTTATGAACACACTGCTTTCTCAAAGCCTCCTTTACTTCCTGCAAAGACTACTGTGACAGCTTGGAGGATCCTTTGGATCTAAATGTTTTTTATGATTACATTACCCTTACTGTAAAGTAGAGATAAAACAAGTCTTCAGAGAAATTCCTACCGAATTAATAGATGAACTCTTGGTGTGGCATTGTAGGATCAACACTAGGCTTTAATCATAAATATGGCAATTCAAACCCACCAGCTGCTCCTTGGAAATCCTATACAGAGTCATTATGAGTTGGAAGTGACTCAGTGGCACTTAACAACAACAGTTAAATGATTGACTGAATTTTCACGCAGGATTCAAGGCTGGCTTTATGCATAAACTTGAGAAACCAACAAATTTATGGGCAGAATGTCCACAGAACTAAAATCCTCACATTTATGGTTGAATGATGTAATGACATATCTGATTATTAAATACATAAAGAGGCAGGATTCGGAGGCAGAGCCCTAAATGTAACCAAATGTAGAAAGCATGCTAATTAAAAGGGAGAAGAGAAGTTGGGGAGAATATTAGCTCAAGACAGGAAAGCTAAACATACTTCTTGTTAAGTGCTGTTGGGTCAGTTCTGACTCACAGTGGCTCTGTATAGGGTTTCTGAGGAGCAGCTGGTGGGTTTGAACCATAGATCTTGTGGTTCACAGTACAGTGCTGATCCTACATTGCCATACCAGGAGACAGAATCTTAGGAGTTTGTATATTTGACAAATTTTTGATGAATTCAATGACTAGTACGCAGCTAGGGCAGTGATTGCTCTCCATAGCTCTTGAGTGGGAGTTTTATTCATACGGCATTCTTTGCAAATAGTATTTCCTAATCTGTGGTTAGCCTTGGTAGGGAATAGTAAACTTTGTATAGCTGGATTCCTATGTATGAATGGCTAACACTTTCACTACCATAGATTCACTACTTCCAAAAAGTTGTTGTTGTTGTTGTTAAGTGCTGTCAAGTCGGTTCCGACCCATAGCGACCCTGTACAGGGTTTCTGAGGGTGTAAATCTTTACGGGAGTAGAAAGCCTCATCTTTCTCCCGCGGAGCGGCTGGTAGTTTCGAACCGATGACCTTAAGGTTCGCAGCCCGATTCGTAGCCACTACGCTAGTAGCCTGTGAAAAACAAGAATACATGCAACAGAATATTGTCTGATATATTACCAGAGGATGAGCTTTTTGGTGGGATAGGACAAAAAATACATAGTGATCAAAACAGACTTGTGCATACTGTCAGTCACAAAGATGCTGCAGAATTGGGTAACGTTTTGTTTCATTATACATGGGGTTACCAGAAGTTGGAGTTAACTCAATGACATCTAACAACAAACACTTCTTTGAACTATGGGGAAAAAAAAATGAATGAGAAGAGACAAAAATAAAAAACAAACTTGCAAAGTGTTTCAGATACTGTATAATCCTCAATTATACATACTTCTTATAACTTGTGCTTTTTCAGTCAAATCAACAAGTACTAATGGAATATTTTAGAATGACAACGTAGTTTGCTGATTATGAGCACTCACGGTGCTCACAATTTGGTTTTGGCAGTCATTGGTGAGGTGCCAATTTTTTTCCATTTCTCTGCCCCTAATTTTCATCATCTCTAAGGTAAACATAATGCCAGTGAATTCCTTGTATGGTGTTCTAGAACTATCACATGTAGAGTGTATACATCATGGTTAATAAAAAGTAAGTGCTAGAGAAATGTTTTATGAGGTTCTATTTTAATGTTCTGCTGTGCATAAGGTTGCTTTGGTTCGGTACCAACTCGATGGCACCTGACAACAACAACAACAACCATTTTAACATTGTAGTCCTGGTGTGGTGCTATGGTATAATGCAGTGTTGGTTGAAACCTCAAGGTTGGCCTCAAGGTAGAAGAACACAAGCAAAAAAAGGAACCCTATCCAAACAAGCAGCAACACCACAGATGGAGAACAGAGATGAGGACATGGAGAACGGGAGCAGCTGAGGACTCTGGACTCACAGAAAGAGAGGGACTAGGTGCTGGCGGCCAGGAGGCAAACTTGCAGAATGTGCCCTTTGGTTGTTTAAATTATTATATATTCCTGAGTGTTTCTGTGTATGTCCCCCCCCACCCTAGGGAAAAAAAAAATAGGGAATGAAAGCAAATACTGTTGAATGATGATGCACAGAGGAGATTGAAATCATTGCAATGAAATGATCATACAAAGCCGATGTTTTCTCATGCAAACTATCACTCAGTTCACAATAAAAATTTTAAACAAACACACACAAAAAAACTCTGAATGTTGGCAGTTCAAACTCACCAGAGCTCCTTCTCAGAAACCCTATGCAAGGTCATTATGGTTGGAAATGACTTGACAGCACTTAACAACAACAGAGAAATGTGAGCTATCACTAGTATCTTCAACTGGTATAATGGTATTACACCTTTGGGTAATTAAACTTAGATGAAATAACTGAAAATCAAAAAGCTCATAAAGAGACCTCACCCAGAATACGATCAGTGAGTGAGGGTCCCACAGTTAAAGGAGAAAAGAAAATTACACCTGAAACTCTTTGAGTAAGTTTTGCTATTCATATGCTTCTCAACACCATGTTGAATGTGATTCTGGCACAAGAGAGCTGTCTTTTACATAAATGGCTCCTGATATAAGAAAAGTACTTTGTCTAATGTTCAATTAAGCAAGGGTTATTGGTTCAATTATTACAAGGAAAGTCACAATTGTTAAGTGTGTTGAGAAGTAGTAAGTCAGTCTTCAGCCTGGTCCTTTCTTAACTAATACTATGTTTGTATTATTTTAGAAATGAAAAATTGCATATGATGCCACGGTGAGAAAACTGTATCTGATATGCTTTAGGGGAATTAAACAATTAATAGAATGCAAATCTTTGTTTTTTGATGGCATTACATATTAACAGGGGAAGTAAGCATAATTAGCTGAAGAAGAATTAAGTCACTTTTAAACACAAGACACCTTTTGGATTCTTAAACATTTAGTTTGCATTCTAGTTTATTAAAAGCATTTTTGAATCCCTACTTGACCTGACTTCAATGACTGGATGATCAGAGCTCAACCAGAAGAAGAAAAAATAGAGTAATCTGATACAATTTGATGAAATTGACCTACACTTATGGATGCAGTACTCAAAAGAGGGAACAAATCCTTACAGCAAGAATCATTCCCAACCCCTCCACACACAAAGTAGACAGGGATGGGCAATTTGGACATTGGCTACCAAAAATGGGGGTGGGGGGGGGCGCTACAAATGCAAGAAGTGAGTGGCTTACAAGTTTTCAAGAGGGAGAAAAAAAAAAAAAAAAAAAACAAACAAACAAAAAAAACATTTTAGATACCTTGACTTAAAATTCTAAAGAAAGAAAAGACTGTAAAAATGAAATTAAAGCATGCCTATATTCAACCTTTAAAGGTGCTCTGGTAGTGTAGTGGTTACGAATCGGGTTGCGAACCTCAGGGTCAGCAGTTCAAAACTACCAGCTGTTCAGCGGGAGAAAGATGAGGCGTTCTGCTCCCATAAAGATTTACACCCTCGGAAACCCTGTAGAGGGTCGCTATGAGTCAGAACCGACTCCATGGCACATAACAACAACAACAACAACAACATATTCAACCCTTAAGGAACTCTGGTAGCGAAATGGGTACGAATTGGGCTGTGAACCTCAAGGTCATCAGTTCGAAACCACCAGCTGTCCTGTGGGAGAAAGATGAGGCTTTCTGCTCCAGTAAAGATTTATAGCTTCGGAAACCCTGTACAAGGTCGTTATGAGTCGGAACCGACTCCAAGGCACATAACCACCACCACCATATTCAACCCTTAGTATAATGACTGGTGCATTTTCAAACCATGCAAATTGAAGCATAAAACCTTACAGAGCCAGACAGTTCAGATGAGTGAACCCACACCAGGGTCTGAAGTGGTTCTGGGCATGATTGATGGGTCTTGTACAGAATAGAGTAAGTCTTATGGTATTCTGGTTTCACTAGATTTTGTGTTGTTTTTAATGTCAAAGTTGTTTCCTACTTATAGTGCATGTGAGTATCCTGATAATCTCTTGGGTTTACTAAAACATTTGTCAGGTTCACTAACAGAAGCATTTTTCTAACTGCATATTGCTATTGCATAATAAATGAAGTCTTTTCAAAACTAAACATTCATCACAATAACCCATCACACCACATGGATTTTAACCTTAGACCAATGGCTTGTCTTTCCCCCAACCCCCGAGCTAATTTCCTGACCTAGTAACCTTGGCTTCCTAGCAGTCAGTAATAACAAATGTGGAAATCAAGCAGCAAGCACTGCATGAGAGCCATTACTTTCAGAAAACCTTCTTGTCAAGACTTAATTAATTTCTGGAGAAGGCATGAGGAATTTTGCCTTATATAATATTGCTACCTCTATATCAGCCAATATGGATGGAATCTGAAGGAAATGAAAAGAAAATCTTTTGTAATTTGGCCAACCAGTTGTAAGTGAGTGGAGGGTTCATGAGAAGGAAGAAAGATATTTTCATGAACTTGAAGAAAACTCGCTTGATCAATTGCAAAGAATGACTGTGTCTTTCTTCACCCAAGCAAATCTTTGAAGAGGGATCAATAAAACTTTTGTATGAACACTGAATATTGATTTGATTTTAAATCTTGCCCAGTTTTCATTGAAAGGGAAGCCATTCAATAAATCCTAATATTACTAAGATTTTAAACATACATAAACACACTCCTGTCTTTGTATTTGGGAGTACAGTGGCGCCATACGATAAGCACTGGCCTGCAAACCACAAGGACCATGGTTCAAGTCTGCCAACTACTCCATGGTACAACTATGAGGCTTTCTGCTCCTGCGAAGACATAAAGCGCTGGAAACTCTATACAGGGTTGCTATAAGACAGAACCAACTCCACAGAACTTAACAACAACAGCATCTAAGTATTGGAGTCCTGGTAGGGCTCTGTAAGATAAGAATATTGGACTTATAACTGCAAGGTCAGTGGTTAAAAGGAAACCCTATGCAGAGTCACTATGATTGTAACTGATTTGACAGTACTTAACAAGAACTCTGGTAGCATAGTGGTTATGAATCCGGCTCCTGCCTACAGGGCCAGCAATTCGAAACTACCAGCTGTTCCTTGGGAGAAAGATGAGGCTTTCTGCTCCCGTCAAGATTTACAGCCTCAGAAACCCTGTACAGGGTCACTATGAGTCGGAATCGACTCCACGGCACATAACAACAACAACAACAATGAAGTATAGCTATAGCATATTCATTATAGTAAAATTTAAGGGAGACAAATTTAATAATAGGACATTATAATATCGTAGTAGTATTTACGGTTTAAATACTAATTATGGATAGATAACATTATGCAGGAGCTGGTGTGGCACTACAGGTTAATGCGCTAGACTGCCAAGTTGGCTTGAACTGCAAGGTTGGTGGTGGTTCAACCTCACTAGCTGCTCCTTGTAAACCCTAGACAGGGTTTCAATGAGTCAGAACCGACTTGACGGGACTTAACAACAACAACAACATCAAGCAAAGTAATCATCATTAAAGCAACACTTGTTGTTGTTGTTAAGTGCCGAAGAGTCGATTCTGACCCATAGTGACCCTGTACGGGGTTTCCGAGGCTATAAATCTTTACAGGAGCAGAACGCCTCATCTTTCTCCCGCGGAGCGGCTGGTAGTTTCGAACTGCTGGCCTTAAGGTTCACAGCCCGATTCGTAACCACTATGCTACCAGAGTTCCTTAGCACTTTTTTTTTTTTTTTTTTTCCTGTACAGAACTAGATCGCAAATATTTGAAGATCTATGGGCCATAAAGTATCATTTGCAACTTCTCAACTCTACTATTTTAGTGTGACAGCAATCATTGATAACACAAATAAAGAATCTGATTGTGTTCCAATAAAGCTTTACTTGCACAAACAGGCAGAGATCTGGATTTGACCCTAGGCCCTAATTTTCAGGTGTCTGCTATAAAGAGAAACTGATAAAACATCCTAAAATTGCGTGTATACGGAGAAAAATCTCCAAGAATAAGTATTTGTAATGTACTATGACCCCAGATTATCACAGGTTTCTTAAGTAATCTATATGTTTATCTTTTAGGAAAATAAAAAACCGGAAGTATCAACTCAAGTAGGTATCAAATATTATACAGTTAATTGGCATTTGGAACAATTAAAGCTAGAGTCATGTTTCAAGTATATAAGACATAAAGAAGGAACTTTGCATTGGGTCAGACCAAGGATTTTGGTGTTTCAATCTGGGCTTTCTGTTACAAGCTGGGTGTTACATGTTGGACATGATCCTCCACAAAGGCTGTGGGCTCAAAGTGGCAATAACTAAGGTGAGAGATCTTCATTAGAAAATGGAGAATCTAATCCAGAAATGAAGTAGTGATAATCTACCGTGGGAAATGGAATTAAAAAAATAATAATAACCATTTTAGAATTTGATTCCCACTTCATTTTCTTAAGACATCATTTTACCATAAAACCAAACCACATTAATTGCTGTCAAATTGCCTCCAACTCATGGCGACCCCATGTGTGGTATTTTCTAAGTAAATTGCCAGGTCTTCCTCTGGAAATTTCTCTATAAACCGAAAAATAGCAACCCACACAGAGTTTCTGAGGCTACAATACTTGATGGAAAGCAACGAGTTTCATCTTTCTCCTGTTGAACAGCTGGTGGGTTTGAACTGACTGTCAACCTGTGGTTAGCAGTCCAATGCTTTTCCTGAAGCACCTCTAGTAATTGACCAACTTAAATATCTATAGTATTAGCAGTTGGAAACAAGGTAGCTGCAAATGATAAGCACAGGAGTACAAACCACAAGGTCTGCTATTTGAGGCTGCCAGACATTACATGGGAGAAAAAGGAAACTTTCTGCTTCCACAAAGATCTAAAACAAAGCCTCAGAAACCCCATAAAGGGTCACCATGATTTGGAACCGACTCCACGTTTCTTAACAACAACAATAACAAACAAGAGGTACCAACAGTTGGATTCTTACTTGAAGAGTCATTCTCATCTATTTACCACACAACTGGGGAAAGCTTTTATCAGAAAAAATTATTTTAAATAGTAAATATATGCCCAACTTTTTGGATATGTTCAGGTCTGAATTATTACAAAACTAAAATTCCTTCAGAACGGCAATTGATTCTCTCTACAAATCAGACATGGAACTACAGGATGAGGATGTTCAACTGATTTTTCAAGATTCAGTTCTGATTTCTTCCCACTTTGGCAGAATGGAAAGCCTTGTTCTCTTCTTCACTGACACTGATAAAGGCAATGAGATGGGGGGGGGGGGGCAAAAAACAACCCACTTCATTGCTGCCTACTGATGTCAATCAGACATTTGGAAATCTTTTTTCAAAAGTCACTTAATAGGCCCACAACTCCATCAGATTTCCATTGCATTCCATATATAGTGGAAAATATCCTCCTGAATCAATCATTTAATGACAATTTATTTTGTCCAAGATCATAATGCTATAAAAGAGCAAAGTTGGAGCCATTCCTCTTGGGTGCACCCTTCTTCAACTTTCCAAACATACAGTTGTTTCTGCACCCCTTTGTGCCTGTAATTCAGGTTTCGTAGTGTCTACTCCTGGTGTGGCACTGTGAATTAGTGTGCTAGACTACAAGGTTGGTTTGAACTGCAAGGTCGGTGGTTCGAGCTCACCAGTTGTTCCTTGGAATCCCTATACAGGATTTCTATGGATCTGAACGGACTCAAAGGTACTTAACAACAACAACCTCCTCACTGGCTACCTCAGAGTTTCTTTACAGTAGTGGACATTCCTGATCATGTAAGCTCTCATTTTGGAAAGCAGCTGATAAACTAATTTCTGTTAAAAGAGGTATTGGCCAGCAGTATGACAAGACCTGGGGATTACTGGGCCTAGAGTAAGTGACATGGCCAGAGAACTAGAGCAGAGATTGAAGCGTCCAGCTGATATAAAGTGACAGGAGATGTACAAGAACACCCATACTTGCAGAGATACATACTTGGACCTGGCTTCAGTGGCTGGATGACCAGAAATGGACTAGAGGAAGAAAGAAGAGGAAAAAAAGAGTAATCTGCTACAATTTGATTAATTTGACCTATGCTTGTGGATGTAGTAACTCAAAAGAGGGAACGGATCATTGCAGTGAGAATCATTCCCTCCCCCTTGGTATACAAGGTAGACAGGGATGGGCAACTTAGATATTGGCTACCCAAAATAGGGGCTACAAAGGCAAGAAGTGACTGGCTTACAAGCTTTCAAGAGGTAGCCTAGTTCCAGAGGGTGTGGAGGAAGGGAGAATCTCCACTGAGTGGTTTCTAATCTGTCTCTACGGGGCTGATGAAACGAGATGGGAATAAAACTCTTGTGGTACAATAGTGAACAATTGCTATCAGGACTGACTGTGAGGGTTGGAAATGTAAAGGTAGACATTTTGTAGCAAAAGGAGGGGAGTGCTTGATTTTGCAGTCCAGGACGAGAAGTCCCTGGGACCATGAAGGGAGAAGAGCGGAGTATGGGACCCTACCCAGAGAACCAGTGATGCCAGAGATGGAGGCACAGAAGATGACATGGAGAGATGGAGTGGTTGGGGACTCTGTACTCAGCGAGGGAGAGGGGCTGTCTGCTGACGTCCAGGGAGCAGGTTTGCAGGATATACCCTTTAGTTGGTTGATGATGCATGGAGATTGAAATCATGGCAATGAAACAGATATACGATAGGATGAATGTAAATTTAATGTTCTCCCATGTAAACTACCACATAATTCACAATAAACTAAAAAAAAAAAAAGAGGTATTGAACAAACATCGAAATATTAAACAATTGCTGGAATCTGAATATCCATAACAACAGATTTAGACATATCAAAGATTATGAAATGGTACAGAACTCTCTGTTTTATTGTAGCTAGGTTTGTGCTGTGTCAGATCAACTTGATGACAACTTACAAAAACAATAAAGCACTCACTAGGCCAAAAGAAGACACAGTTGGCCTAAAAAGGCTATTTCAGTCACCAACTAATGAATTAATACATACAATTATACATACAATTATCACCAGAATAATTCACAAAGAAAGCAGTCTTGACGATTATGGGCAGTTCTCATGTGGAGCTGTAGGATAAAGCACTGTACTGCAAGGTTGGGGTGAACTGCAAGGTGGGTGGTTCAAACCCGCCAGTCCCTCCTCACAAACCCTAGCCAGGATTCCTATGAATCCAAACTGACTCAATGGCACTTAACAACAACACTTGTGTTTATAAAGACACAGACTTGATGATAAAACAAAAAATCAATCAATACCTTCACAGTTACCCTCAAGAAGATGTTAATTAATTTGTATTTCCTTTCAAGACTCATGATAAATTTATTTTAATTATTAATCTGTGATGGCTAGTAGCAATATCATTCATACCTCTAATAGAATCCTGTTGGTTAAGAAAACAAAAAGCCTACTGCTACCCTAAGGAATCTTGGAGGGCTTGTGGGTTACACGTTGAGCTGCTAACTAAAAGGTCAGCGATTTGCATCCACCAGCTGCTCTGTAAGAGAGAGATGAGGCTTTCTACTCTTGTAAAGATTTACAGCCTCACAAACTACACACCATCACTGTGAATTGGAATTAACTTGATGGCATTGGCTTTGGTTTGGGGGCACTGAATTGTTGGAGATGGAATATGGTGGTTAGCCACAATTCCTATTAAGCAAATAATTGAAAACAATAGTTGTTGTAGTTATTAAGTGTCATTGAGTTGGTTCTGACCCATTAGCAAATCCATATAGCATTTCTGAGGAGCTGGTGAGCTTGAACCACCAACCTTGGGGTTCAAACTGACTTTCCAGTCCACGGCATTCATGAACACTGCCACACCAACTGCTCTAAACAATAGTAGTCACTGTTTATAAATATGTCCTGGTACCATGGTATAGGATCAGCCAAGGACTGTTAACCACAAGGTCAGCAATTCAGACTCACCAGCTACTTCTCAGAAACCCTATCCAGGGATGCTTAAAGTCAGAACAGATTTTTGATGGCCCTTAACAACACGATACTAACATTGTTTTAAGTGGTTTATAAATAAAATAACTTTACTCAAAGGCACTTAACAACAACAACATAAATGAGGTAGTAAAGGCTTGGAAAGATAAAATAATATATCCAATTATTGTTGATAATGTCATCAAATTGGTCCCAATTCATAGCGACCCTGTACAGGGTTTCCATGGAGCAACTGGTGACTTTGAACTGCCGACCACGCAGTTCAAACAATCTTGCTGTTGAGTGCTTATCCTACAACACCAAACCAGCATCATATTTCTTCCACGGAATAGCTGGTAGTTTCGAACTGCTGATCTTGCGGTTCGCAGCCCGATTCAAAACCACTACACTACCAATCCAGTAAGTTATGAAATTAACATTGAAATCTAGACATTCCAATTCCAGAGTCACTACTTTTAATTATGCAAACTGCGTCTCTGTAAAGTAAAGGGGAACAGGAGGGTAGATTAGCACAGGTTTGACATATAGGTTGTAAGATTTGACAAGCTAAAGGCAAGGCACTGCTCCACAAATATTTTTTATTCATGGTAGGTGCCAATTCGTGGCAAGATGTATTCTAGTAATTTATCAAAGTAGGACATTTGCTTTCTCAAAAAAAAAAATTTTTTTTTAATCAGAGTACTTTAAAACCCAGGCCTCATCTTCCAGTAAAAAAAAAAAAAAAATAATAATAACTTCTTTTGTGTGAGTCCAGAATTTTCAGTATTCTGGAGAAGCACACAGACCCTTTCTCGGAATCATACATTTTAGATGCTTAAAATTGTTGTTTTTGTTGTTAGGTGCCATAGAGTCACTATCGACCATAGCAACCTTAGGCACAGCAGAACGAAACACTGCCCGATCCTGGGCCAACCTCACTTGCCACGCTTGAGTCCATCGATCCTGCCACTTGGTCAATCCATCTCGTTGGGGGTCTTCCTCTTTTTCTCTGACTCTCCACCTTACCCAACATGATATCCTTCTCCAGCAATTGGTCCCTCCTGACAATATGTCCAAAGTATGAGAGATGAAGTTTGGTCATCTTGGCCTCTAAGGGGCACTCTGGCTGTATTTCTTCCAAAATGGAAGAATGAAGCATGAATCAAATACAAAGGAACCATGTATACTGAAATGAACAAAATATTTTTCTAGATGCATTACCAAATAATTCTATTGAAAAGTGCTGTTGACCCTGTATAGGGTTTCCAAGGAGCGGCTGGTGAGTTTGAACTGCCCACCTTGCAGTTCAAACCAACTTTGAGGTTGACTGCTTCTCCTACGGTGCCAGTGATGATTATAATTTCTACTAAAATGACAAAGTAGTGAGGACGAGCTGTGATATTTTGAGGTGCATGCACTAAACTCTAATAAAGGAGTTATACAGGGATTTCTATTGAAGGTAAAACCACAGTTACTGCTCCTCATTCTAGGACCCCTTACATATATTCCTAACTGCAGGAAGTGCTGAGTTTCCATTACAAGCTAATAAACATAGGGCTTTTATTGTTGCTGTTCTAGCCTGGAGTTTTGGTTCAGAAGCCCTGCTGTGTGTGTTGTAACTTATTCTGCTTCTCCCAGCTCACAGCCCCCTGGGAGCGATATGGATTTCCCAGTCAGGGACCCAGCACTGTTCTTTGTACATTTCATTCAGGCAGATACAGATACCATTGTTTTTTGCTCTGTATTCCCAAAGCCTATGATGCATCCAAGCTATCGTGTTACTGCAGTGGTATCTATGCCTGCTCTTTCACCTGGGAACAGTTTTATGATTCATCATTCATGCCACACAGCCCTCTCTCCTAATATATAAGTTTGACAAAAGGCAGAGCACTTTGGGAACTAGCATTCATCATGCTTGTTTGCACAAACCTGATTTATGTTTACCTATCCTCTGACCTCCTCCACCTCCCCCACCCCTTCTGTCTAGATTCCAGAAGGAAGCTCCGTGGTAACAGCTAAATATCATCCCAAAGCCTAGGTAAAACTGCCGTGTGGTCGGCGGAGGATTAATAGCACACCACTGGAATATCTGTGCAGTGATCCATAAAACTCAGAAATGATTGTCGAGCTTCAAGATGAGGAGCTAAAATGACAAAAATATATGGACCATGAATGGGCAAACCAAGGGGGTAGGAAATCAGGAAAGAAAACATGAGACTAAAAATAGAGATAAAAGAGAATTAGTAAGGAAAAAAAAAAAAAAAGAGAGAGAGAGCTAGAGAGAATCCTTCAAGAAGTTAATGTTTAGTGTTTGCAGAACCACTAGAGTATCATCCTTGAATAAGGTGAAGATGAAGGGATTTTGTCATACTCGGATGAGCAGAGATGTAATTTTCTATAATGCCTTGCACCATTTTTCAAGGTGAAAGCAAATTTGCCATCCAAAACATAGGCTGGAACTCTAGTCTCACCAGGTGCTTTGCTGGTAGCTCCCTGAGAGCAACAGAAACATGTATAAATGCAGATTTGACACTGGGCATGAAAGGACAGAAGTCACTTGTCCCCAACCTCTCTCTCACTTGACCTACTTGCCCCACTTGGAGAGTTAATCCTCCTGAGCAATGGCTTGGAGAAAGAAACCATTAAACTAAAATCTAAGTTTTTTTAACACAGCTGTGTGATCTGCGGCAAAATACTGACCTCTCAGAGCACTTGTTACTTTATTTGTAAAACAGTTATATTAAAGCATACTCTTTTTATGGTGGCTTTAGAATGGTCTAAGATAAGGCATGGTGGTATGGAATAAAGCACCAGACCACAAGATCCATTTGAACCACAAGGTCAGCGGTTCAAACTCACCAGCAGCTCCTTGAAAACCTGATACAGGGTCGCTATGAGTTGAAACCCACTTGATGGCACTTAACAACAAAATAACAATATAAGGTTCATAAAAAAGTGTCTCTCATAGGATCTGATATACATTAAAACATTTGATGAAAAGTAACTAAAGTTAATGTTTATCCATAATTGTCCAAATGTTCCAGATTATTCAGATATCTCCTCTTTCAAAACTTATTTATCTCCAGTTCAAAATTTATCTTGCACTTCAAAACTTAAATGATGTACTTAAGTTTTCTTCTATATTTCTATACTACTTACCCCATCGAACCGACTCGACGGCACTTAACAACAACAACACCAACAACTTACCCCATCACTTAGCACCAGGGTAGAAAGACAAGGCTGTTTGCTCCCATAAAGATTTACAGTCTCTGAAACCTTACATGGTCACTATGGGTCAAAATCGACTCAAAGGCAGTGGATTTACTATTTTTGTATCTATACTTTTATGATTCTTTCACATACAGAATTAATTAATAACTCTCAAAATATAATAAACAATACTGACTTAGTTTTCTCCAATTAAAAGCTAAAAAAATGAGGCCATATCACTCTATAATACCCAAGGCAGGTTATCTAAGCCTCAGAGTCTCTACATTATGGGAAGAAACTACTTCATTGACTTAATTTTGTAGCTTTTTGGGGCCTGTTGTTAAAAGAGTAATATCACATTTACTGTAGTCAAGTGTCGAAGAGTACCACACCAGCAAAATCAACTCATCATGTTTCCATCCAATGGGACTAAGATTTCTGCTTAGCCTCCCCTCTGGAAGTCACCCTTTCCACTGAAAGTTCATATATATAAAGCTCTCCTACCACCAAAGGGAGTGTGAAACACAGTAGAAAACAAAACTGAATCAAGAAAACAAAAGACAGACATGCAAAACAAGAGTGGTCTTAGAAAAACATGATCTTTTCTAATAATTAAAATGTAAAGAAAAGGAAATTGTCCTCAGTTATCAATCTGACAAAGGATTTCTTCTGAGAATTTCATGCCCATAGAGGATGCAGAGCATACCAAGAGCCCAGACACCAAGAAACAACATGACAGCACATCATGGTCTGGTGAAAGTACCATGCAGGACACATGAAAGATGCCAGAGAAGTCACACAGAGACGTTAAATGGGAATGGCATAAGAATACGAATCATTCTCTTTGCCATACCTGGATGCAGGTAACAACACATTATGTTATGAAAAGGAATTGAGAGTTAATATCACAATGCACGGGAGTCCTGGTGTGGCACTGCAGGATAATGCACTGAACCTCAATTTGGTTTTCGTCACAAGGTTGGTGGTTCAAATTCACCAGCTGCTCCTCAGAAACCCTATACAGAGTTTCTATGAGTTAAGATGGACTTGAAGGTACTTAACAACATCACAACCCACTGAAAAATGTTGCTGGTAACTATATAAGTTAAATGCATATAAATTATATCTGGTTCCCATATCATGTTCATTACAGCATTCTCCAGTTATAATTTATAAAATGGGTGTGGTGGGGCTGTGCTCCTGAAGTCGGTTCTGACTCATAGCCACCCTGCATTGGGTTTCTGAGGCTGTAAATCTTTCACCCATGCAACCACTGCTGACCATGACATTAGCAGCCTGACTCATAATCACTACACAGCCAGAGCTCATTAATTTATAAAGTAGTCTTACAAATAGCAACTTTCCAGGTGTCACTGAGAGTTATAGATATGGCATGGGGCACACCTAACAATTGCAATCAAAATTCTAATGGGCAGAATAGACTGCTTCCTTCCAGGATGTTTTCTGGCAGACTCAGTCCAACTCTCATGTTGCATTTTATATTTTTATATACATTAGTGATGAGGAAGAGCTGAACAGAAA
>NW_006408639.1:5509500-5511375 GCF_000296735.1 Chrysochloris asiatica | reverse complement strand
CAGAGAAAAAGAGGAAGACCCCCGACGAGATAGATTGGCAAAGTGTCAGTATCAATGGACTCAAGCATGGCAACAGTAGTGAGGTTGGCCCATGATCAGGAGTGTTTCATTCTGCTGTGCATAAGGTCACTATGGGTTGGTACCAAGTTTATGGCAACTAAAAACAACAGTAATGAGGAGGAGGAGAAGGAAGAGAAGAAAGGATTTCTGACATTCATTGAGAACGTCCCATGTTCCAGTAACATCCCAAGCTTTTCAAAAGATTTATCCCATTCAATCTTTCAAACAACCTGACAAATGTCATTTTCATTACCTCATTTTAAAAAAGGATAAAAATTAAATTGTGGTGATGTTCAGTAACCCATCCAAGCTCATATAATCGACTTTCTAAAGCCAAATTTCAAGTATTTTCTACTTCATGTCTAGGTTTGTTTCTTGTCAAACTTATACTCTCCTTTTTTAAATATCTAGAAACAGCATCCAAGATGATAAAATTATGCCCCACTCAATCTTAGTTTTTAACAAAGGGACTATAAAATGTGAGTGCCTTATTTTAAAAAGAGAGATATATGATGTTGGAAGGAGCTATTGTAGAGGTTAGTGATAGGGATGTTTCTGGGTGAATATTTACTCATATTTCCCCAAATCCTATTAATTCTTCGCATAGAAATACTACATGATTTCATATAGGGTGGTGGTGTACTGTTTTCGGTTATTCAATCTCAATGTAATCCAATGTATGACTAGTTTGCTTCTAAATTTCACGTTCCTAGTGGGAAACTACCAGCTGTTTCTTGGGAGAAAGGAAAGGCTTTCTGCTCCTGTAAATATTTACAGCCTTGGAAATCATATGCAGGGTGGGTATGAGCCGGAACTGACTCCATGACACTAACCAACCATCCAGGGCTGTTTGCAACTGTAAAGCGTGGTTGAGTTAGTTTTGACTCATAGTGACCCTGTATAGGTTTTCCAAGGAGCACCTGGTGGGTTTGAACTGCAGACTATTTGGTTCACAGGCCATTATTGATCCTACAGTGACACACCAGAAGTCCTTGCTTACAAAAGGGGCATTTAAAAAAACCAGATACAAACCAATAGCGTAGTTTCTATTTTAGGAATCCCACATTTCAAATTGGAAAGGGTTAAAGCAATAACCTCTGACTAGCCTGTAGTAAAGTGAAGCATCAACTGACGTATGTCATCGTTCTGTGGCTGAGAGAATCTAAACAGTTGCACTTTGAATAGTCTGTTTATGTTGTGTTATTAGCTTGTCTGATCAATATAAAGAATATGTCAAGGAAAAAGTTCTTGTTCTGTCATGTTCTTCATCACGCAAATAAAATGCTTTCTCTCTAAGAATGTCACAAAATATCCTAGAACGTACTGTGTGATACCCTAGGACTGGCTTCTACAAGACTTGCCTCACAATAAAATAGTTCTTATGATGTCAATCATGGTACTTCTGTGGCCCTGGCCCAAAGCCACACTTTGACTCTGATCAACAATCCTGATAGATTTTAGCAAATTTTTTCCCCTCAGATACCTAATGGAATGTCTGAATCTAGCCCTCAGATTGTTTGAAAATATTAACTCCAAATGCAATTTATTTGGTTCTTCTCTGTGTGTATATGCAAACCCAATTCAGGGCTGCTATATTATAGAACTGACTCAATGGCTCTTAATGGCAACAGAAAGTGTGTCTTCAAGTCAGCTCCAACTCATTATTGTTGCTGTCATTAGGGGCTGGAGAGCCAGTTCTAAGGAATAGCAACCTTAGGCATAAAAGAAGGAAACACTGCGCTCTCCTTGTGATTGTTGTTAAGCTTGAGCCCACAGCTGCTGCCATTGTGTCGATCTGTCTCGTTGGGTGTCTTC
>NW_006408639.1:5496818-5499084 GCF_000296735.1 Chrysochloris asiatica | reverse complement strand
AAAAAAAAAAAAAAAGGTAAACAATGAACAAGAAAGGCTGGAGAACAACTGATGCCTTTTTTTTCTACCTTTTTATGGGTTGATTGGTTATTTAGGGCTTCTTTTGAGAAATGTCTGTTTAGATCCTCTTTTTATGTTTTACTTAGTGTTACTTGAGTTATAGGAGTTGTTTGTATATTATGACACAAGTTCCTAATTAGTATATGATTTTCAAACCTTTTCTCCAATTCCATAAATGGTCTTATTACTTTCTTTCTTTCTTTTTTTTTTTTTAAGTTTTTATCATGAATTGGATGATAGTTTACATGAGAGAGCATCAGCTTTATATTCATTCTATCGTATTTCGTTTCACTGCAATGATTTCAGTTGCCTCCATGAGTCATCATTCAACAGTATTTGCTTCCATTCCCTCTGTTTTTTTTTTTTTTTGGATGTACACCAAAGCACTCAGGAACACATAACCATTCAAACAACCAAAGGGTACACCTGGCAAGCCTGCCCCACTGCCCTCAGCATAAAGCCTGTGTCCCTCCTCAAGTCTAGAGACCCAGCTGCTCCATCTCTCCACGTCATCATCTCTGCCTCCATCTCTTGTGCCGCTGTTTCTCTGTATAGGGTCCCACACTCTGCTCTGCTCCCTTGATGGTCCCAGGGTCCTCCACTCCTGGACTGTAAGATCAACCACTCCCCTCCTTTTGTTACAAAATGTCTACCTTTACTTTTGCAACACTCATAGTCAGTCCTGATAGCAATTATTCACTACTGAACTATAAGAGTCTTTTCCCCACCACCTTTCACCAGCCACATCTAGACAGGTTGGAAACCACTCAGTGAAGATTCTACCTTCCCCCACATCCTCTGGAACTAGCCTCACTCTTGAAAGCTTGTAACCCAGTCACTTCGTGCCTTTGTAGCTTCCCTCCCCCCCATTTTGGGTAGCCAATGTCTAAGTTGCCCATGTTGTCAACCCTAAGTACCAAGGGGGTAGGAATGATCCTTGCTATAAAGAGTTGTTTCCTCTTTTAAGCTACTACAACAATAAGTATAGGTCAAGTTCACCAAATGATGCCTTAAAATTTTTATGAAGAATATTGAATATTCCATGGACTTACAGAAAGATAAATAAATGTATGTTGGAAGAAGTACAGCTAAATTCTTTGTAGAAGTGAGGATAACTAGACTTTCTCTCACATACTTTGATATCAGTAAGGACCAGACATGCTTAGTAGAAGATCAACAAACAGGAACTCACTCAACAGGAGGGACTGACACAGAGCTACAACGTGTACCCACACAGCCATGACTATGAGACTGGCTCAGGAAAGAGCAATGATTCATCCTAGTATCGAGAATCATTATGAACTGGAACTGATCCAAGGGAACCTAGTAACAACAGCTTGTAGTAAATGACTGAGAGCAGAATTCATTTATATTACTACATTTGATCTCAGTGACAACTCTTCTGGGAAACACAATATTCTCACTTCCTTTAGTTTTTACTTCCGTATATATACTTCAGAAATAATAAGGACTAACCCAAATGCTACTGAACATGCACAGATAAAAATGCATGGCTCCTGATCTGAAGGAGCTTAAGTCTCAACATAGATAATCATGAAAACCAAAACGCCCAAGAAACCACGATATGTGTTGCCATTTTGTTAATCTGAAGGCACAAAAGTGGTATGGTATCATTGTTTACTTAAGTTACATGTCCTCTAATTTATAGAAAACACTTTCAATGAAACTAAATAAGTTCCTGCAACTATTTGTTAGAAGACCTATCTCTGGCACCCATATTTCCACACTCTGAGTTTAGCATTCCTTATGCAACACTGCGTCCTGGTGACAAAGTGGTTAAAGAGCTCAGCTGCCAACGTAGAGGTTGGTGGTTTGAATCCACCAGCCACTCCATGAGAAAACGATGAGGCAGTCTGCTTTTGTAAGGATACACTCAGCCTTGGAAGCCATCTAGGTCAGTTCTACTCTGTCCTGTAGTATTGTTATGAGTTGGAATCGACTCAGCAGTAGTTGGATGGATTTCGGGTGTTTGTACAACACCAGATTGTAAATATGTACGAAGATATCTGACATTTTTTCAAAGAAATATTTAAGAGTAAATTATGAGTGATTAAAAGTTTTGTTTAATACAGGAGGGCATTGATTAAGATAATGACTCTGAGAATTGATGGAATACAATTGAAATCTTTCAACAAACTATTGCAGCATTGGAGGAAGTCACTCATCTATGTCAAGAAATTTGGAA
>NW_006408639.1:5493382-5495179 GCF_000296735.1 Chrysochloris asiatica | reverse complement strand
GGGGGGAATCACTCATGTACTTCATACCGTTCTCTTAATCCATAAAAAAAGTCTCGGTAATTTAGTTAAGAAGTGGACTTTTAAAAATACAAGGAGTTAAAAGACCCTGAAATTCTTTACTCTATCTCAACATAGACAGGGACTTTAAACACATACCAGAAGCATCAGTGGTGCCGTGGTTGAGCACTCGGTTGCTAATCAAAAATGGAAATGTTCAAACTCACCAGCAGCTCTGTAGAAGAAAGATGTGGCATTCTGCCTCCCTGAAGATTTACATACACAGAACCCTTTTGGGGCAGTTCTGCTGGGTTCTACAAGCTTACTCCGTGTCAGAATCGATGACAATGGGTATCAACTAATATACAGATGTGAAAATAATCCAGGGAAATTTAGACACAAACAGATTAAAAATTCTTTCATATCATCACTGACACCTGCAAGGTTTAATTAAACTGAAAGTCACCAACTTCTGCTCAAAATGCTGACTGGTGGTTTCTTAATTAGTTGCTTTTCTCATTGATTAGCAACTTATGCAATACCCTGTTATAAATGGTTGTAATGCATGCCTTGTTTTAGAGCTTAATTAATATGATATAGACTATTCAACAATTGTGTCCTTGTTTGATTTATGAAGCAAATGCAGAGAATTTTATTGTTAACCCCAAACAGTGATATGAGAAAACAAATTTTCAAAGGAAGCCATAAACTGATAATCTAAAACTTTGTTTTTCAGGGAAACTTTGCTGAAAGGAGCCTCTCACTGCTTGTCATAAGCAATCAATTAATTTCTCAGCAATCGTTGTTGTCAACAATTTCTCAAGATAAATGTTTCAATAAATAAGTACCCATCAATTTTCAGTTATACAAGTTATACTTTAGAATGCTGTGTAGAATGAATTAAAATAATTCTGTGGGCACTTCTTTGCTTTTTTTATATGCAGATGACTCCCAAATCTGTATCTCTAAGATGTGGTTTCTCTGTGAACTCCCAGCTAATGTGCCCAACTGAATACTTGACATTTCTACCAGATGTCTACTAAGTATCTTTAAGAAATAGGATTAAGACAAAAACGTTCATTTTGCCTGTCACCTCTACCAGAAAAGTCAGTCTCCTACCCATCTCAGAAAACAATTCCTCCATCTATCCCTTTGTTTTTCTTCCTCAGTGCACTTGATTCAGTTTTGACTCATAGTGACCCTGTAACAGGGTTTCCAAGGAACAGCTGGTGGGTTTGAACTGCCAACATCATGATTAGCAATCCAGTGGTTATCCTATCAGGATTTCATGTACATATATGGTGGTGGTGGTGATGTGCCGTGGAGTCGGCTGTACATCTTTACGGGATCAGAAAGCCTCATCTTTCTCCTGCAGAACAGATGGTAGTCTCGAATTGCTAACCTTGTGGTTGATAGCCCGATTCAAAATCTACACATGATTTTCTCTTTCTCATCTCCTCACTTACCATATTCTATCTCCAAAACATTCCTAATCTGCACATTTTGTCTATACAACGTTTTCACCTTTACTACTGTCACATTTGTCATAACCATAGTAACCTCTAGCCTAAATAACAGCTCCCTAAGTACTGATCCCTTGTGCCTCTCTACAATACTGTTTCCACATCTCCTCCAGTGTATTACCTTATCACAGCTCAGGGTAGAGTCCTGGACTTCATAGAATATTCGCCTTCCTACAATGTTTGGAAACCAAAAGGGAAGAACACGGTCAGTATTTCTCAAGCTGGGGGAACTGAAGAAAAAATTCAAGCCTCGACTTTCGCTATTAAAAGATTCACT
>NW_006408639.1:5478096-5491807 GCF_000296735.1 Chrysochloris asiatica | reverse complement strand
GACTCGATGGCACCTGACAACAACAACAACAACGATGTTTGGAATACATACCAATCCTTTTGACCTTGGTTATGAATTCCTATAACTTCTGATCCCAATTCACCTCTCTGATCTCATTTTCCCGTCTCTCACAGCCTACTACATTTCAAGCTCCTTCCTCACTGAGAGGTGGTTGCCACAGCTCATCCCATTGTCATTTCCTGAGTTCCACATCATTGGCTCCTTCTTATCATTTAGATTCCATCTTAAATGCCACTTTCTCAAAGGGAACATTCCTGACCCCTTAATTTAAATAAGTACATCATCAGACATTGTCATGTTGTTATGTGCTGTGGAGTTGGTTCCGACTCATAGCGACCCTATACAGGGTTTCCAAGGCTGTAAATCTTTACATGAACAGAACGCCTCATCTTTCTCTCGCGGAGCGGCTAGTAGTTTCGAACTGCTGGCTTTAAGGTTCGCAGCCCGATTCGTAACCACTACGCTACCAGAGACATTGCCATACCAGTTGTTTAATTCTGTGCAAAGCACTTCCTCCCCCCTCCAACTTCTTATTGTTATTGTGACAGACTTACTTGGCTATTTTCTATCTTTCTACAATAGGACATGGCTCCTTGAGGACAGAATGATCAGCCACATATATTGTTCTAGTCACAATGTTTACAACATTGGCTGCCGCTCTATTGGCTGGTACTACTCTATACAGTAGGTATTCTATTTTTTAACTCAATATTTGGATGTTTGGATAGATCTTGTGAGGTATATTCAATATATGCTAGATTAACACATGGAGTCCCGGTGTGGTGGTATAGGAACAGGTCAGTGGTTCAAATTCACCAGCTACTCCTTGGAAACCCTTATAAAGAGATGATTAGTTGGAAGTGACTCAACACACTTTCAATACATCATTTTGTTTAAAAGAAAAAATAAACATCCAAGTTGTTGATCAATCATTTATGACAGTAAAAAAGGTTTTCTGATCACCCTTAAACACAATACGATAAATGTAAATTGAAAAACGAAGGAAAAAAGTAACACGGATTATATTCTAACAAAAATCGTTTAAGGAAGACATGTCTATAAAGTCAAAATTATGACAAAAAAGGCCTTAGGTCCCCCATAAAATACCATGCCCATGTCTCATATATACATGACCTTATAA
This sequence comes from Chrysochloris asiatica, assembly GCF_000296735.1. Lineage (NCBI taxonomy): Eukaryota > Metazoa > Chordata > Mammalia > Afrosoricida > Chrysochloridae > Chrysochloris > Chrysochloris asiatica. The sequence continues at coordinate 5,490,645 of NW_006408639.1, read as the reverse complement.
AGTAACGTGGGAGTCCTGGTGTGGTGTTTCATGGTAAGCAGTGAATTGTTAATTGGAAGACTGGCAGTTCAAAACCAGTCTTCTTGGGAATCCTATTACAGGGTTGCTAAGAGTTGGAACCTACTCGATGACACTTAACAAAAGCAACAGAAAATGTATCTATAAATGTGAAATACAAATAATGCTTTATGGAATAGTTAGCAATAAATGTGCTGTAGACCGGTTTGTCTACAACCTCAAGGTCAGCAGTTCAAAACTACCAGTGATTCCATGGGAGAAAGATGACGCGTTCTGCTCCCGTAAAGATTTACAGCCTCGGAAACCCTATGCAGGGTCACTATGAGTCGGAACTGACTCCATGGCACTTAATCACAACAAGACCAGTTTGTCTACTCACCCAGTATTCTCCTGCATTGTGCTTTTCTAACAGAATCTGATATATTTCCCCATGTGATGATGTTTATCTGGAAAGATGGACCCGTCCCTAACCAATCTCCTGGTTGGCATCATGGTTGAGTGAAAGCAAATTATCATGATTCTATTTTTACTTTCCAGAGCATGTTTTCAGGATGTGAAGCAATTATAGCTATGAAGAATTAAGGAGAAAAAGAATAGAAGAACTTCTAGAAACAAAGCTATTATCACTAATAAAAGTAGTATATGTGGAATAGCCAGCAGTTTTTCATAGACATCTGTATTTGACCTTGAAGATGACAGCCATCTTGAGGGAAACTAAGCAGAATGACAGTAAATTAATATGTGCATAAGAAAACGTGAGGTCTCCAAGGATGCCACTGCACCACTGATCTATAGCCAAACCCTTCAATTACCATATGCAAAATATATTCTTTACAGTATTGTATCTATAACCATCATTCTCATACTCAGCACTCAAAGATGCTTCTTCTACTCATGCATGAAATGAAATGTGATCTGAATGTGGCCAGCTGATCTGCTTCTTCTATTTCAAGGTCACTATGGCTAGCACACTTTGGGTAAAAGAATGGGAGAAACCACTCATTCTATTTCAGTGACTTTTCCCTCCCTATTTCTTTTAAATCTGTAGACTTGAATCTGACTAAATTAAATATCTTACGTTGGCTAGTTACTTTATTCCTATCCACAATAAAGACATATAAACGATAAACTTTTTTATTTAAAGAGTAAGAACTAAGAGACGCAGCTTATCGCATGAAATCCCTAATTTTAAGAATCTAGAAAATATCTTTTATCTGAAGAACTCTACCAGGATGAAATCAATATCTTCCTCACAGAATTCCCTGAGCAATAGTAATGTTTTCTACCTTGTGGAACTAATATTAGTATACGTCTTACCTCTGCTTCGTAACTGCGGCAAAAGTAGCTGTATGCTCAGATTCTTTTAAAAAATATGTATATTATCAGTTACATCAAGTTGAACTGTAAGTTTCCATTGATGACAAAAACCATACCCATAATAGTATTTATAGCTATTAAAATGTTATCAACGAGGCATGTAAGAATTTTGATGAAAACAACTTTGTAATATAACATTACATCCTTTATGTAGCCCGAACAAAACTAATGAGTTCATCTCGCCATAGGTTTGTTGACATCAGAAGAAATATTCATCAGAAACATAGAAAAAATTAAAAGCTGTTTGGATTAAGTTATGCAATCAGGTGGACTCTGTCACAGTAAGCCAAAAGGTCTTAGCCAGTTGCTTAACCAACCTCATTTCCAAAATCTTTAAGACAACGTCTTAAAAATGTGTTTTTCTTATCCCCCTCTCTCTATTTTCTGTTCTCTCTTCACTCTCCCTTTCCTTCAGGCTCTAGATATGTTCTTTCCTGGGTAGCTTTCTCCCTTTCAAATATCAATTTCACAGCAATTGGCTTCTTCAGATTCTCAGTTCAATTTATTAATTAGGAATTAACCACAAAACTTCAACTCAAATAGGTGCCTCACTGTCCAGGGAGTAAGGGAAGGGCAGAAAGGATGTTAAAAGTCACTACATCACCATTCCACTGATACCATTCACAAAACAATGGCTGATACAGATAGGTCTAAGAGACTTACCCAAGATCATATAGCTAATGACATCAAGAATCCGTTGAATTCATTTCATTGCATTTAAATCAGTGTGGTTATTGCTGTTGTTAAGTGGTGTTGAGCAGATTCCTACTTATAGTAGAACAGAATGAAACACTGTCCAGTCCTATGATCATAATTGCTAGAGCCCATTGCTCCTGTCACTGCTCCCTCTTGTTGGGGGCATGATGTCTTCTGCAGAAACTGGTCCCTCCTCATAACATGCCTAAAATACACAAGACAAAGTTTCCTCATCATGGCTTCACAGGAACATTCTGTTTGTACTTCTACCAACACAGATTTGTTTGTTCTTCCGGTACTTTCAATATTCTTCCCCAGCACTATAACTCAAATGCACCAAATCTTCTGCTGTCTTCCTTATTCATTACCCAACTTTCATATGCATTTGAAGCTATAGAAAATACCATGGCTTGGGCTCAGTGCACCTTAATCTTCACACTTACAGCTTTGTTTCTTAAACACTTTAAAGAGGTCTTCGCTGCCACTTCCATAAGTGTTGGTAGTGGATATAAAGCAAAATGATGCCTTTGACAGCTTCAATCCTTTCTCCATTTATCAAGATGTTATTTACTGGTCCAGTGATAAGGATTTTGCTTTTTTAACATAGCACTTCAACCCATATTGAAGGCTGTAGTTTTTGATCTTCATCAGTAAGTATTTAAAATCCGGATGCTGACTTCTTGTTCATATAATTCAACTTTTCAGACTATCTACTCAACAAACAGATTGAATAAATGCAGGAAAGAATAAAACCCTGGTGCACACCTTTCTTAATTTAAAACCATTCAGTATCCCCTTGTTTTGTTTAAATGAATACCTCTTTGCAATGTTATCCATAAATTGTTATGATCCACATAATTCTGTATAGTTAACAAACACAGGTAAACATCTTTCTGGTATTCTCTGCTTTCAGTCAAGATCCATCTAATATCAGCAATGATATCCCTCATTCTATACCCTCTTCTGAATCTGCCTTGCATTTCTGGCAATTCCTTTTTCATGTACTGCTTCAGCTGTTTGTTAGTTATCTTCTGAAAAATTTTACTTACATATGATATTAGTGATATTGTTTGATATTTTCCACATTCTGTTGGCTCACAATTCTTTAGAGTAGGCACAGATATAATTCTCTTCTACTTGATTGATCATGTAGCTGTCTTCCAAAATTCTTGGTATGGATAAGTGAATGCTTCCAACATAGCATCTGCTTACCAAAACATCTCAATTAGTATTCTTCCAATTAATTCCTGGAGTCTTATGTTTTTGCTAAGGCTTTCAGTGAAGCTTTGACGTCTTCCTTCAATACTACTGATCCAATACCAACGGTTGAAAATTAACTAATTATTTTTGGTATCATAACACTGTGCATTGCTTGCATCTTCATTTAATACTGCCCAAAGAATTCTTATGAATTACATCTCAATGTCGATATGGATTACATCTCAATGTCAAGAAAACAAAAATCCTCAGCACTGGACCAATAAACTACATTCTTATCAATGGAGAAAAGATTGAAGTTGTCAAGGACTTCATTCTTTTTGGATCAACTATCAACACTCATGGAAGCAGCAGTCAAGAAATCAGACGACGTATTGCATTGGGCAAATCTGCTGCACAGGAACTTTTTAAAGTATTGAAGAGCTGAGATGTCAGCTTCAGGACTAAGGTGCACCTGACCCAGGCCATGGTGTTTTCAATAGCCTCATATGGATGTGAAAGCTGGATAGTGAATAAAGAAGATTATAGAAGAATTGATGCCTTTGAGTTGTGGTGTTGGAGGAGAATACTAAAAGTGCCATGGACTGCCAAAAGAACCAATAGATCTGTTTTGGAAGAAGTACAACCAGAGTGCTCCTTGGAGGCCAGGATGGCTAAGCTTCGTCTCTCCTACTTTGGACATATTGTCCCGAGGAAACAGTCGCTGGAGAAGGATGTCATGCTGGGTAAGGTGGAGGGTCAGAGAAAAGAGGAAGACCCCTAACGAGATGGATTGGCCAGGTGGCATCATTGATGGCGTCAAGTGTGGCACCAGTAGTGAGGTAGGCCCAGGATCGGATATTGTTTCATTCTGCTGTGCATGGGGTCACTATGAGTCGGTTCCGACTCGATGGCACCTAACAACAACAACAACAAAGAATTCTTCAATATTGTTAACTCGTCTTGACTTTTTTCTTCAGTTCTGTCAGCCCAGTATGTTCTTCGCTTTTGTTGTTTTTATTTATTTATTCATTTTAATATCTCATTCATTTTAAATTTCATTATCATATGCTGTCCTCTGTGGGACCCTTCTAAATCTTCTGTTGTATTTCATCATTTTCTCTGTTAGCTTTAGCTACTCTATGTTCAAGAGCTAATCTATGTTAGAAGACATACAGCCAGAGTGTTCCTTTGAATCCAGGATAAATAGACTTCATTCATACTTCGGGTATATTATCAGGGCAGACCAGTCCCTGGAGAAGGATATCATGTTTGGTAAAAAGGAGGGTCAGAGAAAAAGAGAAAGACCTCCAATGAGATGGATTGGCACAGTGGCAGAAGCAATGGGCTCAGGTGTAGCAATGATTGTGTGGTTGGTCCAGGGTTCGGCAGTGCTTTGTTCTGTTGCTATGAGTCACTACCTATTTGATGGCAGCTAACAACAACAAGAACAATGTTCAAGAGCAAGTTTCAGCATCTATCTTCATTTTGGTTTTTCTTTCTTTTCTGTCTTTTTGTGACCATTTGTTTTCTTCATGTACACTGTCCTTGATGTAATCCCACAACACCTCTGTTATTAGTTATCAGCATTCAATGCTTAAAGTCTGTTCTTGAGATGGCCACAAAATTCAGGTGGGAAATACTCAATATCAATACTTTGGCTCTCATGGACTTGTTTTAATATTCTTCAGCTTCACCATGAACTTGCATATAAGCAAATAATTGTCTGTTGCAGTCATTCCCTGGCCTTGTTCAGGCTGATGATATTGAGCTTCCTAGACTCTTTCCTCTCATGTTGATTTGATCCTGGTGTATTCCCTCCAGCAAGGTTCACAACTAAAGTCACCAGTTATGTTGTTGAAAAAAGGTATTTCAAATAAATAGATCATTGGTCTTACAAAATTCTGTCATGAGTTCTCTGATGTCATTTCTATCACCAAGGCATTGTTTTCCAACTATTTTCCTTCTTCTATGTCTCCAAGTTCTGTGTTTCAATTATTATCAAATATCAATGCATCTCATATGCATGATTGATCAATTTTAGATAACAGAAGTTGGTAAAAATCTTCAGTTTCCTCATATTGGCATTATTGGTCACTGTATAAGTTTGAATAATGTTCTTATTAACTGACCTTCCTTTTCATATAACCTTATCATTGACAACATTTATAGATCTTCAAATGCTCATTTTGATGATAAATGTGTCTCCATTCCTCTTCAATTTTTCATACATGACATAGGAGACCATCTGAATGTCCAACTGAAAATGGGCAATATTAGTCCATTTCAGCTCACTAATACCTAAGAGGAATTTTTAATAGGTCTTTCTCTTTTCCCAGCTGCTATGAAGAATTTTACCTCCTAAACCTTCTGCCCTTCATGGCCTGAAGAGCTGTACACAGAGCTAATACTATACTACAATTTAATTAGTGTTACAACACAACAGACTATAAACTGTCACTTTCAGTCCATATGATTTGGCCACACATCTCTAAGCTTTGCTTCCACCACCTATAATGGGCATAGCAACATTATTTAACTGAGTTATATGGATTAAATAATATGATATATATCCACTGTTATGACCAAATATTATAATTAGATGAATATTTAAAAAAAAAAACACCTCTATTTGGAGAACAAATATTTAATATATTTATTCAATTACCTTTACATAATCAGCACAGACTCCATTTCAAATTGCATCATATACCTGAAAAAAGTATATTCCACAAGACCTTAGTAGTACATTATGTCAATTTATATATGACAATGGGAAACATTACTGTATCCTCAGAAAATGTACTTTACAAATACCTATAATGGCACATCTCCCACATGGTCACATGGTTATGATTTCAAAATATTCTTGCATAGGTTTTATGAGATAATTACTGATGTTTTTCAGGAAATTTAATGAGAAAACAAAGTACACTCAAGGTTTCCTCTACAACATGAAATTGTTGTTACATCAACGATTAGTACATCTGTAGTACATCAGCCCACCCCCATAACTGCAAAAATGCACCAAGTGTAAGCTTTTACTAGATGACAAGTTGTCAAGAGTTTCCAAAAGGGCTAAAAGAAGACTTTTGGAAACAGATGCACAAAAGGTGAGGATAGCAGGCACATATACATACATAAAAAACATCACCACTAAAGAGATGTTAGCACTCATTCAGTGAATCATCTTGAAAATTTTAAGTCGCAGAAACAGCAACTCAAAAATAGTCATAGGTTTCTGAAGGAAGACAGAAAAAGTGCTTTCTGGATGCCAACTCAAGAAATAAAATTATCTCTGTATTCAAAGACTAACAAATCAGACAATACGGATGATCTAAAATACATTTTTTTTTTCTTCTTTAAGATAAGAAGATTACAATTTCAGGAGTGGAAGTAAGAATTTAAAATACTTCCTAGACCAAGAGCATAAAATAATTACAAAGATTTGTTCCAAAGGTCATTGGAATGAAAATGATCATGTCTCCTTTTGGAAACATTAGTAACATTGATAGGAAAACAAAGAGAACAGAAAATATTTTTTTACGGGAAATACTCAGAATGCTCAATCACTTATAAAACTTTTGTGAGAAGAAAATTAAAGGGAGATTCTTATGCCTTGTCTTTTATTTTACAATCCACTTGGGAGTTATTATAAACCAATACTTATTCATTGATTCCACAGTTACGACAGTTTATATGAAACAAACAATGTTCTAGGTGTATAAAGCAGTGAACAAATTAAGTCTCCATCTTCTTAAGAGTGTACATTCACTGGAAACAGGCAATAAACACGTAGCAAATGTATAGTTGAGAAGATGCTAAGAAGCATGGAGAAAAGTAAAATAGGGCATGGGTAACAGGCAGTGTACCGAGTATCATTATGATATATTTTATAAAACCTGGTATTCTATATTTTATTATAATACAAATACTTATTTATCCAGTTGAGTGTCTACTATGTGTCAGGTAATGTGCTAATTATTGTTGTTATTGTTAAGTGCCGTTGAGTCGGTTCCGACCCATAGCGATCCTGTATAGGGTTTCCAAGGAGGAGCTGGTGAGCTTGAACCACCGACCTTGCAGTTGAAATGTCTTTGCAGTCTGGCGCATTAACCCACAGCACCACACCAGTGCTAATTATGTTGTTGTTGTTGTTATGTGCCGTGGAGTCGGTTCTGACTCATAGCGACCCTGCACAGGGTTTCTGAGGCTGTAAATCTTTATAGGGAGAAATAAATCAATAAGATATTATCCATAACTTTGAAAACAATGAAATGCCTACCATAGATAAACCCATAGAGACAGAATGCAGATTCAGTGGTCATAGGGTTTGAAGGATGGAAAAATATAAGTAGCTCCTTCTTAGGTATGGAGCTTGTGTTTAGAGCTATGTATATGTTTTAGGACTAGAGAGAGGTGGTGGTTGTACTGAATGCTACTGAACTTTTATCTTTACCCTGGCTGATTTTATGTTTTGAGAATTTTTGCTCAAAAAAAATTATTTTAAAAACCAGAATTATTCTCTCATGCTGCGATTTCATAAAATGAATTCATGCAAGATGTGTTTGGTGTCCATCTTCTTTTACTTTGCATAATATTTGCAAGGTTCATCATGTTGTAGCATGTATTGCGGTTTCATTTTTACAGATGAATAGTATTACAATAAGAGCTCTGGTAGCGTAGTGGTCACGTATCGGGCTGTGAACCATAAGGTCAGCAGTTCGAAACTACCAGCTGTTCTGCGGGAGAAAGATAAGGCTTTCTGCTCCCGTAAAGATTTACAGCCTCGGAAACCCTGTACAGGGTCGCTATGAGTCGGAACCGAATCCACGGCACATAACTAACTAAAACCTTATTCAGGGTCACTGTTAGTCGGAACCAACTCCACAGCACACCATCACAACATTTCACTGCACGTAAGAGCCTGCATGTTTTATGCAAACCCTTCAAACTAGCGATAATGTCTGAAACAACTGTTCGTTTCTGAGCGACCAGAGCTGCCTAAATTACCCAAGGGGAAGAGGCCTCCTGTGGAATTGACTGGGAAGACAATTCTAGACTATGTGTGTCGCAGAAATTTTAGGGTCCCCTATTACTGTCTTGAGGAGTCGTGATGTGGCGCTGTGGGTTAATGCGCCACACTGCAAAGTCGTTTGAACTGCAAGGTTGGCAGTTTAAGCTCACAAGCTGCTCCTTGGAAACGCTACAGTTCAGAACCTACTTGACGGCGCTTCACAACAACAACAAATTACTGTCCTGAAACCCTGGTGTGGCACTGTGGATTAATGGGCCAGACTGCAAAGCTGTTTCAACTGTAAGGTCAGTGGTTCAAGCTCACCAGCTGTTCTTTTCAAACCCTATACAGGGTCGCTATAGGTTGGAATTGACTCGATGGCACTTGATAACAACAACAATTACTGTCACCCAGGATTCTCTGGGTGATGTAAATGTCTAATATGCTAGGCTGCTAAACAATAGGTTGTAGGTTCAAATCTATCTACAGGCCACTTGGAAGAATGTCCTGGTGACTTACTTCTGAAAAAATCAGCCACTGAATCATTTATTCAGAACCCAGTTCTATTCCAACACAGAAAGGGTTGTTAGGAGTTGGAATCAAGGTGACAGCAAGTGTTTTGTTTTTGCTTTTTTTCAATTATTGTCATACAAGATAGAGTTGGGTGTGCATCATGACTGATAAACACAGCTATTAAATACAAGAGCTGGGACACAGAGCCATGTCTCCCGTCCCCCAAACCATGGTGCCGGTGAAAGAAAACACAGAGTTTTATTATGAGAGCCAACAAAGGCTGTTTTTATTCAAATGTAGCTCGCATATGAACTTCACTCAATTTTCAAGGCTAGAAAATAAAGGGAAACAAAATCTTTAATCCATGTGACCTGAAATACGTTATTAATAAAAACTTTCTGAATTTGGTATTTAGAAATGGCTATGTCTTTTACCTCCATATTAACTCTGTTTACCTAAGTCTTTTGATTCACACACTTAAATCAGAAGAACATCAGAATTGGTTTCCATAGAATTTCTTGTCTGGAGAGTAAAGATTTGATTATATGTTTCTCTCAACACAGAAAATCCCTATAAACTATCACTTGTATAATGTTCCAAGAAAGTGACAATTTGTAATGGTTTTCCCATACTGTGAGATCCTAACATACCTTCTTAATCAATGACAGACTTTCATTTTGTACATTTTCAATATTAAGAAATAGGCTGCATGACACATTTCATTAGTCTTCCGTATTTGGCATGTGGGGAGAAATAAGGTATCATTTAATGAACCCCAAGTCCCATTCACTAATGACATAGCATAGCAACAAGTTGGTTCTATCCTAACTAAACAAATAAAAAAAATTGAAAAAAACCCTGACTCCCTGACAGTTCATATTTGGAAGAGGATTGAGATATAGAGAAATGTAGTGAAGTGAATAAGAATTTTAGAATTTATCCTACAAATATAGTCACATAAGTTACTCTGGAGGAGCTCTGGTAGCGTAGTGGTTACGAATCTGGCTGCTAACCTCTGGGTCAGCAGTTCGAAACTACCAGCTGTTCCATGGGAGAAAGATGAGGCTTTCTGCTCCCGTAAAGATTTACAGGCTCGGAAACCCTGTATAGGGTCGCTATGAGTTGTAACTGACACCACGGCACATAACCACCACCACCACCAAGTTACTCTGAGTCATGGTGTGGCTCTATATATCATAAGTACTGGACCGCGAACCAAAAGGTCAGCTGATCAAACACATTAGCCAATCCTTGGAAACCCTATACAGGGCTGCTATGAGCCAGAACCAACTGGACAGCACTTAAAACATCAACACGTTTGGCATCTGTCAGTTTGTTGTAATGTGGGGTCTTGTGTGTAGCTATGGTGCTGGAAGCTATGCTACTGGTGTATTAAACACTAGCAGGGTTGTCCATGGTGGACAGGTGTTAGTGGAGCTTCCAGGCTAAGGCAGACTAAGAAGAAGAAGTGGACGATTTCTAAATGGCTAGCTACTGAAAACCTTATGTAAAGCAGTAGAACATTGTCAGTTATTTAGAAATAGTTCAGGAAGAATCATTCCCTAGAGAGGGACATCTCACTTAGCAAAATGAAGAGCCAGTGACAATGGAGAAGACCACCAATGACATGGATTCATACAGTGGCAGCAACATGATCTCAAACATAACAGTTGTGAGGATGACACAATGCTTCGTTCTGATGTGCAGAGGGTCTCTCTGAATCAGAAAAGACTGGAAGGCCATTGAACAACAAGAAGAAGGGAAGGAAAAAAAAAACAAACAAACAAACAAACAAAAAAACAACCCTCCTATATTTATCTTCATTATCACATATATGCTAGACTAAAAGTTAAATTTTGATAGAATTAATTCAGTTGCATATAATAGAAAATATTCCTTTACAGTCTCAGTGACAAATTCCTCTTTTAAACTTTGTTCTTCCTCTATGCCAAGACTTCTGAGAGCATATTCAGTGAAGAAAAGTTTCACTTGGTACTTTAGTCTTCTCTGCTGCTTTGTGTCTTCTTACCATGTAATATTAATAATTCTTGGATTATCTATGCTCTTTATTCATAAGATTTCCATGAACTAAAATAGAGAATGGTGTAGATTCCACATGAAAGTTATGAATTTTTATCACTACAGGAACAACTAGCTCCAACCCCCTAGAACATACTTTGGACAATTGGAAATAACTTAGGTCTCTGGCAATGTAGAATAAAGCCTCATCCAATTTGGACTCACTGATTTTTTCCCCCCCATTTAATTCCCTCAGGAACTTGATGTCTGCTAGATAATTCACAAAAATACATCTTCTAATGCAATAATGAATAATGCTGATGTAATTTTCTCCAAGAGATGATTTCTTTTGACTAAATATTTTGCCAGAGATGCCCTGGTACTACAAACTTCTAACCAAGAGAAGTTCGATGAATGTTAAAAAGTGATCTACATACAGGGGTCCATGATACTAAAACGGAAGTAGGCCAAGCTGGGAGGCAGCAGACAGGCTATCTTGCTGTCTTCTGACCCTGCACAATAACGCTATGCACTGAGTCAGTGAACATCAGGGAGAAATAGTCACTTACAAATCTATTCTTTGTAGTTCCAAATGTGTTTAGTTTAAACAAACCAAAGAGGTAGAGTAAAAGGCATCAGAATAAAGGGTTGATAAATCTGAACACTAAGGAAAACAAATCAATATTACATAGAGGCTTTGAGCTTAGAACCTGAATTCAAGTAGACTGGTTTGGAAATGATTCCCCACCACATAAAAGATGTAGAACCTTGAAAAAGCTTTTTAGCTCTGGGAGCCTCAGTTTCATTATCTGTAAAAACTGGGATGGAATGGGAACTATACCTGTGAGAACGTTGAGAGGTGGCTTAGGGGGGCTTCAGCCAAACTGCCAATCTATTCTATTACCTCTATGGCAGATTACCACCTAGTCTCTGAAAAGGAGAACAGATGTTTTCTCAGTCTATTGTACAGTGTGATTGTAGATAACTTTAGGAAAGGCTACCATTTTTATTGATCTGTAGCATACACATGGAGATCTGGTGTGGCGTCACAGAATAAGCCCTCGACCTCTAGGTTGATTTGAACCTCACCAGAAGCTCCTCAGAAACCCTACACAAGGTCTCTATGAGTCAGAATCAACTCGACAGCACTTGACAACAACAACATAACATACACACTAAGTAGATATAGCATGCTTAAAATACAAGTGCAGGCTCAAGGTAAACCCCTAATTCGGGTATGGTCTAGATTGCCGTCTTAAAACCCTTTGTACTTAGAATTTCTGGAGCCCACATTGTCTAACAATTCTGCACATTAAATGGAACATAGCATGCAGAGCTCTCAGCACTGAACCAGGTACACAGTAAACATTCAATAAATGCAAGCTATTATTACAAATAATATATTCTGCGGTTTTGATTTCAATCTATTTTATTTAGATTACAGATGTTTTGAATTTTTTTCATCCAGGAAAGCAAAAAACACCTTTCAGGTTCCATTTGAAAATGTCCTTTGAATAGAAAAAATTGGTTACCATTTATAACTGTTTAAGGAAATATATTCAGCTATAAAACCAAGAGTGTCTTATCTTACACATTCAAATATATAAGGGGACTTCAAACAGTTTGTGGAGAAATTCCATTATTTTTCATTCTATTTTACCACCAATGTTTTAAGTCCTTCTTGTATGAAAGTGAGTCAAAAACTGTCCTCA
>NW_006408639.1:5475253-5477649 GCF_000296735.1 Chrysochloris asiatica | reverse complement strand
CTCTTCAGTGACCATCTCACTGTAATGAGCACTGTTGATTGTTGAACTTTTCCCTGATAGTGTTTTAATACTGGCCCTTGAAAATCCAAGACATCTGTAAGCATCAATTTTCCAGTTGATGGTTAACTTTTGAACTTTTTCTTAGTCGTCAATTAAGGATGTTTCCATTCCATATTCTGCCATCTATTCTCAGACTCATAGTGATGAACCCATGTTTCTTCATCATAATGACATTTTAAAAGAAACTTTTACCTTCCTTAGAGTATGGTCCACATTTTATTTGCAGATGTCCAAACGCTTCTATGTATGCTCTTCTGTGAGTTGTTTCAGTACACATCTTACACAGATTTTTCAAAACCCAAACCTACTGTGGATTATTTGAAAGGCAGAACCATGACTGATTTGCCACATAATCCCCTGTCACTCTATTCAACAAATTCATTTCATGTGTACAATCAATGTTGTCACCAGCCATGGACATGGATAGGCATTTTAATATCACTGCAGCACAGATAATTTTTTACTCACCCACATATATGTGGAGACAAAAACTGTGTAAATATTCTGGCTCTAAATGCACAAAAAATACATCAACTCACTGGACTGATTTGTAGGGCCTTCGCTACTGGTAGCTATTTAATTTTTTTGTTTTGTTTTGTTTTTTGCTTTTATCTTCTAACTACTATTAAAGTTCCAATGCTACATAGGTTTCCTTGTATTCTTGAATTATGGAGAAAAGTGATATACACATAAATTCAAGGAAGAAGCACTAGGTTCAGTGCAACTCAAATACCTTATTTTAAAAAATATATTTTAAAAAATAAGGAGCTCTGGTAGCATAGTGGTGACAAATTAGGCTGCGAACCGCAAGGTCAGCAGTTCAAAACTACCAGCTGTTCCGCAGGAGAAAGATGAGGCTTTCTGCTCCCATAAATATTTACAGCCTCGGAAACCCTGTACAGGGTCGCTATGAGTTGGAACCGACTCCATGGCACACAACAACAACAACATATGAATCTATGCCTTATGCCACCACTCATTTGTCAGTTTGTCGTACTGTGTGGTGGTATGCATGTTGTCATACTGGACACTAGGACACCAGAACTTTAAATATAAGCAGGGTATCCCATGGTGAATGGATTTCGGCTGAGCTTCCATATTAAAACGGACTAGGCAGAAGGAGAAGCAGACCATTTCCAAATGTTTAGCCACTGAAAACCTTATGAATAGCAGTGGAACACCGTCAGCACGAGAATATTGGAAAATTATGAAAAACACCAGAATATTGACAGATATAGTGCTGAAAGATGAAACCCTAAGTTTGGAAGTCACTCCAAATACCAGTGGGGAAGAGCTGTTTCCTCAAACTTGAGTAGATAATGATGATGGGAATGGAGCAAAGCTTTTGGGATCTTCATATAGCTGACTGGGAACAACTCAAAATTAGGAGAAATAGCTCTAAACATCTATTAATCATTGGAACACAGAATGCATGAAGTATGAATCTAGGAAAATTGGAAGTCAAATGAAACATAAAGATTGATATTGTAGGCATTAGTGAATTGAAATGGACTAGTATTGGTCCTTTTGAATCTCACAACCATACAGTTTACTATCCTGGAAGTAACAAATTGATGATGAATGGTGTTGCATTAATCATAAAAAAGAATATTTCAAGATCCATCTTAAGTGTAATAGTGTCTGTGATAGGAAAATATCCATAGGCCTACAAGGAAGACCAGTTAACACCACTATTAATCAAATTTACCAGTTAACACCACTATTAACCAGCCATTAAAGCCAGTGATGACAAAATAGAAGAACTCTACCAATGTCTTCAGTCTGAAATTGACTAAACATTCAAAAACATGCACTGATAATTACTGATCGTTGGAATGTAAAAGTTGGCAGAAAAGGGGAAGGAATAGTATTGGAAAATACAGCCTAGCTGATAGAAATTATTCTAAAGACCATATGATAGAATCTTCCATGACCAATGACTTATTGAATGAAAATACATTTTTTTAAAAACACAAAAGAAGACACATTGATGTCACCATATGGAATACACAAAAATCAAATTGACTACATCTGTGAGAAGAGTGGTGGAAAAGCATCATGCCATCAGTTAAATCAAGGTCGGGGAAGATTGTGGAACAAACCATCAATTGATCATATACAGTATCAGGCTAAAACTGGAGAAAATTTAAATAAGTACATGAGACTCAAAATATGACTTTGAACATATCCCGCTTAAATTTAGAGATAATCTCAAAAACAGATTTTTAAAAAATGTTTTATTGTGAATTATGTGATAGTTTACATGGGAGAACATTAGCTTTACATTCATCTTATCATATATCATTTTCATTGCCATGGTTACAATCCCCTCCATG
>NW_006408639.1:5449752-5462046 GCF_000296735.1 Chrysochloris asiatica | reverse complement strand
CCATGGAGTCAGTTCCGACCCAAAGCGACCCTGTACAGGGTTTCCGAGGCTCTAAATCTTTATGGGAGCAGAAAGCCTCACCTTTCTCCCGCACAGCCACTGGTAGTTTCGAACTGCTGACCTTGTGGTTTGCAGCCCAATTCATAACCACTAAGCTACCAGAGCTCCATATATGTATATATCTGGAGTCCTGGTGTGGCTCTGTGGGTTAATGTGCCAGACTGCAAAGGCGTTTGAACTGTAAGATCAGAGGTTCAAGCTCACCAGCTGCTCCTTGGAAACCCTATACAGGATCACTATGGGTCAGAATCAACTCGACGGCACCTGGCAACAACATATATATGCACTAACCCACAGACCAACAGTGCCACATCACGACCATATATATCTATACACACACATACACATATATTTGGAAAAGCTCATGGAAAGATGAATTTAAAAGATAATAGAATTTTTCCATGAACTTTTGAAGCTCCCTTGAAGACACACAAACACATACACACACCCCTAAAACCAGAATCCAATTTTAAATAGAATCAAAGATAAAAATGGCCTCTTGAAAATTCCAATCCTTGCTGACTGAAATGTTGAGAGGCAGTGTTTGCTTTGATTTTTTTCTCTCTCTTTCCTCTCTGAAACATTTTCTTCCTTAAAATAAGCGAAAAGACTTTCTGCGTAATAAGGGTAAGATGATGCATAGCGTACAATTGTACTTTCTAATATCGCTGCAGTTTACAGAGTGTAGAACTACACAGATCTTCTAGCATTGCCAACTGGGCTCAGTGATAGGACTAACAAGGTTGTTCGGTGACACAGTAAGTAGAAATTAAAATCGGAGGAGCAATCATGTTTGATACTGGGAGTTACGAAAGGGAACCGGAAGAGAGGCAATAAGATGCTGCCAGGCTTGAAGCACCTGCTGAATTCAGAGTATGTTGCAACCTGAAAATAGCCTGGTAGAGGAAGGCTGTAAAAGAGAATTACAAAAATCAATTCTCGAGGCAACCAAAGAATGAATGAAAATTTCAGCAGCTGCCTGGTTAGAAACTGATGGATACAAAAAAGTTCATCAGGAAAGGGGAGGAAGGGAAGACAGTCTGAGAAATCATAATGCTCTCATCCTCTTACATGTAAGATTGTTCCAGTGGATTTGTTTTCTACAGACACTTCCCTTGTATTTTCAAGTCATAAGGTTAGAAGAGAACAAATATAGGTTGCTTTAAGGGATGGGTGAATACTGCTAAATCATTCATGGCTTCAGGGGTGTTTCCAGGGCACAGCTGAGGCATAGTCATCAGATGCGTCATATTGCTAGAGTTTTGTGCTAAAGCTTACTACATTATAAAAGGTGAGTATCATCTAAGGTCCACAAATATCTTGGCATTTTAAGAACTTTCTTTAAGCTTCTCTCATTGAAAACATATGGTGAAAAGACCCAAGAATTTGTAAGGCTCCTAAAGCTTTATTTACTGATATAATCTTCTGTTGAATTGGCCTGGACTCATGACAACCCTGTGTACAATGAAACAACACACTGCCCAGTCTTGTGGTATTCTCCATGATCAGCTGCAGACTGGACTGCTGTGACCCCCATATGTGAATCACTGGCTGATTTTCAGAAGTAACCATTCTTTCTAGTCTGTCTTTATCAGGAAGCACCATCAAAACCTTTTAAACACCATAGCCACACACAAGCCTCTACTGACAGATGGTTGATCTCTATGTATGAAAGGGTTGTGAACCTTTTATCTACCAAAATTTGTAACATCATTAATGGCCCACACAAAATTATCAACTTAAAAATCAGCCAGCTTTCGGCCAGGGGGCAGGCTTGTGGGGTGTACCCTTTGATTGTTTGATGATGCATGCAGGGGATTGTAATCATTGCAATGAAACAAAATACATACGATAGGATGAATGTAAAGATAATGTTCACCCATGTAAACTAACATATAATTCAACATAAAAACTTAAAAAAAAAAAAAAAATCAGCCAACTTTGTCGGTCCCGGAGTTTGGGGAAACTTGTGAACCACTGAGCCCATGGACACTGACCTAGTTAGTCACTGGGGACTAAGCTGAGAGTAAACTGGTCCACTGATACGAAGTGAAGGGATGCAAGCAAGAATGTCCAAATTTGCAGATAGTACCCATTTGACCTGCTTGGATGGTTTAATGACCAAAACTCGACTACAGAATGATAAAGACGTTTGATACAGGAAGCAAGTGTAAATAGTTACAATTTGATGAACTTGGCCTTATCTTATAGATGTTGTTGTTATTAGGTGCCATTGAGTCTTTATAGACTTATAGCGACTGTATGCATAACAGAACGAAACACTGCCTGGTCCTAGGCTAACCTCACAATTGTCACACTTGAGCCCATTGATGGTGCCATTGTGCCAATCCATCTCACTGGGGGTCTTTCTCTTTTTCTCTGACCCTCCACCTTACCAAACATGATATCCTTCTCCAGTGGCTGGTCCCTCCTGACAATATGTCCAAGATATGAGAAGCGAAGTCTAGCCATATTGGCCTACAAGGAGCACTCTGGCTGCACTTCTTCCAACACAGATCTGTTGGTTTTATGGGCAGCCCATGGTACTTTCAATAGTCTCCTCCAACACCATAACTCAAAAGCATCAATTCTTCTACAATCTTCTTTATTCACTGTCCAACTTTCACATGCATATGAGGTTATTGAAAATACCATGGCTTGGGTCAGGCGCATCTTAGTCCTCAAGCTGACATCTTTGCTCTTGAACACTTTAAACAGGTCCTGTGCAGATTTGCCAAATACATTGTTTGATTTCTTGGCTGCTGCTTCCTTGAGTGTTGGTGGTAGATCTGAGAAAAATGAAGTCTTTGACAACTTCAATTTTTTCTCCGTTGATAAGAATGTTTTTTACTGGTCCAGTGGTGAGGATTTCTGTTTTCTTTACATTGAGATGCAATCCATACGAGAGGCTATGGTCTTTGATCTTCATCAGTAAATATTTTAAGCCTTCTTCACGTTCATCAAGTAAGGATGGATCATCTGCATATTGCAGGTTGTTAACGAGTCTTCCTCCAATCCTGATGCCACATTATTCTTCATATAACCCAGCTTATTGGATTATTTGCTCACCACATAGGTTGAATAAGAATGTACCCTGTCACACACCTTTTCTAATTTTAAATCATTCACAAAATACCAACCAAGAGAGAAGGAGTCTTCAAATCAAGAATCAAACTTTTCCCCTCAGTACACAGGGTTGATAAGGGTAAGCAACTCAGACACTGGCTACCTAAAATAGGGGAGCTATAAAGGCACAAAGTGTCTGGCTTACAAGTTTTCATGAGGGAGTTTATTTTCAGAGCCAGAGGGGGAAGGTAGAATTCCTACTGAATAGTTTCCAGCTTGTCTAGATGGGTCAGGAGAAAGGAGATGGGGATAGGTTGTTTTGATTTAATAGTGAATTATTGTTATCATGACGAACTGCAATAGTCACAATTGTAAAGGTAGAAGATGTGTAACTAAAGATGGAGAGTAGTCAATCTTATATTCCAGGAACAGAGGACCCTATGATCAGCAAGAAAGAAGAGCATGGGAGGAATGTGGGATCCTAACCAGAGAAGCAGTGACTCCAGAGATGGAGTCAGAGGTGTTGACATGAGAGATAGGGCATCTGAGGACTCTAGACTCACGCAAAGAGAAAGGATGTGTGCTGATAGGCAGAGGACTGGTTTGCAAAATGCGCCCTTTGGTTGATTAAAAGATTATATATTCCTGCGTGTTTTTGTGAACATCAAAAAAGGGGATTGTAATCATTACAATGGAACAAGATGCGATTGGTTGAGTGCAAAACTGATGTTCTGCCACATAGACTATATCAGTCAATTCACAATAAAAGCTTTTAAAAAATAAATAAAGTGAATAGAGATAAATGCTGTTAACTGATGGTATGCATGGAAAGGATTGTAATCATTGTAATGAAGCAAAGTGTAGATTTATTGAATGTAAAATTGTTATCTGTCCTGTAAACCTTTACTCAATTTTCAACAAAAAGCTAAAAAAAAAAAAAAAACCATCCTGCTAAATGTGGTCAAATGTTGGAACCGACTCAATGGTGGCACTTAACAATAACAACAATGTGATGGTTGGAATTGCAGTTGCTTTGGCAGGGCCAGATCAAATGATTTCCTGGGCCTTATATTGCCTGGGAGTTGGACTTCCCCAACCTTGGTATATGAGATGCATTAAACTGGATCTCCTGTCTGACAGGTGAAAATGTCCCCATTTAACTAAGTATTAATACTGAACCTAGAAGGTGTATTACCAATTCAGAAGATGCAGTGCCTCTTCCTTTGCATCCCAATGCTGTGATCCTTATTACATTTGCAGCAAAACACTTAACTCCCTGAAACTGTCATGACACTCTCTGAAATCCTGGCTATAAACTGGTAATGAAGAGGACTGGTAGAGCACTAACCAACACCAAACCTGTTGAATTCATTCCTGCTCATGGGGATCATTATAAGTGTTTTGGAAATGACAATAGATGTCACGTAGTCACATATATACACACAAGAGCTGGAAAAGCATTTAGAGTCTAATTAGAAATGAAGTGACTTATTTTCATCTCATTCTCACTACAAGACACAAAACTCAAGATCCTTACATTAACAGTTCCTGAGTTCATATTTACCATGTGTGGAATATAAGAATTGAATATCATGAAACTGGAGATGCTCAAGTCAGAAATCTTATCAGGAAAGTTATAACTTAACATTTACCTGCATCCTATACCCAATACCCAAGAAGATATGATTGGGAATCCAATATGTAGTCAATTCCATATAGCTTCAAATTTCAAACATTAAAAAAAAGGTGAAAAAAAGCTAAGCATACAGAAGCATGTGCTATATGTAAATGATATGAGTAAGAGACAGTCTTAGGACTTTTGCAGAGGGGTTGAGCAGTAGTAACAATCAGGGGTTTAGGGATCAAATTGCTTAGTTTCAAATCCTGCTTCCACTAACAGAATGGTCAATGACAAATGATTGACCTTCTCTAATTCTGATTCCTCATCTAAAAAAAGATGCATTATAAGGAACCACAGGGTCAGCAGTTCAAATCCACCAACTTCTCTTCAGAAATTCTATACCATGTTGCCATTAGTTGGAACCAACTTGAGAGCTCATAACAATATCAATATACCAGGGTTGGTGTACAAATTAAATGGATGTATACACATGTATGCTTAACTGTGTAAATAAATATGTACAGTCAATTCCCGGATTACATACATCCAAAATCAGATAACTTGTCCTTGCCCTATAATGTTATGCAAATTTGCCATCACTTGAAACAAATGAACAGACCCAATCTGCCAATAAGCTCTTCACATGATCATCTTCACCAACTCCACATGCAGTTTTTAAATCATAGAAAAGGGTTTGAGCCCTTTCTTGCACAAAATTAAGGTTACATAGAAACCATCCAGAGTGGTTCAACTTTCCTACAAAGTCAACTTAAAGAGACAATTCAGAAGGAATCTCATTGGAAACCTGGGAACTACTGCATATGCGCATGTGCTTCAAAAATTCACGGAAAAAATTCTAGTATCTGTTAATTCCATTTTGCCCGCACACTTTTTGAAGTTCCCCCATATATCTCAGCAGCCACTGTCACCAGAGCTAACATTACCCTAAAACTGTGACTGCTGTTATTAAGAATGTAAAGACACATCTTGAAAGGGAAAAGAAATGTCTATTTTATTTGTCTGCTAACTCTAAATAAACATGCTCAGTGTTTAATGTATGCTTTGTTTAGTAAATTGTTGTGGTTAGCTGCTGTCAGAATTGGCCTCGGACACATGGTGACCCCATGGACAAATGAACAAAATATTGCTGTATCCTGAATAAGTTGCAAAGCAGACTTCTGTGAGCCATAGGATTTTTTACTAGCTGATTTTCAGAAGTAAATCTTCCCAGTTCATCTTGCCTATATAGAAAGGTGCAAGCTTCTATATGAATGGAAGCTATCTATGTGGTGGGCTGGTTAGAATGGAATCTGGGTCTCCTGGCTGCTTGGTGAGAATTCTTCTACTATACCATCACTGGCCCCTTAATAAATTAATTTGTATGAAAATCAGTGTTTGTAGGAGTTATGTTTAATTCAGTAAGTTTCCTGCACCTGTTTATCTATGAAGAACTATGCCAATCAGTGCAGTCTATTTTCCAAATTTAATACAACATACAGTCAAACTGAAGGATCCTGAAAATATTACCACCAAGTATAATGTGTTTATTACTCTTAACTCTGCTGTCATGTGAAGACATAGACAACGGTACCATTTGTTATCCACAAACTTTAGACCCTAAAAGTGATGTCATCTCACAGACTCCTAGAAGGCAAAAATTGTGACAGCTTCATTTGTTTAATACAGTATTAGTACGATGCCACCCACATATGACAGATGATGATGAATAATTCTCATGGTGATCACAGCAAGCCTTCGACTAAATGATGAGACTCTGTCTAAGAGGTGGTTGAGAAAATGTTCTATCTGCCTATTTGAGGACCATGCAAATCTAGTGTTGTCGTTTTCAAAAAAAAAAAAAAAACAATGAAAAAGACTGTCTGAAAATTATCCTGTGAGCTCACCATATGTATTACTGACAACATTTCTTCTAAGACTGGGGACAAGCTACCTGTCTTTCCCCAGTAGAACATGCTGCACCTAAGCTCACCTTTCCATGCAGTTGGGGCTTCTTGCCCCATTCAGGGGATGCTGTAACATCCAAAGGCGCCCAAGGTCTCTGGGAGCTGGGTAGCTGGTATACCAGAACTCCTACAAGCATCCTGTTTTGGGCTAAGCACTCTGATTATCCTTCAATGACAAGGTAGTAAACTGGTGAGAAGGGACGCTTAACTCAAAGACAGACACATGCTGCAGGCTGAATGCATCTGAGCCCTGCCACATTGCGTCGTGGAATGTGCAGGATTAAAACCAGTTATCAGCAAGGCAATTTTGACTCATGATAACCCCACGTGTGCGGAGTAGAACTATACTCCACAGGGTTTTCATTGGCTGCAACCATTGAAACCAAGATGACTCCAGGTGTGGCACTGTACAATCACCACTGGACTGTGAACCACGAGGTGGGCAGTTCAAACCAACCAGCTCCTTCTCGGAAATCCTATCAATGACACTTAATAACAACAATCTTTTCAGAAGTAGATTGCCAAGCCTAATTCTAGGTAGATTTGAACCATCAGTCTTTTGGTTAATAGCTAAGTATTTAACTGTTGGGGCAACCCAGGGATGTGTACTGGATTCCAACACATGGCAATTTCTTACACTGGCTATCTTAATTTCATCTCTTTGCTATCTCTTGACCTATGCAAGTTTCTCAATAAAGTCTATTTCCTTGTCTGCGACATTATAGAATTTGTCCTGAAACCTGGTATACAACAGATGCAGATCCAGAAGGATACTTATGGATCACCCCATTTTTAAAAAGTCAGAAAAAATCATGCTGCCATTAAATTTGAGGGCATTTGATATGAACAGAAAAAATACAAGTTGAATTATGTACTATTGGCCAACATTTGGAAAGTGCTAATAAAAATATGAAATAAAATATTCACACATTCAAGAAGTACCAATATCATGGGTTGTATTATTCTTAAAAAAAAAAAAAGGTGGCTGTGACAGATTAAGCACTGGACTGTGAACCACAACATCAGTGGTTCGAGCCCACCAGTCACTTCTCAGGAAAAGATGAGGCTTTCAACTCACGTAAAGATTGACAGCCTCAGAAACCCTATACAAGTTGCTGTGAGTGAGCACTAATTTGACAGCTCTTTAGAAGAACTGGTAGCATAGTGGTTACGAGTCGGGCTGCTAACCTCAAGGTCAGCAGTTCGAAACTACCAGTGGTTCAAGGGAGAAATATGAGGCTTTCTGCGCCTGTAAAGATTTATAGCCTCAGAAACCCTGTGCAGGGTCATTATGGGTCAGGACCGACTCCACGGTACTTAATGACAACAACAAGAACAATTATTCTCGCTAAAGTATAACTTAGATCATACCCTGGGTTCTCTATTTTATTTAGCTAATGTGTGGTCACATACTCAATGAAAATGAATCTGCAACTAATGTGATAAATTTTACTTTCTATGAAAGTCTAATTCTTTTTCTAATTTTGGAAGAATCTCAATTTTTGTATGAAAGTCTTTTTTTTTCTTCTTCTTCTAATTTTGGATGGATCTCAATTGTTTCCACTGATAAAGGACCTAAGCAAGAAATAGGCAAAATTCACTACATTTCATTTAGAAATGGAATAAGTTCTACACATTCACACACGAGAGGGGCACACATACACTTTTCATCCGGTAAGAAAGAATTCTCTAATCTTCATCCTATTAGAACTTGGTCAACCAGCTATTCCAGGGTAAATAATCCTCTAGCAGATTATCTATTCATGAAGAGTAAAATATTTGTATGTTGTCATAGAATCAAAAGATAAATATGTACTTTGCGCATAGAATTGGCCTTAGGGGATCTTAATCAGTGATGTCTCAAATTGTCAAAAGAAAATAGTTTCTCAGGAACCCTGTTCAACATTATTCCAATAAAATGTAGCTCTCCAATAAAATGCCAGATGAAGAACCATAAACTATGCAAGCAAAGTGATGCATTGTACTCCAAAAATAATCTCCCGCTTGTGAAAATTTATCTTGAATATGTACCAACAGATTTCAGACAGTCTAATTTGCATGCTGTTCCCAAATAAGTCAAAGTCTTCAAGGTACATAAACAATGAGACTGCCTGAAACAGCTATTTTTATACAAATAATGCATTTCTTGCAAGGCTACAATATTTATTGAAATATGTGACTATATAAATACAAGTAAAGTTGTCTGAAATTAACTGAGACATCACAGAACAATGCATTATCTATTAATACATCAGATGGTGACGATTATGATGACATAGTTTTTACTTCTCTTTCTCATACCAAACTATTAATATTTTATCAGATACTTTTAGCCATGAAGCAAAACAGACGTCATTCATTTGATCCAGAAGAAGATGAGATAAATCCATCATTTCACATGTTATGCACCCCAAATTATTTTCAGCATATTTATCTGTGGAGTGGGACAGAACATTCTATGGGACCCACATCTCCTCATTCAAAATGTGACCTAGTCCTTTCTACCAAAATATTCTACTTTTGTTCCAACATGTACAGACTGCAAAGCCATTTGAACTGCAAGGTTGGCGGTTCAAGCTCATCAGCTGCTCCTTGGAAACCCTTTACAGGGTCGCTATGGGTCAAAACCAACTTGACGGTACTTGACAACAACAACAACCAACATCTAACAACAAAAATTTTGTCAATACACGCCAGAGACAGAGGCAGAGACGATGAAGTGGAGAGATGGAGTAGCTGGAGACTTTAGATAAAGAAAGGGAGAGGGGCTGTGTGCTGGTGACCAGGGGGCAGGCTTGCAGGGCATACCCTTTGGTTGGTTAATGATGCATGGAAGGGATTGTAACATGACAATGAAACGATATATGATAGAATGAATGTAAAACTAATGTTCTCCCACGTAAGCTATGACATCATTCACAATAAAACATGAAAAAAAAATTGTCAGTACAAAGTTGTAAAAATGTATAACCCATCTGTCATTTTAGAGGCCCCAAACCCAAGTTTCAACTGCAATTTTCCTACTTATACACGGCGTTGCTGTGGATAACTACCTAAGCCTCAGATTTCTCATCTGTTAAACAGATGAGATGATTTCACTGTAACCACTCAATGGAGGTAGATTCACTAAGCAGAGGTCTTCTCATCTGTAAACCCATTGCCACAGAGTCAATTCTAGCTCATAGTGGCCTTGTAAGACAGACTAGAACTGAGTCATAGAGTTTCTGAATCGACTTGGAGGCACTTAACGACAACAACAATCGTTATCCTGGTATGGCATGGAAGGGATTGTAACTATGGGTTAATTGTTGTTGCTGTTGTTATGTGCTGTGGAGTCGGTTCCTACTCATAGCGACCCTGTACAGGGCTTCCGAGGCTGTAAATTTTTACGGGAGCAGAAAGCCTCATCTTTCTACCCATGGAACAGCTGGTAGTTTCGAACTGCTGACCTTGTGGTTTGCAGCCCGATTCGTAACCACTACACTACCAGAGCTCCTTTGCTGTGGGTTAATTCACTGGACTGCAAATCAGCTTGAACTACAAGGTCAAAGGTTCAAGCTCATCAGCTGTTCCTTGGAAACCCCATATATGGTCACTATGGGTTGGAACTGACTCAACAGCACCTCACAACAACAGCAACAATTGTTATCATGACTAACTGTGACCATCACAACTGTAAAGGTTGTGTAAGTAAAAAGGAGGGAGTATTTAATCATACATTCCAGGAACAGAGGACTCTAGGACCATGAAGAGAGAAGAGTATGAGTAGAACATGGGATCTGAACCAGAGAAGCAGCAACACCAGAGACGGAGGCAGTGATGGAGACATGGAGAGATAGAGCTGCTGAGGACTCTAGACTCATGAAAAGAGAAAAGCTGTGTGTTGGCGGGCAGGAGTCTGGCTTGCAAAATGTGCGCCGTGGTTGTTTAAATGATTATATATTCCTAAATGCTTTTGTGTACATCAAAAAAATAAAATAAAATAAGGGAAACAGAGGCAAATACTGTTAACCGATGGTGCATGGGGGAGATTGTAATAATTTCATTGAACTAAAATACCATTGGTTGAGCACAAAACCGATGTTCTCCCATGTAAACTATCACTCAATTCACAATGAAAGCATTAAAAAAAAAACAACTCTCAAATTGAAAAAAGTAGCCATTGAAAACACTGTGGAACACAGTTATACTCTGATATACATGCAGTTGTCATGCATTAGAATCAACACAACAGAAAATGGTTTTAATATCATTGTTCAGTTACAGCCAACAAAGGAAATCAACGCATGCTGAATGGGTAAAGCATATGTTTACATTAGTGCCGATAAAGGAGGAAAATCTGTACAAACACATCCAAATTCAAACTGAGATGGCCCATTCTGGCACTGTTTCTTCCTTCAAAACATATTACCTGATTATAAACCTTAGTACAACATAATAAACACAAAAATGAATGTGGACAAACCAATTATTTTACTGCATATAAAATAAGATTTCCAAAGATCTATGTGAGCATTTCCATGTCCATTAGTCTTAAAATAAATCATTTATTGGCTGCCAACCCATGACTGGACCACTCCGAAAACAGTTAAGCACATCTTTTCTTTAGTTTTAGAAAAGTAAAACTTATATTTGAATTTTCCTAAATTAATTTTTTAGCAAGAAATCATGCAAAGACAGGTAAATAAAGGTTTCTAAGACAGTCACATATACTTTCACATCTACATATGTGCCACATTAAGCATTGTGAAGCAAGGCCTTAATTAGGTCATTAAAAATCTTAAATGACTGCTTCTCATTCCTGAATGAGAAAAGATCACTTCTGACATTCAGTTTTCCTGGTGTGGCACAGGGGATCAGCACTAGACTGTGAATCACAAGGTCAGCAGTTCAAACTCAGAAGTTGCTTCCCAAAAACCCTATACAGGGTAGCTATAAGTCAGAATGACTGGATGGCAGTTCACAACAACAGTAACAATAACAAAAGCATATGTTCATGTTCAATGGGGACACTGTCTAAGAAAACGTCACCTCATTGTCATTGCGCAGTCTCAAAAGGTCTTTGCCTACTTTTTAAAGAGTCAAAATCGATTCATTCAGATCTGCTGTAATGGAAACTACCCCGTGACAATCAATCTCCCAAACATTTCTATCTATTTCTCAAGTATAAAAGCACTACCACTTGAAGGGCCCTTGTCAGCTAATTTTATGGTTAATTTTTAAGTTCTTTAAATATCTTT
Source organism: Chrysochloris asiatica (assembly GCF_000296735.1). NCBI lineage: Eukaryota > Metazoa > Chordata > Mammalia > Afrosoricida > Chrysochloridae > Chrysochloris > Chrysochloris asiatica. The sequence continues at coordinate 5,450,095 of NW_006408639.1, read as the reverse complement.
ATTGAGTGTCTACAAAGTCCAGGTAATGTGATATTGGAGCTATAGCAATGAAACTCAACAAATCAATTTTATTTTCACCTGGGTCTTAAAACGTACTTGGGGAGGTAGACAAGTATTATAAACAGAGACCAAGAAAATAGCCATTTTAAATTGTGACAAATATTATGATGGGCTAAATGCAGTCTTGGTGTGGTGCTGCAGGATAAGCACTGGAGTTCTTACCACAAGGTCAGTGGTTCAAACCGTACAGCGCATCATCAGAAGCCCTATACAGGCAGCAGTCTTGGTGTGGTGCTGCAAGATAAGCACTGGAGTGCTTACCACAAGGTCAGTGGTTCAAACC
>NW_006408639.1:5412144-5449557 GCF_000296735.1 Chrysochloris asiatica | reverse complement strand
CATCATCAGAAGCCCTATACAGGCAGCAGTCTTGGTGTGGAGTGCTAACCACAAGGTCAGTGGTTCATACCCTATACAGTGCATCAGCAGCAGCCCTATACAGGGTCACTATAAATTGGAACCGACTTGAGAGCGCTTAACAACAACAACAACAAGCACATTTTTTTTTTTTTCTGGTTGTTGTTGTTATTAAGTACCATCAGAGTGACCCTGTCTATAGGGTTTCCAAGGAGCAGCTGGTGGGTTTGAACTGCTGACTTTGTGGTTCGCAATCCACAGCACCACACCAGGAGTCCCAGTTCTTCCAACAAGCAGCATTTTAAAACAAACAAACAGGCTTATGGAGGACGTCCTTTATGAAGGAACTTGAGAGAAATTTTGGAATAATAAGTGGTGACAGTTTCACAGTTGTTAAAATTGCAGAAAAATGTCATTATCTGGTCAGTCCATTTTTTTCTATGAACTCTTTGAAGACCCTTTTCTATGTGTGTGTATCCAAATTTATAAAATTATATACTTGAATACGTATAGCTTGTTGCATTTCAATTTTACTTCCACAAAGCTTTAAAAAAAAGAGAGATTATCAGAAAGGATGTCATTCTGTATATTTATGTTTCCCAAAACGTGAGAAGTATATATAGCACTGGCATGTAAGATACTTTTTAGATGGCACAATGGCATGGCATTGAATGATACTGCTTTACTTAGGGATAAGTTCACTCTTCTTTCCAATAATTCTCATTCAGTTCTGATTACAGTAAACATTTCAGTTGATGTCTTTATGTCTTTCAAATCTCTCTACCATTTGCCAATCCTCCTTTTAAAGAATACTTATCAGGCCTCAAGATCAGATTCTTCTGCAAAGCAGTCAGTAGTTAATAATATTTGTTCTATAGCATTTATTTTAATGTTGTTTTAAAATAAGTCATACTGTGTTGGTAAAATTCCTTTAGGTAAAATAATTCAGTTAATATAAGAAGGAAGATGTCTCATATGCATCTGAAAGCTGTATAATGGATAAGAACTGATGCCTTTAAACTGTGTTTATAAAGAATATTAAATTGTCCATGGACTGTCAAAAGAACGAATAAATCTGTCTTGGATGAACTACAAACAGAATGTACCTTAGAAGCAAGAATGATGAGACTTTGTCTCATACACTTAGGACATGTTATCAGAAGGACCAATCCCCGCAGAAGAACAACATGCATGGTAAAGTAGGGAGTCAACAAAAGCAAAGTCAACCCTAAATGAGATGGGTTGGCACAGTGTCTGCAACAGTGGTTTCAAACATTTTTTGAACAATGGGTTCAAAAATGATTATGAGGATGGTGTGGGACTGGGCAGTGTTTGCTCTGCTCTCACTATGAACTGAAACCCACTTATTAGGGTCTAAAACACAAGATTGGCAAAACTAGATAATGACAAAATTTTGGAAAGTGCTGAACTAGGACGCTCAGTTGGGCACCAAGACAATATTTTTCTTTTGTAGTTAAGTATCTGAAGTCATAAGTTGTACAGTTATTTATTCTAAGTCATAAAATTAGAAAGTGGCAAATAGGGTTCTAGATTCATTAGTTTACTATTGCTGTTGTTAAGTGCCATCGAGTCAGTTCCGACCCATAGTGACCATGTGTTAGGTTTCCAAGGAGATGCTGGTGAGCTTGAACCGCCAACCTTGCAGTTCAAACAACTTTGTAGTCTGGCGCGTTAACCCGCAGCGCCACACCAGGACTCCTATTACAATTACATAAAAACAAGAAAGTGTAAACAAAGATGAAGACTAATCACTGGACAAAACATGTATTCATTCATTCATTCATTTTAAACTGAGTATCAAGCTTAAATAACATGAAATCTATAAACCGTTATAAAATGTGTTAGGAATTAATCCCGATGTCTCACAAAAAGACACTCAGTAAGAATAAATTACCTAGGCAAGGCAAAATTTACTTCTGCACAAGGGTGCATATGCATAGCTGTCCAGGACAGGCTAGCGAGTACACTGGGCAGGAAGTCTGCTCGGGTTTTTATCCCTGATGCAAGTCTTTAGGCTGTGTCTCACCCCATTGGTTAGGGCATCAAACTCACAGTCTTGTCCTTACCTGGTTGGCTAATCGAAATTGCTAAGGTGTGCATTCTTGTCCTTACTTGGCTGGCTATTCCAAATTGCTAGGGGAACTTAAGGACGTTAGAAAGTCCCTACTCAATTCAGGTAGTAGTAAAAATGAAAAAGAAAGGTCATCTCAATACAATAAACTGGATTACAATAAATTTGAAGAAAAGACACTCGTTCCCACAAACGCAACTGATTGGTAACCTACTCTTCTTTATCCTTATCTGAAATGCAACTGAACAGAGTAAAGTAGTTGGATTCATAAGGGAAATACAAGAAATCTGGAGTATCAATGTTGGATTTGGCTATATTTCTAGCTAGATAAATATTATATTCAAACCAAAGATTTTTCTGCAAATATCACACCACTAGGGAAGAGCTTTTGCTAAGAGGGTGTCCAGAAAGTCTGCTGAAGAGAAAAAAAAGAAGACAGGAAATAATTCAATTTCACCTGGCAATTTTTACGTTGCAAAGATCACTTCTGAACAACTTATATATCCGCCTGTCTTATCAGTAGTTCATAACTTCTCAAGTAAAATTCTACAGGGAATATCATATCAAGTTCTGGCAAAAACTGTTGCCCCAGACAAATACTACTGTATTCTTATTAACTCTTTTCCTCAGAGAAGATATCAATTTATTTTGGTTTTGTTTATTCTTTTGAAATATCAAAAATCTCATGAGTGAGATGGAGGTCTTTTACCCACCCACCATGGGCAAGACTTTGTTTTGCTTCTTTAAAAAAAGCAAAAAAAAAAAAACCACAGAGATAGCATATATGAACATATGTCATATATTAGTATGCGAACATACTAATCTAGTGAATTTTAAATAAATGTAAAAGTTTACTTATTTCAACACAGAGGGAAGTGAGCAGTTGGAGACTGAAAGAGTGTTGTAAGGCAATTTCATTAGTTTTAACTCTGCATTGTAAGCTAAGATATAATTAGACTGAGAAAGGAAGGGAAAAGAATGAAGAGGGAGAGTGGAAGAACCAATACACCCAGAGTAGGCAGAGATGGAGATAATGAATATTACCACGGGAGGGAGGGGGGGGGTTGAGAGAAGACCTGGGACTAACTGAAAGACCTCTAAAATGTCAGGTGGTAGAGAAAAAAGGAAACAACTAAGAGAGAGAGCCATTGTTTTTACAACCGTTTATGTGCAAGTGAAAGACAGTCAGTGAATAAGGAAGACTGTAGAAGAATTCATGCAACTGTGTTATGGTGTTGGAGAAGAATATTTAAAGCATCATGGGCTGTTAGACCAATAAACCAATCAGTGTTGGAAGAGCTCCAGCCAGAATGCTCCTTAGAAGTCATTTTGGAGCTTGACTTGGTTTCTCATACTTCAGACCTGTTATCAAAAGGGACCAGTCCCTGAAAAAGGACATTATTCTTGGTAAAGTGGAGGGTCAGCGAAAAAAGAGGAAGACCCCTAATGAGATGTTCTGACAGCTGCAGCAGCAATGGGCTCAAGCGTAACAATTGTGAGGATGATACAGGACTAAAAGTGTCAGAACCTACTTGATTGCACCTAACAACAAGAGATAAAGCAGAAATTGCTATGTTGTTGTTATTAAGAACCCAGGAATCGGTTATGACTCATAGGAACCCTGTATAGGGTTTCCAAGGAGTGGCTGGTGAGATACTCCAACCTTGTGGCTCAAACTGACTTTGTAGTCCAGCATGTTAACCCTCAGTGACACTCAAGAGCTCCAGAAATTGCTATACTGACTTTATACTAAATTGTTTACAAGAAGCAAAGTGAGACTGAGAGGTAACTTATCTACACAGTTTAAATTGCTTTTTGCCCAGTTAGGTAACAAATGAGTAACTAGGAAGGCAATTGCGTAAGGGCTAGGCTGACCAGGTACCTAGGAAGGGAAAATTTTTTTAAATTGAATTTATGCCCTGGAGACTATAAGAAAAAAAGAATGTTACTCTAAAAGCAACATGATGAAGGTCTGAAGTAGATGTTGAGAAGACAGTAAGAAGACATTCCACATAGGTGAGGTCATGTCTGCATGACATTTTGCCAGTTAATCTGCCTTAGTTCTCCTAATTAGTGGAGTCCTGGTGTGGTGTGATGCTGTGGGCTAATGCGCTACACTGCAAGGTCGGAGAAGAAAAGGAAGACCCCCAACAAGATGGATTAGCACAGTGCTGGAAAAGGGCTCAGGCTGAGCAATGATTGTTAGTTTGTTGCTGGACTGGGCAGTGTTTCCTTCTGTTGTGTGTAGGGTTGCTATGAGTTGGTGCCAACTTGGTGGCACCTCCAACAACAACCACAAGCATCATGTTAGCTGTCTTAGGGCTATATTCAACATAATATTTAAAAATTTACTTAAAACATTTAACAGAGAGATAGGAGAAAGCAAGCAACTACTAATGTTATTACTATTGTTAATATTGCTACCATAATTATTCCTAACCTCAGTAACAAAAATCTTGGCTAGGACTTAAAGTCCTGTTGTAACATTAAGAAAGATGAAAAATCAGGTAAAGTAAATATCCATTGTTATTGTTTTTAAGTGTCTTTGAGTCAGTTCTCAAAGATAAACTATTAGATGAGTAATGTAGAATTCTTCATATTCTTCATCAAAATGTTTTCTAGCTTAAATATTAGAATGCTCCCTAGACTATGTAAACATATAGGAAAAAATGCTTAGATACATGTGGATAGATAGATAGATAGATAGATAGATAGATAGATAGATAGATAGACAGATAGATAGATAGATACAGAGAAAATGAGGTACAATTTGTCCTTAAAGTAATATAATTTGATAGGAGAAATAGTCAGAAATCCTATTTTCTGGTGTGTTTTCTACCTGGGAAAGAGGCTATGAATTTGCCCATTCTTAGTCAGTTTGAAGGGAGTCCTGGTGTGGCGCTGTGGGTTAATGCACTGGACTGTAAGGTCAGTTTGAAGCCCAAGGTGTACTATGGAAGCTCACCGGCCGCTCTTTGGAAATCCTATACAGGGTTGCTCTGAGTCAGAACTGACTCAGGGACACTAACAACACTAACAGCAGTAGTCAGCTTTAAAGGAGCCCTGGTATATTCAACATAATACAGTGTAGCCATTAGTTACCCATTAGGCTGCTAAATGCAAGGGCAGCAGATTGAGTCCAGTACTGCTCCCAAGGGAGGAAGGTGAGATTCTCTGCCTTTGTAAAGATTTACAGCCTTGGAAACCCTATGTAGGTTACTCTGAGTCAGAATGCATTCAAAGGCATGCAGCAGTTAGTCAAGTTTACAACAAAACCAAACCCACTACTTCTGCTCTTTCCCACTTGGTTGGATAGAAAACCCCGGAGGTAACAGATACTGATTTTCATCCTCCTTTCGTCTTCCATTCTCACTAATTTCTTTCTTTCTTTCTTGCATATCACTCAGGATCCACACAAGGTAAAGCTATGCAAGTGTTTTGCTCACAATGGCAGGGTTGGGGATCAGTGGTAAAGGGGGAAGAAGTTCTTGCTTTTTGATTATCAATAAACCATTACAACAGAATCTTGGTGAGATGCTGGACCACTAACTGACTGAGCAGTAATTCGGACCTATCACTCAATCATCAGAAACCCATCCATCCAGGTCCACTATGAATCTGAACCAACTCAACAGCTCTTAACAACAAGATTATAACAGATAAAATTACTAAGCAATGCTTGTAGGTTAGCACTATGCTAATTTTTTTTTTTTTTTTCCAGAGAACTAAACAAAGTCCTTAAGCACTAAAATGTAGTATGTAGTAAAGGCAGGTTTGAACTGTGATTTGTCCTGGTCCCAGAAATATAACTGCATCCAGTACAGCCTTCCCTAAGGCAATACTTTATATGATTCTGAAACATTATGGTTTATAAAAGTTAGGAACACTCATTCTGCTTGGATTTCTCATATTAAGTATGGCAGGGTACGTGAGTTTGAAACAAAATAGTTTAGCTCACAAGATTGTTGCTGTTAGGTGCCCTTGAGTTAGTTACATTTCATAGTGATCTTATGCACAACAGAATGAAACACTGCCTGGTCCGGGGCCAACCACACAATCATTGATACATCTGAGCCCACTTCTGCTACCTGTGCCAATCCATTTCATTGGGGGTCCCTTCTTTTTCACTGATCCTCCACTTTACCAAGCATGATGTCCTTTTCCAGGGACTGGTTCCTCCTGATAATATGTCCAAAGTATGAGAGATGAAGTCTGACAATCCCGACTTCTAAGGAGCATTCTAGTTGTACTTCTTCCAAGACAGATTGGTTCTTCTGGAAATCCATGATATTTTAAATATTCTCCAACACCATAACTCAAATGCATCAATTCTTCTATGATCTTCTTCATTCACTATGCAACGTTCACATGCATTTGAAGCAAATGAAAATACCATAGCTTGAGTTAGGTATTAGTCCTCACACTGACATCTTTGCTCTTGAACACTTTAAAGAGGTCTTGTGCAGCAGATTTGCCTAATACATCATTTGATTTTTTGACTACTGCTTCTGTGAGTGTTGATGGTTGACTGGAGCAAATGAAATCTTTCATTATAAATTCATGAAAATTATGGACTGAATCGGAAAAATCTTGGTATGCCCAATATTCATCAGTGTATATGACATAAAAATCAATAAAGTTCTATCAAGTAAATGGAGAGATTAATCAAGGAAGAATGTGTAAGTATATAAATATTTCAAAAAACCCTCATAATTCTAAACTTAACCTAATCTCTTCTTTAAATAGTTTGTCACTGCATCAAAAAGATTATAGGGCATTATTAACTAACTTCTCTAAAAATCTTTATCAAGTAGGACAATAGTTGACAAATGCAACGAGAACCATTTGACAAAAGTGCCCTTAACAAGACAACTCAAGTCTGTTACTATAAATAGAATTTACATAAGCTATGATGTAGCAAGAAAACAATTATCAAGTCCAAACTAGGAAAAATAATATTTTTAAAAAAGTAAATAACATATTCCCAGTATTTGCTTCTTGCTCTTTAACAGCCAGATTCTTGCCATGTGAACTTGGACAACTGACTCATCATTTTAGTCTTTGGTTTTCTCATCTGTCCAAAGAAAGGACAGGACTAAATGCTAGGTTAACTTTCAGGATCTCTGGGTCACTGTCTGCTGAAATAAGTTTTTCATCGGCTACTGACACAGTCTTTAAAATTCTTTAGAAAAGAGCAGAAACTTCATCTGCACCTCAAGTTTTCATGACTTGGTTGTCTGACATATATTCCCATTCCAACAATATTAAAAACAATGTATTTCCAGTGCTGTTAATGCCACATAAGTGGAATTTATACATATAGTTGAAACCAAGGAGTGCACATTGATTTTTTATTTTTGTTATACTTGAATAGCTCAAGAAACAGGCACTGCTGCATTCGTACTCTGAAATCCATTTGACATCCTGTTTGTTTTCAGCTGCCCTTCCTCTATAAAATGATCTGCCTATTTTGTATTAAAACTACTTTTAAAGCTTTGGCTGGGGCTGTAACCCTCGGGAAGGGAAACATTTAATCATAGTCTCAAAATGAGTTTGTAAATTTGACCATCAGGTGGTCTGGTAGAGATGAGCAGGACATTAAGAAGTGTCCCGTGTCTTAGTGATGTGAACCTGGAGCAAAGATGAAAACAAGGACAGCCAATGCCATTTCATGTACACAAGGGCATGTTCATGACACAGTTGTGTCTGATCCTCCCTGTCCTCAAAGTCTCCCCTAACCTGCTCTAGCCTGGACTCCAAGACTGAACCTCAGAGAATTACAGTCACTCTGAGAGAATTTTGTCATTCATTCCTTTTGTCTTCCTACAAAAGCAGACTTTGGGTGTGGGATGGACACAGATGAAACCTTATGATGTCTAAAACCACACAACTAGGAGACTTCATTATTAGGGTAATGGAAGAGAGTTTGGGATTAGGGTTTTGAGAGACTTGCCTTCTGGCCATGCCATGACCTGAGTGACGTTGGAGAAAACTGTCAACTTCTGTAAAATAAGCCAGTTGGGATAGACCAATGATTCTGTAATTCTGTATCTTATATCCGAGTGACTTGGTCCTGGGAAATTCACTTCCTGACACGATGAAGGGCTCTTTCAGAAGAAAGACACATTTCTGCTTTAACTGTTGTTTTTCTTAGATTAATCTTTTTCATTTTCGTTCTTGAGATATATTCACACAACATACAATTCACTTTAAAAATATACAAGGTAAGTGGATTTTAACATATTCACAAAGCTTAACAAATCAGATGCCATTAAGGTGATTCTACATGTGTGTTACAGTAGAACTGTGCTCCATAGAGTTTAAGGTGGCTGATTGTTTTAGAAGAAATCGACAAGCCTTTCTGAGACTCACCTGAGGAAACTCAAAGCTTTGGGTTAATCACCCAGCATGTTGGCAGTTTGGAAAGAGTCTACTTTCTAAATTCCAGAATATTTTCAGCATCCCCTAAAGAAACTCTATACCCATTATGAATCACTTCCTATTGATCCAACCCCTAGTTCATGGAAACCACTAATATACTTTCTTTCTGTCTTTCCCTATTCTTGACATTTCAAATATATAGAAACATGTGGTCATTTGGGTCTGATTTCTTTTACTTCCCATATTATTTTCAATGCTCATGCATGTTGTAACATGCATCCGAATTTCATTTAGTGTTAACTGAGCAACATTCCTTTGTACAGGTATATAATATTTTTATTAAGGTATTCATCAGTTGATAAACTTTTAGATTTTTTTTTCTTTCTGCTTTTTGCCTATTATGAATAATTTTTATGTACAGATCTTTGTACATTCATGTACAAATTACTCCAGGTCAATGTGATTTGTAGTTTAGCTAAAAAACAAAACAAAAAAAGCCTTACGAAAACCAATCTGGTCTTCACTGTTTCTGTTACGTCAGTTTTGTTTATTTCTTTATTTTGCTGGAGACCACACGTTGATATTCTCTTTATGAAGGCAGCTTAGAGGAGCTGTGATAAACAGAAAACCCCACCGCTTACCACTTCAAGTCAAAAACCTTACAACACTTACGTGAATGCTTTCTCTCCTCTACATCTGTCCCCTGACCAACTTCCCACAGAGGCTCAGAGCCACTAGCTGGGGTTTCTACATCCCAGCAAATAAACATGAGAGGAGATGATTATTCCCAGCCTGTTACACTATTGTTATGTAATGTTGATTGAGTCGATTCTGACCCATAGGGACCTTGCATAGGGTTTCTGAGGAGTGGCTAGTGAGCTTCAGCCACCAACCTAGTGCTTCAAACTGTCTATGCAGTCCAGAGCATGACCCTACAACCCCACCCCACATCAGGACTCCTGCTATACAGTGGTGGTGGTGGTGATGGTGGTGGTGGTGTGCTGTGGAGTCAGTTCTGACTCATAGTGACATTGCATAGGGTTTCCAAGGTTGTAAATCTTTACAGGAGCAGAAAGCTTCACCTTTCTCCCCTGGAACAGCTAGTAATTTTGAACTGCTGACCTGGAATAACAACAACCAGAGCTCCTTGTTGTTGTTGTTGTTGTTGTTGTTGTTAAGTGCTGTTGAGTTGATTCTGACCCAAAGTGACCCTGTATAGGGTTTCCAAGGAGTATCTGGTGAGCTTGAACTGCCGACCTTGCAGTTCATCAAATGGCTCTGCAGTCTGGCACATTAACCCATAGAGACATTAACACCAGAACTCCTTAAGGATCTTAAATTCAGTTCCTTTGTCTTCTAAGGCAGTAATGCCCAGCAGAAACACAATGTGAGAGACATATTTAACTTTAGTTATTTAAGTAGCCAAATTATAAAGTACAAGGAAATAGGTAAACTTAATTTGATTTGTTTTACTTAATCCATTAAGTTAAAAATCTTATTTTTTAAAATAAAATACTGATATAAAAATACTAATGAGATATTTTACATTGCTTTTTGTCCTACATTTTTACACTTACAAACATCTCACACTTACAACACACCGCAATTTGAACTAGCCACATTTCAAGCACTCAACTGCTACACGTGCCTAGTTTTAGATATTTTACAATACTTACAGTGGCATCTTATTGAAAGTCTCAACCTTGTTTTGGAAATGAATACATTGAAAAAAAGCCTGAACTCAGATCCAAAGGGATGAATTCTCTCCCTTGAAATCAATTCTTTCCAAAACAAAATAGTCTGTTATCTTCCTTAAGGAAAAGTAGTTTTGATTGCTTTTTGAAGATATAAAACAAAGCCAGTAATCCACTAAGGAAGGGTTTTGCAAAATATGAAAACTTAAAAGAAATAAAGTTGTTTAAGCAAGGAACTTAAACCTAATGATATGTGTAATATTGTTTATCACAATGACAAGGACAAAACAATGACACTAACCATCCCTTCCTTGGCACAGTACTCTTGTCTGGGTAAGAACATTCATTGCAGTGGCCAAGCAGAACCCAGACAGCAGACTCACAGTTAGGGGGTTTATTAGGAAAGTTAACAGGTTACACTTCAGGATTAGAAATGCTCAGGGCATAGTTCTTTCAGTTAGGGTGGCCTCTACTCTCTGAAACTCACAGGCAGGCCCCCTCTCTAGCACTTCTTACTTTGATCAGACCTCTGCTCTGCTCAGATAATGTTACAGAATTCTTTTAAAGCTGTTGATATACACCCTCAGGGCACAGCATCCCACCATAAGCCTCAGCCTGAAGGCACTCTACCTCTGTGGGTCTAACAATGCAGGTCTGGAGACACTTCACTCTGCACATAAGGCTCCCGCTGACAGCCACTCACCACTCTATCTCAGGCTCCGTCTCTTGGTTCTGCTGCTGTTGCTCTGCAGCAGATCTACTACTCCTTCCGTGTCATAGCTTTTTGTCAACATCTGGCAGCATTGGTGGTGGTGATATTCCTCGGAGATGGTTCCAACCCATAGCAACCCTGTATAGGGTTTCCAAGGCTGTAAATCTTTACGGGAGCAGAAAGCTTTGTCTTTCTTCCACACAAAGGTTGGTAGTTTTGAACCGCTGACCTTGAGGTTAGCAGCCCAACTTGTAACCACTACGCTACCAGAGAGTCTGATGTCTAGGAAGTTCAATACACAAGGATCAAGGGCTACAGAGGATGGGTTCCACTCCTGGCTCTATCTTCTCTGATGGTAGTGAGATTCCCCCTCTGGTTCTGCAATGGCCTGTTTTATATCCAGCAGGACAGGACAGAACAGAGCAATCATAATTAGGCCTGTTAACAATCTCTCACATCTAAACCATTTAATCCATCAGCATCTTCTCTGACTGGACAGGAAAAAGTTGTTTGGTGGGAGTTTATAGACTACGCCTACAAAAGACATTAAATGGTTCACACTTTACTGTAATATATTATACTCTATTTGTATATTCAAGGAATGTGTTCCTTTTATTTTCTACTTACCAAAAATTCTCCCACATAGCCCTATCCTCCTTTGAAATGAAGAAATAATTGTTTTTTTTTCTTGTTCTACTACATCATAAAAACAGGTACAGGGCAAAGGTCAATACCACACCGGTTGGTAATTCACAGACAGAGAAATACGGCTTCTCAGAAAAACCAAATCATTTGAATACTCAGGACACCTATTCAACATGAAAACCATTCCTGGAAATTGCCAGGTATTCAATAAGGTGTTCTAAAGCCAGGTTGGCTTTTGTAAAGAGGTGGCATATGAACCAGAGAGGAAATTAAGTCACTGGCTTATCAATCAGAAAACTTACAATCTAGCTTTTTGCCTTTGGTGTCAAAGCCAGCAATATATTTCACATGGATTAAGTCACTTATCCTGCACATTTTCATATGTACAACTGGGGCAATGACCATTGTTACCTTATTTGTCTTCCAAGGGCATTTAGTATGGTTTTCAAGCTTTTGTAGACATAAGTTACCTGTAACTTCACTGCCACTGAGATGACCGCAACTAATAGTGATTCTATCAGGCAAAGTGGTGGTGGTGATAGTGGTGGTGGTTATGTGCCACGGAGTCAGTTCACAGTCATAGTGAGCCTGCACAGGGTTTCCAAGGCTATACATCTTTGAAGGAGCAGAAAGCCTCACGGCTCATTATTTCTAACTGCTAACCTTGAGGGTAGAGTCCTAGTGTAGCACTGTGGGATAATCCATCAGACTGCAAAATTGTTTGAACTGCAAGGTCGGTGGTTCAAGCTTACCACATGCTCCTTGGAAACCCTATACAGGGTCACTATGGGTCGGAAACGACTCAACAGCACTTAACAACAACAACAATCTTGAGGGTAGCAGCCCAACTTGTAACCACTACATTACCAGAGACTAGAATTACTCTATAGGGTTTTCCTGTCTGTAAATCTGTATGAAAGCAGATAGCCTCAACTTTCTCCCATGGAGCACTTGTTGGATTTGAACCACACACCTTAGAGTTAGTAGTACAATGCTTCAACCCACTGTGCCACTAGGGCTCCCTCAAATCACCTGTGGAGTTGGTTAAAACCGAGAACTGAAGAAATTCTGATTCTGTAGGTCTGGGCAGTTCCTGATTATCTATAATTCTCATAGATTACCAAGTGATACTCATGCTGTGGGTTCAGGAAAACGATTTTGAAAACCATTAGTTCAGACGATTTTTACAGGGTGGTGAGTCCCAGGAGAACATGGATCCTATTTTGATAGACATCGTAGCATAATAGTTAAAATCACAGGTTTTGGAGCCAGACAGACCTACACACATACACACATGCTGCCTGGGATATGTACATGCTCTGGTTCTTTAGGCAGATTGTGTCACCCGTCATCTATTACACCTCTCTCTTTAGGGAGGTATTGCACAGCTTAAGTGAAATTATGCACTCAAGCATTCAGCACCATATCTGGCACATACATGCTCAATAAAGTTTTACTTTTAATATTATTCTTGGTAATTTAGGCCCTAACAGGCTTATTAAACACAGTGATCAGCAAACATTTTATAGACTAACAAGTGCTAAACAAATTGAAGAGGTTATTAAGTGGTATCCTCATCTAAAGGTGTTAAAAATCACAAACTGTCTGGTTAAACTCACAAAGGGAGACTTAAGAGTGGAAAAGAGTGAAATTTTAGGGGTGCTATGATACACTTCCCACAGTGACATTAAAGGTGTCTATGTGCTCCTGGTATGGAGCTGTAGGTTAACCACAAGGTTGGTTTCAGCTGCAAGGTCAGCGGTTCAAACTCACCAGCCACTCCTCAGAAACCCTATACAGGGTCAGTAAGAGTCAGAACCAACTCAAAGGCACTTCACAACAACAACAACGTGCTCATTTATTTCATTTATTTCTTCTTTTTCTTGTAAAAAGGCATCTGTTTAGCTTTTAATACAAAATGACTCAGAAATACAGGAAGAAATATCTCACAAGACAGTTGTTGTTGTTGTGAGGTGCCTTTGAGTCAGTACTGAATCATAGCGACCGAACGAAACACTGAATGATCCTGGGCCAACCTCACTACTGTTGCCAAGCATGAGTCCATTGATGCTGCCACTTGGCCAATCCATCTCACTGGGGGTCTTCCTTGACTTCTCTGACCCTCCACCTTACCAAACATGTTATCCTTCTTCAGTGACTGCTCCCTCCTGACAATATGTTTGAAGCATGAGAGACGATGTTTGGCCATCTTGGCTTCCAAGGAGCACTCTGGCTGCACTTCTTCCAAAACAGATCTATTGGTTCTTTTGGCAGCACATGGCACTTTCAATATTCTCCTCCAACACCATAACTCAAAAGCATCAATTCTTCTATGTCTTCTTTATTCATTGTCCAGCTTTCACATGCATATGAGGTTATTGAAAATACCATGGCTTCTTAGTCCTCAAGCTGACATCTTTGCTCTTCAACACTTCAAAAAGTTCTTGAGCAGCAGATTTGCCTAATGCAATACTTAATCTGATTTCTTGACTGCTGCTTCTGTGAGTGTTGATAGTTGATCCAAGAAGAATGAAGTCCTTGACAACTTCAATCTTTTCTCCATTGATAAGAATGTTGTTTATTGGTCCAGTGCTGAGGATTTTTGTTTTCTTGACATTGAGATGTAATCCATATCGAAGGCTGTGCTCTTTGATCTTCATCAGTAAATGTTTTAAGTTCTCTTCACCTTCAGCAAGCAAGGTTGTATCATCTGCATATTGCAGGTTGTTAAGGAGTCTTCCTCCAATCTTGATGCCACATTTTTCTTCATAAAATCCAGCTTCTAGGATTATTTGCTCAGAATACAACCTTGTCGCACACCTTTCTTAACAAGACAGTTACTCACCAAAAAAACAACAAGAAATAAAAAATGATCAAAAAGGTGAAAACATCCATTTCAGCCACGTTCCGTCTGGTTTAGAAAGCAGGAAATAATAAACCAAATGTCAGTTCATTTAAAGACTTACTTAAAAAATAAAATGAGAAACCATCCTTAAAGTCTGGCATGTGGTTTTTAGAGGCCACTAGGAGCTCTGGTAGCGTAATGGTTACGAATCGGGCTGCGAACCTTAAGGTCAGCGGTTCGAAACTACCAGCTGCTCCGCGGGAGAAAGATGAGGCTTTCTACTCCCGTAAAGATTTACACCCTCGGAAACCCTGTACAGGGTCGCTATGGGTCGGAACCGACTCGATGGCACATAACAACACAACAATAGGAGCTTGAATTAATCATCCTGGTGAAATGGGATACATGTGATCAGTGAATATGTACGGCCACCATCTCCTCTGTTTCCTGCTAGTAATGGTCTTCATCTGGAGGGAGGATGTTGGTCTGGGCACTGTTGGATGTCATTCATACAGAATGAGGTCTCAAGTTTAAGGTGCCTTGGAATGCTCCATCCCATATCTTCACTGAATCTCTCCCATACACTGTCTCTTGTCCTTGGATGCGGAGAGAATGATGGACTCATCGGGGTGGAAAGCTACTTCACTGATGAAAGCAGCATGACCGGGCAGCTTATATAGAATTCTTCTACCAGTGGTATCCCACACATACACACACCTGTCAGCTAAGCTAGCTGCTATTTTGCTTCCATTAGGTGACCAAGAACATCTCAGAAGATTTCTTTTCAAAATTGTACACATTTCCTTGAAATACCTTCACACATCTGTCTTTAGGGGTAAATGGTGGGACATCCCAGACTCACACTGTATTGTCCATTGCATTAGACAAGAGATAAGAGCCTTAAACTCAGGCCAGGTCAGTCAAGAATTGGCATGACCTCTCATGGTGTAGGTTAAATTGTTTTGATGTAGGTCCCAGACCTTGATATCATTGTCTATGCCACCAGAAATAATTTGATCACTTGTGTCATTGAAGGACACAGCTAACACCTGGTAGGTGTTTTGAAAACTCTGGATGGCTGCTTTCTTACAGATGTTCTAAAGCTTTTCTGTACCATCATCACCTCCAGTAAAGACAAGCTATGGACCTCTCCTTGCCGGATAACAGAAATTCACAAAGGAAATATATCTTTTCAGTCTTAAGTCTCTCTCCTGTCTCACTATCCCACACAGGCATAGCTTTATCTGGGGATGCTGAGAAGAGCATGCTGCCATCTGTGTTATAATGCAGTTCCGTTACAGCTCCACTGTGTCCCTTCAATGTGGCATAGTTAGCACAGTCTCCATACACACTCCACAATAATATCAGTCTGTCAAATCCTGAAGATGCTAAGGTGGATCCATTGGGGTGAAATTTGCAACAGTACACTTCTCCTTCTGTCCTGAAAGCAGCATGATTGGGGCCTGAAGGGAGGAGCTCCTAGGAGGCCCCACTTGCAGCAAAGCTCCCTGCTGCTGCCCTGTTAGGGGGGGTGGGGGGTGGGGGTGGGGCACCTGACCCCCGTTTCTCCCAACAGGAAGTCACAGAGCTGCCCTTTGACTGGGACCAGGGGTCACTGGGACCCTCGCGTTTTTGCTGTTCTATCATGGCAGCAGCCACTGTCCTCCTAATCGATTACTTTTTTTGCAAAATGCATTTTTTTTTTTTTTAATTTGATCATTTTGAATGACCAGCTCCTTCTGTTTTTTAGAATCCCAATCTCCTTGTACGGGGTCCTGGTGGTACAGTAGGTTAAGCGTTAGCCTTTTAATTGAAATGTTCGTGGTTCAAACCCACCAGTAACCCTGGGGGAGGAAGATGTGGCAGTTGGTTTCTATTATGTTTCACAGTCCTAGAAAGTCTATGGGCAGTTCTAGTCTATGCTATAGGGTTGCTATGAGTTAGAATCCTTTGGACAGCAGTTGGTTGTCTTGAAAAGAGGGTATTGGAGGTTCAGTGGAAGAATTTCAATCCTTCAAAGGGGAGAATTGGGTTTCAGTCCCATTGTCTGTCATCGGAGGCTTGTTTGTTGCTGTGGTGCTGAACTGGTTTCCTCAGAGCTTCCATAATAAGACAGATTAGGAAAAAAGTCTGGCCATTTACTGCCCAAAACCAGCCAATTAAAACCCTAATTATCACAGTGCTGTCTTCTTTAACCAACCACGGGGCTGTTGTAGGACCTGGCAGAATTTCCTTCTTTTGTGTGTGGGGTTGTCATGAGGTGGGGGCCGACTAAAAGGCAGCTCACAAAAACACAAGCTCTTAGGAACAAAGTTCAAAAGACGAGAAAACAACAAATGATGGCAAGGGTGAGGAGAGACTTGAACCCTCCTACATTGCTGGTGGACAACCACTCGGGAAACAGTATGGTGCTTCCTCAGAAAGTTGGAAATAGAAATACCTTGTGATCCAGCAACCCCTCTACTTGGTATATACCCATAATAAATAAACCAGGACATGTGTAGACAGGTACACACCAGTATAGATAGCACCACTATTCACAATAGCAAAAAGGATGGAGACAGACTTAGTACCAATCAATCAATGGAGGAATGGATAAAGAAACTTTGGTACAGACACACAATGGAATACTTTGCAGTGTTGAAGAATAGCAATGAATGTGCAAAACACCACATAACATGGATGAACCTGGAGGACATTACTCTGAGTGAAATTAGTCAATCAAAAAAGGACAAATATTGTATGAGACCATTATTGTAAAAGGTTAAGAAAAGGTTTCTGTTCCAAAAGAAACAATCTTTCATGGTTACCCAGGGTGGGAAGAACAAGTCACTGGCTAGAGTGTAAACACATGTTAGCTCAGGGGCTGGCTAGGATCAAACAAACAAACAAACAAACAACAAAAACTATTAAACTGATGAATTTCTAAGAGTGCCATCATAGAAACCACTCCAGCTCATTCCCAATGTCGTCAGGTGCCATAGAGTCAGCTCCAACTCATAGTGACCCTGTCTGTATAGGGTTTCCAGGAAGCAGTTTGAACCTCTGATCTTGAAGTTTCAACTGATCTTGCTGTCAAGTGCTTATCCTACAGTGCCACACCTGGACTCCTCATTGCTTCCCAGTTGTTGTTGTTGTTAAGTGTCGTTGAGTTGGTTCTGACTCATAGCAACCCTGTATAGACTTTCTGAGGAGCAGCTGGTGAGCTTGAACTGCTGACCTTGCAGTTCAAACTGACCTTGTAATCCGGCACATTAACCTACACCACCACACCACAGCTCCAATAGAGCACCAAGAGATGGCCCCAGTTAGAACCCTTCTTTGGTGTACAGTATTATAATTGCTGTCAATATACTGAACACCTATGAAAAGTTGGGAGTCCTGGTGTGGCGCTGTGGGTTAATGCCCCAGAAGGCAAAGCCATCTGAACTGCAAGGTTGGCAGCTCAAGCTTACCAGCTGCTCCTCGGAAACCCTGTACAGGGTTGCTATGGGTCGGAATCAACTCGGCGACACTTAACAATAACAACATGATAAGTTGACTTGGCAAAAATTGTGTGACAGATTTACAACCAGAGCAAAGAGGAGCTCCTGAGTCTGCATATGTATAGCCCAAATCCTCTTGCAATTTGCTTTCTTGGTTTTGAAGTCTGGGGTCAGGGTATCATGTATCCACCAAGTTAACTGGCCTAACAACTTGTTTAGCACTACCTCCTAGTTCATTGTTTAGTGCCTGAGGTCTTAGAAGATTGCAAGTGGCCTCCTAGGTACAGTAATTGGTCTCTATTCACCTGAAACAACAGAGGAAGAAGAAGGCTCAGTTAATAGGAAGAGGATATGGGATGTGTGGCTAATTTCCTCCATGAACTATGGCTTCCTTAGCAGTGAGACCAGAAGAACTGGATGGTGTCCAGCTATCACTGCTTACATTTCTAATGTAAGATTCCATAGAAGATTCCTGGTCAAAAGGTGGGGAAGGAACACAGAAAAGAATGCCAAATTTTCAACAAACACAGACTTTCTACAGCCATGGAGGCTGGATGATCCCCTGAAACTACTATCCTGACATAATCTTTAAACCTTAACCCCAACATATCCCCTGAAATCTTGTTAAAACCAAATAGTTTAACTTAACTTTTTTTTTTTTTTTTTTAAGTCTGATTTGACCATTAAGCTCGTTTACAAATCATCCAGTGTGGTGCTGTATGACAAAGTAGTGAACCACAAAGTCGATTTGAATCTCAAGGTTAGCGATTGAAACCCACCAGATACTCCTTGGAAAACCTATACAGGGTTGCTATGAATACACACTGGCTTGCCTGCACTGAACAGCAACAACAACAAGAAACATGTATGTAAGTTCAAAGTGACAACAGCAAGTAAAAAGGCTGTTGATGGGGTAGTTGAGTTTATATTCCCGAGGGAAGATAAGAACAGTTGCACAATTCAAATAATGTAACCAATATCACTGAATTGTATGTAAAGAACCAGCTAACTTAGTCTATATTTTGCTGTGTGTATTATCAACAACAGCAACAAAATAAGAAAAAAAAAAATTATACAGACTGGTTAAACGCTGCTGCTAACATTAACAATATACGAACAATTAGCACATGTTAATAAGTTAGACAACTTCCAGAGTGCTCTATACATATTAACAAGCTTAATCACTTTAATGTTTACAGCCAATCCATAATGTATGCATGTACTATTATTGTATCTCCATTTTGTAAATAAGGTAACACTACAAAAAAAGGTTGGCAAATTAGAAGAGTTCTGTAATAAATCTGTACTGAAGATGGACCAGAAGCTGGTGTTCTGACAAGTTGATGTTTGCATCACTGTCAGGGCCCTGAAGAAAGGTTTTGTGCTTCACTTAGAACTCATCTACATTGTTAGAATGGATCACAAAGCCTGGTGCCAGCAGACCCTCAAACATGTGCTCCATGATTCAGTGAACAATAAAAACCAGTTGCAGCAAAGTTAATTCTGACTCAAGGCAACCCCAGAGTGAAACTGTGTTCCATGGGGTTTACAGTGGCTGATTTTTCAGTGGATTTTCAGGCCTTTCTTCCGAGGTGCCTCTGGACAGACTTGAACCTCCAATATTTTGCTTAGCAGCCAGGAGTGATAAACCATTTGCTAACCCTAGAACTCCCAATAAATAATAAAACTTACTGATGTTTACTAAGTGTCAACTATTGTGCCAAATTAAAAAATACATATATGATCTCAATCCTCATAGATACTCAAATGTGGTAAATATACTTTTACTTTGTCAATTTTACAGATTAAAAACAAACAAGCAGCTTAATTGCACAGCTAATAATTGGCAGACCTAGCAAGCTTATCAACACTAGCTGGACTGTGTCCTCAGGTGGCAGTTTAGGCATTGTTAGGCTCTTCCAGCACCCACCATCCTCAAGCCAAGAGTCAGCATCGCTGGCCACACATCCGAACAGAGAATTATTACACGTGTTGATTACACACATAATCTTCTCTTTCATTTTTATTTACACTTACTTGATCTTCCTCCCGTCTTTTAATTGTTTCATTCAACAGACTTCAACCCTCTTTTTCTAGATAAAACATGTTCTAGATTGTGTCAGAGAAGTTTTATTTATAGTGGAGACATCTGTCTTAAGTGAGCATATATAATGAAGGCATTGATAATGTTGCTTCAGGAGAGGTCTTAAATTAAATGCACTTTTTAACAACTCATAGTTTATACGACTATTGCTCAACCTATACCTATGCCTGTGGGAATCTAAAATGCCTGCCAGTGTTTGTATTTACCTCAATATTGTCATTATTGGCTAATATTTGCCCTTTGTGAAATGCATTTAAATACTTAAATTGACAGCGAAAAGGAGTTTGCCATTTGCTGTTTGCTATTTTCTGAGCACACTTCTGCTATTTCTTTCCTGAGTTTTCATCACTGGAGTTACTGCTTTTTAATCTAGTTATTAGCTCTCTTCTTGCTAAATCTTTCTACCACTTTTGACTTCATTTCATGGCCATGGTTATGAGAAAGCTCACAGGAAATAGGAAATCCATTCTTTGGCTTCAGTCAGCATGATCCTTAATGTGTTGGCAAGGCAGTTTCTTAGAAAGAGAAACAGTAAAATAAGAGGTCACTACAGGACTGTGCTTTGCAGAAACTATATGAGAACTGACATTTACGTAACTTTCTTCTAGTGCTAATTGAATACTTGGTATTTTGTAAGAACAAAGGCAGTGATAGGCTTAATATCTGTCCAGAACTGTCAGTTGAATGTCTCCTGTTTTTCCGTTTATTCTGGAGGGAACATATGAGAGCCTTAACAATTAAAATATTATCCCTGGAGGCACTGTGTGGATAAGTTTTGTAACATAATTTTTTTTCTTTTTTTTTCTGACCCCCTGGAAAGGATAATGAGCATCAAGAAGAAAAAAGGGTGTGCCGTGGCTGGTCCTGACTTTTGTTGGAGTGTTTGAGTAAGTGGAAAGAATGAGTTCTGTCATCATCAACATCAACAAATATTGGGGAACTCCTATGGTGTGTTTGTGTTCTCAGGGCCTCATATGAAACCAAAGTAATAGACAGCTGACCTCAGTCATAGGGGACAAAGAGTTGGTCAGAGGCAAAAGAGATTAGTTTGGTTTGGGAAACTATTTGCAGAACCTCTGTAAAGTTTATAGAAATAACTATAGACAGGTATGTTGTTAAGAGCCATCTAGTAAGTTCCAACGAATAGCAACCCTGTGTACACTTTCTGAAAAGCCACCAGGCAAACAGTTATGTATTTGGCTACCAATGAAAGGACTGGAGGGTTGAGTTCAGCAAAGGCAGCCAACCCCAAACAATAACAAACTCCTGTAATTTGATGAATTTCTGGAAACTTCATCATATAAACGAAAGGCTCCTGAGAAAGGAGGCAACCTTACTAATCTACTTCTGAAAAACTGACCACTGAAAACTCTATGGTGCACAGTTCTACTCCGACACACATGGTGTTTCTATGAGTCAAAATCAAACTCCATAGCAACTTGTTTTCGTTATTCACTGGTAGTGTTAGAGTCCGCTTAAGACTGGTGTGGCGCTGTGGGTTAATGCGCCAGACTGCAAAGCCGTTTAAACTACAAGCTCAGTGGTTCAAGCTCACCAGTCGCTCCTTAGAAACCCTATGTAGGGCCGCTATGGGTCGAAACTGACTCTACGCCACTTCACAACAACAAGACTGAAATACCTTAGGAAGAATACTGAACGTTCTTTCCTTCCTTGTCATTGCAGGCATTGACTTTTGGTGTACAAATTTTGCTACCATAGATTCAAGTCATATCAATCATTCAACTGATTGTTGAACAGAGGCTCCTCTGTGCTCCAGATTCTGGGAGCACTCACCAATCCCGGAGCATGACTCCCTTCAGTTACGGAGGACCTGTCTCCCACTCTTTACCCCCAGACACAGCTGTACCAACATCATAGATTCTGTGAACCAGTCAGCGAAATTCTTGTGTTTGGAGAGGGTGCACTTTCTCAAAAAGAGATCATTCTTGGAATTGGTAAACTGTACCAAATAGATGGGAACAAGTTTAGCTTCCTTGAAATGAAGACTAACCAAGAATACATCAAACACATAGTTTTGCTCTCCTTCGCAGAGGTTTTTAAAATGTCTTCATGCCTTTTGCAACATATGAACATCTGAATAAGTCTGTATTCTTTCTTTCACATTGTGCCAATGTGAACAGAATTAGTAACATATGGAAAAGCATCTGACCTATGTGGAATCCCCTATTAGTTGAATAAAAGTCTCTGGCTTCATTCTAATCCAATCAGCATACATATATGCCTCTCAAACTATGTGTGCTGATAAAATAGTATGTTTTTAGAGTTAAAATGGACTTTAGAGAGCATTTGTTCAACCATCTCATCATATAGAGGTACAAACTGAATCCCAGAGGGAATACTGCTATTTTAATTATTGTGATCTTAAGTCCTCATCAATTAGGTGACGTTTAATCACCAGACCAAAGAAAATCAAAAGGCGGATGAGTCCTGATAGCATTCAGGGCAAGAAGATTCTATGTAAAAGGAAGTTAGTGCAAAGGCCCTTAGGTCAAAGTAAGTTGGCACTAGGACTAACATCAAAGCGAATGCAAGTATGTAAAGATGGATTCATACACTGGTCAACTAGAAACACATTTAGCTTACAGATCATTTCGGGGTTTTTTTTTCAGCGATTATTTACTTGTATGAATGGTTTGTATTAGCTAGTAAGACTAAAGAATGAATAGATTTCTATTGAAAACCAAAAAGCTGGAACAGAGGCCTACAGCTGGACAGTGCTTTGTACCTCCCTCCCAGGGCTCATCGCCATTCCCTATTTCAGTATATTGCTGTTGTCCAGAGCTGTCAAATCAATTCAGACTCACAACAATCCTGCACAGGGTTTCCATTGAACGACTGGTGGGTATGAACCACAGACCTTGAGGTTAGCAGTGCAGTGTTTTTTTCTACAGCCCTTTAATTTCTTTAAGAATGCTTTAGAATCTTTGCTCATTTTGGTTGTACTGCTTTATGTCCCTGCTTTATACTAAAAAGAGGGGGGAACAATAAAGTTCTAATTCATGGAGACTGAATTTTCAATAGTATTTTTAAAGAAAATTCTAACCTGGGGCTGGTTTAGCATTTGGGAAAATAGAAGAATATTCCCATTTCATACTAAATCACTAATCAATGTCCTCTAATAATTAGCAGATTTGCAAGGTGTATATTTAAATACTCGATCTTATTTGACTATAGGATAAGCACTGGACTGTGAGATCATTTGAACTGCAAAGTTGGAGGTTCAAACTCACCACCTGCCCTCTACGGGGTCACTATGAGTAAGAACTGACTCAACAGCACTTAACAACAACAACAACAACAATTTTATTTGCGGAGAAGTTTTTTGTTTGTTTGTTTGTTTTTTTAAAGCCTAGTTAGGGTTCATGAATTGTGTTAAAGATAATAGACATAAATATTTTCCTTGCCAAAAACAAAACTCATAAAAAAATTCAAAGACTAACAGAGTATAGAAACATTATGGAAGATAAACAAAAGTAAAAGAATGAGCAGTTAAATAAATCTGTTCAAAATTCAGAGTGTCACATACTAGGTAAATTAATGAAATCAAGACAAATAGCAAGAAAACAAAAACATTCATTAAAATTTGACTTTACCTACGCTGAAGAAGGCATATGGTAAGGGAATATTAATGCTGTGCAAAACAGTTCACACACTCACACAAAAGGTTCACAAAACAATCAATATACTGATTCTCTCCAAAAAGCTGAGTGAATATAAGAGATACAGGCATATACTTCTGGTGAGCATTCGAGGTTTTTAAAACAAAACTGAAGAGATTAATGGATTCTTTGATTTTCAGCCCTTTAAGTTTTTAATATCTACTCAGGATGCTGTAAATAAACTCACGCAGTAGTCAGTGAATAAGAGGAAGACCCCAAAGAGATGGATTGACATAATGGCATCAGCAATGGACTCGAATGTGACCATGGTGAGCACGGCACAGGAATGGACAATGTTTCATTCTGCTGCACACAGGGTGATTAGGGGTCAGAACAGACTTGACAACATCTCATAGCAACAACATAGTCAAAGTCCTGGTGTGGTGCTGTGGGTTAATGAGCTACACTGCAAAGCCATTTGAACTGCAAGGTTGGCAGTTCAAGCTCACCAGCTGCTCCTAGGAAACCCTATACAGGGTCACTATGAGTTGGAATCTACTCGACAGTGCTTCACAACAACAACAACAAATCTAAGGACTATGACTACCCCAGAGTTGTTATGAGAAGTTAGAGCCAAGGAATCTCGGTTGGTTCCCTTCAGGAGGTGCAAAATGCACAATAAAAGTAGAGCAAAGAAAGTAATGTCCTAGAATTGGATATACTGCTGGAGGGAAGGCTCAGGTTCCGGCTGGACACTGGTGACCATCAATAGCAACATCTTTCAAAAAAGATGGCTAGGTGCCAAAATGTCCATCAGGGAGTGAGGAGGTTATTGTGATCCCCATTAAGGCAAAGTGTAGAGCTTATGGGAGAATGGACTAAGCATAGTCCATGTCTGGCATTAAGTATGGGATCCATACATGGTGGTGCTCCCATTACTCCCATTATGACCCTACACTTTACGACAATCGTCAATAATCTACTGTAACAAGCTGTCAGTTATCTAAGTAAACACTGCTCTCAGAAAGTTGTGACGATGTCTCTCTTGTTTGAGATTATTGGTAGCACTCACATTGTGAATGAGATCTGTTCCTAAGTGTGTCTCTAGGCTAAATTTGTAGGTAAGGTGAAACAGGTGCTGAAAGATTTTAATTTGTTGTTAGTGCAAAATGACAAGTCCAGGTGACCCTAGTGACTAATGTACTCAGCCGCCAACCAAAAAATCAGCCTTGTAAGCCCACTACTTGCTCATTGCACTCCTGGTGAAGGATAAGCACTCGACTGTAAGGTCAGTTTAAACTGCAAGTTTGGCAGTTCAAACTCACCAGCTGCTCCTCAGAAACCCTATATGAGGTTGTTAGGAGTGGAAACCGACACAAAGGCATGAACAGTAGGTTACTCATTCAAAAGTCCTGTTGTGGCATGGTAGGATAAGCACTGGACTGAAAGGTTGTTTGGATTGTAAGGTCGGCGGTTCAAACTCACCAGCCACTCCTCAGTATGAGTCGGAAGCAGCTCGATGACACTTCACAACAACAACAACAACAACAACAACAACAACAACAACAGTTGCTCTTAGGGAGAATGATATAACAGTCTACTTCTGTAAGGACTAACAGCCTTGGGAACCATATGGGGCAGTTCTACTCTGGCCTTTCTGTGCTACAGGGCAACTATGAGTCAAATCAACGTGATGCCATTGGATAGGTTAGTACAAGAAAACGGCAAAAGCCTTTCCCATGATTTAAAAGTTGCATGTACAGCAAGTGAAGGTGATTTTGTTGACACATTTACTGTGAGTAGGGATTGGTTCAATGATTTCAAAGTGAGGGCAAGTTTACATAACCTTAAAGGACAAGTAGGAATTGTCCATGAGTGGGATGTTCGCAAGCTAGAGAATGGCTCTATGTTCCGTTCCCAGATCTCCACACAGGGCTGGGACATTATAAGGTACCCAATAACATCATTTGAATGAACATATGAATCCAAATAATGGTGATCCCAATGTTTTGTTTTGATGTTATAATAATGAAGATTTTGATGTCATGTAAAGCAGTTTCACACAAAAAATCCAGTCGATATACTGATTCTCTACAAAAGACTGAGTGAATAGAAGAGATAGAGGTACACACTGCTGAAGTTCAGGTTTTGAATACCAAAGCAAGTCAAGTGGAGTCAGTTCAAAAAGACCTGAAAGGATATACCCATCAAACTAACCTGGAGACCAACTCCTAGGTGTAAAAATGAACCAGGAACATTTAAATGATATTTGGCAACTGCTAGGCCCACATCTTCCGGACAACTGAGACAGTAATAAACAGTACGTTTGAACTTTTCAATCCCTTTTCCTAGTAATAAAAGCCTCCAGCATTTTTCCTTTCTGACTTCTAATAAACTATAGGTGTGTTAGAATGAACACAAAAGGGCATCAGAATCCAAAGATGGAGAGATACCAACAGAGATACTGACAGAGCTGCCCACATCAACTTCCATTCTCTGATATCCAAATACACAACAATGCAGACTACAGTATCAGTTTTATTGCTTTATACCTCTGTGTATTTGAACACAGGGATAAGCAAAAATAACAACTATGGAACTAAATAATAGTTCAAATGACTCTTAAAGTTGCAGATGGACAGGTGAAACATCAGTGCCTAGCTTTAGGTACAACACCAAGAAAAAGGTACTAAAAGACCATAAGGAAGGTATATTCAACAGAGTCAGCAAACACTCATCATAGTCGTGGGGACTTTTACAATTTTATCATTGCCATCTAAAGTGAAGGCCCAGTTTTGAATTAGTGTGAAATACAGTGGCATTTTTAAATCAAAAAGTTTTAAAATGACACTCTACCTGCCAGGCACAACATGAATGATTGCAGTACCAGCAGTTCCCATGGCAACCTCATCTTCAACTTCTGAGGTCAAAGGAGTTTCAAGTCCAATAACAAGTGAGTAGAATTGATGCTTCTTTTAAGTTTTGTACAACCTTTAATCTGTAGAAAAGAAGAAACATTACAATGAGACTTGGGAATACATCTTGTGGTCTCTGTAAATTCATCTTTACTTGAATACAAATAAAGTTCTCTTATGGAAAAGTACTACTGAAGGAGAAGAAGAGAGATGCGTGGTAAACCATGAACACAAGGCAGATGAGCCTCCTATTCACTTCTTTAAGAGAATACTTGGGGAAGAGATCAGAGCTGGTTTGCTCTGTAGCTACTGAGTGAAGAGAACAGCTTTTGAGTATCAGCGAACCACCCTGAAGTTAGGGAGATGGACTATGCCTTCCAGGTTCCCTCCAGTCACTGTTATTTATTTTCCAATGAATAATATACCCCCCAAAAGTCAATATGGAAGAAGTGCCACAGGCAAGTTAAACACTAAGGGACTTTAAGTAGAAATTTCCAATTATTTAGAAAGCAGTTATGTGATGAAATGTGTAACTACCCCATCTATTCAAACAGCTAGCTTCCCTCTATGGTCCACGTTTCATATCTAAAATGAAAAGAAAATGCACAGTTCCAATGCTTAATTGGTAGAGAAGTCCTGCCAATTAGAAGTAGCTGCTTAGTAGGTTCTATTTGCACAGGACATGATTAAGAACGGGGCTTCTTCCATTAACCAGGACTTTAAAGACACAGAAATTCCATGCTAGAGAGACTGCCAGTTCTATGTGCCAAATACTCCCAAGCACATAAGGACATAAGTAAAACCAGCAGCAGACATGACACTCAGGAGTACCCAAGCATTTCCTGTCTCAAGGGGGCAGGTACCCCTCAGCTAGGGCGGATGGCTGACATATGGAGTGAACAGTCCAGTGTTGCAGAAGACTCCACAGCTTTTTAAAGAGGAGTTTAAAATAGTATACACTGTATCTTGAAAATCATGGAAATGTAAAATAAAGTTTTTAAATGTGGGAAAACAGTTGAAAACATCTTTCAGCATAGGTGAACCCAACAAAACTAGATTACCCTCAAATGCAGAGGGTTTTCAACATGAACTTAATAAAACATAGGGGTCCATGCATTTTCTCTTATTCACCCATTCCTCCTCCCTCCCCTCCTTGATGCCTGCCGGCCATGGACATGGATTCATTTCCTTCTGCCTGCCAGACACTAGATGAGACATTGAACTAACCAAACGTGTATGACACAATCTCTGTTCCAAAAGATCTAGTACTCTAGTAGGCAATTGCCCACGTCATACCATGGCCACATGCTGCATTACTCTTAATGTATGTTACATATTTATGTACTTTCTACATCTTATTTGGAGTCCTGGTGTGGCTTTGTGGGCAAATGCATCAGGCTGCAAAGTCATTTGGAACTGCAAGGTCGGTGGTTCAAGCTCACCAGCTGCTCCTTGGAAACCCTACATAGGGTTGCTATGGGTTGGAATTGACTTGATGGCACTTAACAACACTTTTTATTTTGCTATGTATTAATCATTTTTATTTACTTTTTATTATGATTTCAGCGAAAGTTTACAGAGCTATTGGTTTTCCACTCAACAATCATTAAACATTTTATTTTGTGACAATGATTGCAATCTCTGAGTGTAACAGCAGTCTTCCAACTTCTCATACGTTTACTATTTCCATTCGACCTTATTTCTTATTCATTTCTGCCTCTGAGTTTTATTCCTGGGCAGATACCGCCATTTTGATGTCCTGTGATTGATTGTTCTAAGGAGTGTATAACTCACAATTTGTTCATGTAACACTTAGTCCAAGGGACTAATGGAGGATGTGAAATGAACCTCAGTCTCCACAACCCTGAAATCAGAAGGAGCTCTGGTAGCGTAGTGGTTACGAATCAGGCTGTAAACCTCAAGGACAGCAGTTCGAAACTACCAGCTGTTCTGTGGGAGAAAGATGAGGTTTTCTGCTCCGGTAAAAGATTTACAGCCTCGGAAACCCTGTGCAGGGTTGCTATGAGTCCATGAAACACAACAATAACAACAACCACTGCAAAACTCAAAACCATTAAGAAGACCAAGCTTACTGGTGGGACAGAGATTGGTGGAAGTCCCTAGTCTATGGACCTTATTCATTCTTCAGGTTCAGAAATGAATTCATGACCCAATGCTTCAACTTTTAGCCAAACCATAGACAAGATAGATCATTCTTAAGGTAGAAAGAAACTCCATTCTGGCCTGTACAATGACATAAAGGAAATGTGTCCTCATCGTTCATAAAAGATGAGCAGGGCAGGCGGGGCAGAATCATCAGTTAATCAACTAAGCGAGAAATCTAAGGAACTTGGAGATGCACTCTATTTAGTTTCAGCAATAAGTTGTGTGGTCCTGGTTTAATTACCCTACCTTGCTATTTTGTAAATGTGGTTTCAAGGAAAATCTCTAGATTAAGTAAATGAAACTCTCTGAAAACTATAAAGTACCATAGAAACACCTGCTGTACCCCAATATTTTTAAGCTAGTAAATATCTAGTTCCTCTCAGCTCACTCCCATCCCTAAGGAAATTGCTATGAGTGAACATAGGCTGATATGAAAACATGTGGCCAATACAATCTAGTTAATCAGGAGCTCTTTGCATTAATTTACAACACATGGTAATTGAGTAGCCTTGATATTTACCAGGAGTCTAATAAAAAGGGAAGAACCATCACTAGAGACTCGCCTTTCTTTTGTGCCCTGAAACAGTTCAGTTTCTGATAAAGCTACACTTAATATGCTGTGAAGACAAAAGGGACCCTTAACTTCTGATCTGCTGATGTGGCTGAATGCGGGCAGTGCCTCTAATTGGATCTGTTCAGATACTCCTCTGACATGCATGGTGATTAGGCCATTTTAGATAAACAGGATGTGCTGATCAATGAAAACTATTAATGTCTTAAGCAAATGATCAGGATATTAATAATTAATTTTGCAAGGGAAATGTCATCGTGGACCTCGGGATTGATCTACAATGTGAAGCAGTTTCTTGAAGCAATTAAAATTAGCTTAGGACATGTATCCAATTACACTGCAAAGATTTAATTCGCAATCTGATGCTATTTACAGCGCATGTTCTGCTGTTAAGAGTTGTAGATTTTTTAGGATGAAGAAAATGAAGAACCCTCTCAGCATTTATCTACATTCAGGTAGGTAGGGAACATTTTGAGTAATCAGGAATAATGGGGTCATTGACAATAATTTCTCTAGCGGGCAGTAGTAATCCAAACACCAGGTTTTCTGCAGGAAGGTTAAGATTCAGGTGTCTCCTGTAGGACTGTGGTGCACCATAGAGTTTTATGATTTGAGTTTTTCAGCCACAGCAAGAAAGGAAGCTGAAGGATGAGCAGAGAGAGTTACGGTAGTAATTGATCACCCCTGAAGTTTGGAGTTCTCTCTGGTTTGTCCTAAGGTGGTTGTAAGAAAGACAGTGCACTCAGCATTTGTGATGTTGCCCAGGAATTACACACATAAATTGTGGAGGAGGCCACACAAAGACTCAGGACTTGCTTGATTTCTCTGGCTAAGCCAGAGAAGGGAGACAAATAACTGAGATTTCTGTGGGATATTTTGACATATGTCTCCGCAAAACACAGACCTATTCCAATTGTTCAAGCAATTCTGATACTAAAAGTCATACTGAAGATATCAGTATAAAGTACCTAAGATAAATAAGTCCACTGTGGGGCGCTTGTATGTTGCTATGGAGCTGTCAGCAATACACCTCTGGTATTTCAAGTACTTGCAAGGTTTCTCATGGTGGGTGGGTTTCAGTGGCACTTCCAGACTAAGAAAGACTAGGAAGAAAGAGTTAGGGATCTATTTCTGAAAATTGTTGTTGTTGTTGTTAAGTGCCTTCGAGTCGGTTCTGACCCATAGCGACCCTGTACAGGGTTTCCGAGGGTGTAAATCTTTACGGGAGTAGAAAGCCTCATCTTTCTCCCGCGGAGCGGCTGGTAGTTTCGAACCGCTGATCTTAAGGTTCGCAGCCCGATTCGTAACCACTACGCTACCAGAAGAGTTAGGGATCTATTTCTGAAAATTAGTCAATGAAAACCCTAGGGATCACAGCAGAATCTTGTCTCTGTAACGTACTAGAGGGGAACATATTGGCTCTATAAATAAACACTGGACTTCAAATCACAAGGCTGGCAGTTTGAGTCTACCAGCCACTTCATGGAAGGCTTTCTGCTCCCACAAAGATGTACAACCATGGAAATCCAATACAGGGTCACTATGAGCCAGAGCCAACTCAATGACCCTAACAACAACAAAAACATAGTCGGAAGGCATTCCAAATACAGAATGGTGGATGAAATGATGAGCTTGAGCAGACCATATCAACAATTGTGACTATGAAACAGGGCCAGGCAGTATTTGCTTCTCTTGTTCATGCGTTTCACATGAATTAGAACTGCCTCAATGATTACTGAAAGCAAGAAGGCAAAGACATTATCTAGCTCTCCTCTAACAGTCCTGGTTTTCAAGAAACTGCAGGTAGGGCCTGATCCTACATTATTTTATTTTAGAACTATGCTAAGTGAATTAACAAGATTTCTCTTACTATCTTTTAACGCTCTCTGGCATTCCCTACCGGTATCCTGATAGCTCTATATGAAGTCAATAAATAAGTGTGCTTGTCATGGAGCAGGGGCAGTGCTAAGGTGCTGGGTGAGCAGAGTGAGAGATTTGGGCTTGTCCTCAAGGAGCTCACAGTTTACTTGCAGGAAAGATGAATAAACCCATCATTCTCCTTTAGTGCCCTTTGTGTGATAAGTCTATTAAGTACAATGAAGCAGCAGCACATCACCTAACTGAATTTGGGGATGTGGGAGGAGATAGGGGACTCAAGAAAGCTCTTCAAAGGAGATAACAGTTTAGCCAAATGCTAATAGCAACACAGGAGGCCGGCAGGACATTCTGGAGTCCTGGCATGGCATTGTTGGATAATATACTAGAATGCAAGGTTGTTTGAACTGCAAGTTTGGTGTTTCAGACTCACCAACTGCTCTTCGGAAATCCCAAACAGGGTCAATACGAGTCAGAGCTGACTCAAAGGTACTTAACAACAACAACATGGGCTTTCTAAGCTCCATCAAAAGAAAGAAAACAGGCATGAAAAGTGTGAAAACTTAAGAGAGTGTTCCAGTGACAGCGACATAAAATAATGAAAAAAGCAAAGGCTGCTGAATCAGCCATGTGCTCTAATCCATGGCGCACCATTCCCCAGCTGGGCTGTCATTGTTAAGTGCCAAAGAGTAGATTCCGACTCATAACGACCCTGTATAAGGTTTCGAGAGGTGGCTGGTGAGTTTGAATGGCCAACACAGGTGTGCAGTTTACCTGAAAAATGATGGCAATGATACCTATTTTTGTTTTTAATAGTATTATTAATTTTTAATAATATTATTTTAATAGTATTATTAATATTTAATAATAAATAATTTTGTTTTGCTTTATGATTAAGAAAAATTTTGCCAAAAGTAGCAGTTGTTGTTGTTGTTAAATGCTATCGAGTTGATTCCAACCCATAGTGACCCGGTACAGGGTTTCTGAAGCTGTAAATCTTTACAGGAGCAGAAAGCCTCATCTTTCGCCCGCGGAGCAGCTGGTAGTTTCGAACTGCTGACCTTGCGGTTCAAAGCTCAATTCGTAACCACTACACTACCAGATCTCCTTGTCAAACATAGAGTGACCCCTAAATCCACTCTGTGGGCTATACACAGTTTCTGCTAGGATTAATATCTTGCAATATCTTAATTAATATTTGTGTGATGAAGCAACATTGAGATTCTGTTATGATCCATAATTTATGTTAGGATTCACTATTTGTGTTGTACAGTCCTATGGGTTTTGAAAAATGTATAATGTCATGAGTCTGCTGCCATCACAGTGTCAATTCAAGCCCTTCAAATGCTCCACAAAAGCTAAGATTATCTGTTTCCACAATCCCCAAATAGGGTCACCAAGAGTTGGAATTGATTTGATGGCAGTGGATATGTTGGTTTTTGTTTTTGTTTTGTTTTTTTTTGGGGGGGGGCGGGGGTTATAAAGTATCTCCATATGCTAAACACTGGACTGTGAGACACAAGGTCCAGAATTCTAGCTCACCAGCTGCTCTGTGGGAGAATGATGAGGGTTTTCTGCTCCCATGGACATTTAAAAGCCTCGGAAACCCTATACAGGGTTGCTTTGAGTTGGAACTGACTCAACAGCACTTAACAACAATATACAGTATCAACACTGTATATGTGTGGAGCATAGGGACTCTGTAGAATATAAATACTGGACTGCAAACCACAAGGCTAGCTTTTCAAACCCATCAACCACTCAGGAAAAGGATGAGGCTTTCTGCTCTCACAAAGATTCACAGGTTCACTATGAGTTAGAACAAACTTGATGGTTCTAAACAACAGAGCAATAATATATCTATAAGGAGCACTTGTAGCATCCATAAGGAGTAGGATAGGCATTCAAATGTTAACCATTAGCCAGGAAGTTCAAACCCAACAGCTGCTCTATATGAGAAAGATGCTTTCTGCTCCCCCAAAGATGTACAGCCCTGGAAACGATAAACAGGATCACTATGGAAATGACTTGCCAACAGCAAACAACATACTTTAGCTACAGCTTTGCCTTTTCCAGAGTGCTAGTTAGACTGTTCTCTTTCACTATATTATATTCATTCACTACTCCTCCATGAGGTTTCAGAGCTTGAGAGGTCTTTTTATACCCTTCAACTAACTAATGTTCTATTGAATTACACCTCAGGGTTACCACAAAGATTAGGGAGACTGGAGAAAACACGGACCACAGGTTCTGGTATGAAATTGGCACTGAATAGCCACCCTTGTCAAAAGGAGCTCTGGTAGCGTAGTGGTTACGAATCAGGCTGTGAACCACAAGGTCAGCAGTTCAAAACTACCAGCTGCTCCGTGGGAGAAAGATGAGGCTTTCTGCTCCCGTAAAGATTTAGAGCTTCGGAAACCCTGTACAGGGTCGCTATGAGTCGGAACTGACTCCACGGCACATAACAACAACAACAGCCACCATTGTCAAAGACAGCACAGTCCAGTCTGAGGTCGGTACTTAGGGATTAAGAGAAGCAACAAAAGAAGTTGGACCGTAAAGAGATGCAAATCAAAACAGCAATGAGATATCATCTCAAACCAACATTAACAGCAAACTTATAAAAACAATAAAACAAGAAACTGAAAGTAACAGATGCTGGTTAGGGTGTGGAGAGTTTGGGACTCTCCTGCATTGCTTGTGGGGCAGTAAAATGGTTCAGCCACTGTGCAAAACACTAACGGAACTTCCTCAGAAAGTTGGAAATAGAAATATCATATGACCCAGACAATCCCTCTCCTTGGTAAACATCCACAAGAAATAAGAGCCAGTATACAAGTAGATATATGTACGCTGATGTTCATCACAGCATTATTCACAATAGCAAAAAGATGGAGACAGCCTGACTGTCCATCAATGGGAAATGGATAAACAAACTGGTACATACACAGACTGGATTACTAGGTAACGTTGAAGAATAATAATGGATTGGCAAAACACCTTATTAACATAAATGAACCTGAGAGACATTATGCTGAGTGAAATAAGTCAATCACAAAAGGACAAATATTGTATGAGACCACTATTGAAAAAATCTTCTAGGATTTCATACTAAAAGAAACATTCTAGACAGTTACCATGGGTAGGAGGGAAGGAGAGTGCTTCATTGGCTAGAGGATAGACACATGTTAACTCGGGTGACAGGGAGCGCAATATACAAATCCTGCGGGTTAATGCGCTGGACTGCACAGTCATTTGAACCACAAGGTTGGCGGTTCAAGCTCACCAGCCACTCCATGGAAACCCTACACTGGTTTAACTTCTTTAGAAAACCCAGTCTAAAACATATGTTACCGAGAGACTGGGGTTCTAGAGAAACAAAGCCATAAAATGGTATTTTCTAAATTGGTTCTCAAGTCAGACTGATTTTAAAGACACTGATAGAGGGTGGAGGCAGTTCTGACTTTCACTTTATATGAACTGTCCTTGGCTGATTTTGAGTTTAGTCCTCTTTCTGTTTTATGGAGTCAGAGGAAGTCAGACATGGTCCCCACTTAGTTTAAGCAGTTGGAAGTGTGAGCAGGATTCATTACTATGGCTCCAGACCTATGAAATTACGAGGTTTTGTAAGAGAAAGAACTAAGAGGCTTGGGATAAAATACTTAAGCAGGGAGAGCAGCAAGTCCTGGAAAGTGTTCTTGGATAGAAAAGACAGCTGGTCTGTGGCCAGAGGTTACTGGAATCCACCCAAGGCCATATGTATATGAAAGGGATTAGTCCAAGACAAAGAAAAAGATTGAACTTGAGTGCTTTTAAAAGGTTTATGTGTTTGACTGCCTTTTGGATATTGGTTTCCCCTGCCTGTTAGTATAAAATAGACACACATGTGTGATAGAAATGACTATTGGGTGTGATGATTACAGAGATCTCTAAGCCCACCTTCAACAAATACTTTATTGGAATTGCTAAAAGGACAGAGGTTGCAAGGAAAAATTAGGCTTCTTGATTTAAACTTTTGTAGAGTATGGGGAATTAGGTGGAATCCTGAGCCCCACCCAGAACCTTCAAAGTTGGGATACTTGCATTTGAAATCACAAGCAGACCAACCCAGAACTGCTGGAAGAACAGGAGATTCATGATTGAAAGAAAGCAGAAAAATGGACAGCTTAGCATTTTGCGTTTCAGAGGCAAGGAAAAATAGGTTCATCAGAGCTAAACCCCTTCTAGGACAGGAAATGAAAGAGAACAGTTTAGCCTAATGTTTGCTTGTGACCACCTCTGTCTACCTGTGAGTGGAACTGGGGGAAATGCAGTAATTAAGACTTGGGCTGAGGTTAAGTATGTTTTATGAACACTGGGTGACTTTGTGGTAAGATTAACAGGCAGTCTGCTGGTCTGAAGTTTACGGGGTTGTGTGAACTCCTGAACCCATTGGCACTGACCTAGTATATGGGGATTAAGACAGACAATGAAGGGACAACTCGTTTGAAATGCAGAAAGATGTGTATAAACTCCCAAACATACAGCTGGTATGCATCTGACCTAGCTTGGATGGCTGGGGTTGAGCTGAGCAGAACCTGATCAGATGAAGATAAAGATATCCGATACTATGTGCAACCATCAATTGCTACAATTTGATGAAATGGATTTATGCTTACGATTGCAGTTGCTCAAAATTCCAATTGGAATGGACGATTCTTCAGATTAAGGAACATGTTTGTCTCCTCAGTGTACTGGGTCTATGTTGTTGTTAGGTGCCAACAAGTTGGTACCGACTCATAGAGACCCTATGCATAACAGAATGAAACACTGCATGGTCCTGGGCCAACTGCACAATTGTTGAAAAGCTTGAACCCATTGATGCTGCCACTTGGCCAATCCATCTCGTTGGGGATCTTTATCTTTTTCTCTGATCCTCCACCTTACCAAACATGATAAGCTTTTCCAGTAACTGGTCCCTCCTGACAACATGTTCCAAGTATGAGAGACGAAGTTTGGCCATCCTGGGCTCCAAGGAGCATTCTGGCTGCACTTCCTCCAACACAGATCTGTTGGTTCTTTTGGCAGTCCATGGCACTTTCAGTACTCTCCTCCAACATCATAATTCAAAAGCATCAATTCTTCTATGGTCTTCCTTATCCACGGTCAAGTTTTTGCATGGATATGTGTTTATTAAAAATACTATTTTTTGGGTCAGGTGCACCTTAGTTCTCAAGCTGATATATTTGCTCTTCAACACTTTCAAAAGGTCTTATACAGCAGATTTGCCTAATGCAATACTTAGTTTGATTTCTTGGTTGCTGTTTCCATGAGTGTTGATGGTTGATGCAAGAAAAATGAAGTCCTTGACAACTTCATTCTTTTCTCCGTTGATAAGAATGTTGTTTATCGGTCCAATGGTGAGGATTTTTGTTTTCATGACATTGAGATGTAATCCATGCCAAAGGCTGTGCTCTTTGATCTTCATCAGTAAATGTTTCAAGTCCTCTTCACTTTCAGAAAGCAAGGTTGTATCATCTGCATATTGCAGGTTGTTAATGAGTCTTCCTCCAATCCTGAATGTCATATTTTCTTCATATAACCAGCTCCTCAGATTATTTGCTCAGCATACAGGTCGAATAAGTATGATGAAAGAATACAACCCTGTCACACACCTTTTTTCATTTTAAACCATTCAGTGTTCCCATGTACTGTTCAAACAACTTCCTCTTGGTCCATGTACAGATTCCTCATGAGCACAATTAAGTGTCATGATCCACACAATCGAAAGCCTTTGCATAGTCAATAAAACAGAGGTAAGCATGATTTTCTGTTTGTTTGTTTGTTTTCTGGTTTCTCTGCTTTCAGCCAAGATCTATTGGACATCAGCAATGGTATCTCCCATTCCATGTCCTCTTCTGAATATGGCTTGAGTCTCTGGAAGTTCTGTCAGTATATGCTTGCAGCCGTTTCTGTGTTACCTTTAATAACACTTTACTCACATGGGATATCAAAGATATTTTCTGATGATCTCCGCATTCTGTTGGGTCAACTCTCTTTGGAATAGGCACAAATACAGATGGATCTCTTCCAATCAGTTGGCCGGATAGTTGTCTTGCAGTTTTCTTGGCAAAGATGAGTGAGTGCCTCAAGTGCTGCTTCACTTTCTTGAAAGGTTTCCATTTTTATTCCATCAATTCCTGGTATCTTGTTCTTTGCCAAGTCCTTCAATGCACCTTGGACTTCCTCCTTCAGTATCATTGCTCTTGATCATATGCTACCTCTTGAAATGGCTGAACATCAACCATTTC